>NC_133620.1:137383221-137983221 GCF_048593235.1 Sminthopsis crassicaudata
CCCTTTGGTTCTAATAGATCTCAACAATTTTCATCTGATTTCTTGAAATATAATGTCATTTTTTTTAAATCATGATCTTCAGTAAGTCTAGTGATTTTCAAATTATCTCTTCTTAAGAAAACCTTTTCCAGGTCAGTTATTTTTCTTTCAGATATCTGATATTTTCTTCTATATTTTCAATCTTTTGATTTTGTTCTAATATTTCTTCCCATCTTGTGGATTCACTGATTTTTGTTCAATCAATTCTAGTTTTCAGGGATCTAATTTCTTGAGTTTTACAACTTTTTCTTCTAAGCTATTTGTTGTCCTTATAACTCTTTCATTCAGAGTTATTTCTTTTTTTAGACATTCATATCGTTCCATTGAAAAACAACTTTTTGCTTTCAAGTTTCTATGTGAAATTATTATGGAATTAATTAACACTTGCAATATTTTTTGATACTGAAAAGTGTTTTCTTTGAATTATTCATTTTTCTAACTTTAATACCTAAATTGGGGCTGTATCTTCTATCTTCTCCCCTGTGTCTTCCTGGGTAGAATGATGGTTGCTTGATCTTGATCTTATTAGCTGAGCTCTCCCTGTATACCTAGACTTCTTCTCTTTAACTCTTGGGGACTTTGATCCCCTAGATCATTGAAGTTCAGAATACTGAGTCTTCCGGGTCCTCTTTGGTGTATCAGGACAGTTTTATAGACCAAAAAGTCCTTTGACATGGATTGTCTGGTCTGTGCACTGCAGCACTTAGCTGATTTGGTCAGCACCATGCTCACTGCTAATTGCAACTATTCTCTGGGGTTTCCAAAGTTCCCATCAGGGAGTTTTCTACCCACCCCGTTTTTTTTTTTTAATCTACTTTTATCTATTCTTTCTCCCCCTGTTCACAGAAAGTTTCATGCTATAGTATACCTATTCCTAATGGTCCATGGCCATGTTCAGAGTCTATTCTGTGCTGGAAATGGCTTTGATGTAGGGGTTGGAAAGGCAGGTCAGGCTAACATTTTGTACGGTTTTGGAAGGAAGAAGTCACTATAGTTTCTCATTATATTCCCTGATCATAATTTGATCAAATTTCAGGGATTTTCAGGAATAATTAGGTAGAAGTTGATCAGGCTGCCTCTGGTTCAGACAGCCAAAAATCTATAAATGTCCTTTCTAAATTATAGCCCCAAGAAGTGAATATATGGGGTCAAATGAAGCAGAATTGTTTAAAATTAGGAACTTTCACCTCTTTATGCCCAGAAGCTGTGCTTCTCAATGTTATTCAAAATTATATTAGCTTTCTTGGCTACTATGTCATACTACTTAGTCATAATGAGACTGCACCCACTTAAATTTAAAGATCTTTTTCAGCCAAACTGCTATCTCTTTCCTGTGAGTCTATCCTATGCTTCCAAATGGTTCATCTCTATTAAATTTTAACTTGCTAGATTTAGTCCATTGTTGGAGTCTATCAGATCTTTTTGGGTCCTGATTGATTTTTTAGCTATCCCTCCTAAATTTTATTTTAATAAATTTTAAGAGTTTCTTTGTTATGTATTGGAAATTATTCCAAGAAGAAAATTAATCTTTCCTTTACTATTAGCATGTTGCAATGCAAAACTGCCTTTCCCTGTTGAATGGGCAAAGAACAACCACCCAGACTTTTTCTTTGTTCTCTAAATCTTATATTGAATGATTTTTTTAATCTCCCCATTTTTGTTAGTCTCCTTTATCACTTTTGGGGAGAATAAACAGCTATTTTCCCTTCAGAACATGTAGCTTCCACCTCTCCAGAAATAGCTCCAAATTTATTTTTTAGCTCCAGGTGCATAATGTTCTTTCTATCCTTTCTTCTTTTATGTGATATTCTTTTATCCCCCAATCTCCTAACAAAAATCAAGTTTCACAGCCTAGATTATTGTACAAAAATCTTAGCTGATGTTGCCACCAACTTTTCTTCCTCCTATCAATGTGGATAGTATAATCAGATTAACTTTCTTAAAATACTATATTCATCACATCTCTTCACCTGTTCAAACTCTTTCATGGTTTCCTCATCATTCCCATCAAATTTCTCAGCCTGACCTTTAAAGTTCTCTGTAATTTGGCTTCAAACAATCTTCTGAATTTAATCCTCTTGCTATTTAGCAAACAAAACCTTTTAATCCCAGATAATCTAATCTACTCATTGTTCCTACTTGCCCACTTCTGTATAATTCATTTGGATTTTCAAAATTTGAATAAATGATAATTCTCTCTTCCATCCTCCTATCTGAGAATCTAGGGAAACAGGCAAATATGTCTTTGGTGGCTAGGGGCCATCTTTTTAATACAACTTCACCTGCATTGGAAACCAGAATGCCTGAGCTTGAATATTAAATTACTACTACTAGTGAAGAGATTGAACAAGTCACTTCACTTGGGCTAAATCAAAGGTTCTTAAATCGTGGGTTGCCACGCCATCTGGATTCACATAATTGAATGTGGGGGTCAAGAAAATATAATTTATTATCACTAAATGTTTGATTTGTATATACCTATTTTATATGCCTATATATCCTGGATAACATAAAAATTGCTTGGATAAAAATACAAGTTGAAAAAATTTAAGAATTCCTAGGCTAAATGACATCTTAGGTCATTTCGGTCACAGAAGTCTTTTACTTTGTGCTATAATTTTTATTACAATTTGAGGAGTAACAATAGCAACAGAGATCAAGAAAAAAGAAAAAATAATTATGAAGAGAATTTAAAAATATTTCTCTTAGACTTTTCCAGTATGTTATAATAATAATGTCTCAATAGCATAAAATAAATTTACCCCATCAATTTAGCAGTTTGCTGTGGCAAGAGTCTAGGGTAAAAATTCTCATTATCTGGCCTAACAAGTCCTGGGACAGCAACATTGTTACTACAAGAGATTCTTGAATTTACTTGAGTACAAAGTAATATCACTTAATTTAGCTCTAAAAAAGATATACTTCAATATAATAACAAAACATATTTTTCAAAAGTTATTGGGTATTATAATTAATAAAATATAAATCATTTAAAAGTGTTGCTGAATTCATAATAAATTTGTGTCATCATCATCTTTTTCTCAAACAAAAGACAATGCTGTGTTATGTGAAACTCCACAAAAGCTATCTTTTATAGTCAAAAAAGTTGGGAAATGTTGGTCCAGAACTTTGCCAATTTAATGTCACATAGTAGCAGATTTTTTTTTAAATTTACATCAAAAGCCCATTGTAACATTTCAAGAACAATAGTAAATCTCTAATTTTCAGGACATATAAGGAACTTATTCAAATTAATTAGAATAAAAGCCATTCCCCAATTGATAAATGGTCAAACTCCTTTTGAGATCATTTCAAAATGTTTTCCAAAGATCATATCCTTTGATCCAATGATACTTATTCTAAAGGAATAAAAGGGATAAGAGAATGATCCATATGTATTAAAATTATGATAACAGTTCTTTTTTATAGCAAGAATTTAAACATGGAGTAGCTAGCAGTTGGTGTATTATTGAACAAATAATGATATAAGAACATGTGTATGAACTGACATCAAGTGAAATGAGTAGAATTGTGACAGCAATTTATATAATAACACTAACATTGTAAAAATGGAATCACTTTGAATTTTTTTCCCCCTGAGGCTGGGGTTAAGTGACTTGCCCAGGGTCACACAGCTAGGAAGTGTTAAGTGTCTGAGACCAGATTTGAACTCTGGTCCTCCTGAATTCAAGGCTGGTGCTCTATCCACTGAGCCACCTAGCTGCCCCTGAAAAATTTAGATATGGATCAATACAATGACCAATCTTAATTCCAAAGGATCAAAGAGTAATGCTACCCCACTCTTGATTAGATATGCCTAAAGTAAAGAATACAATTTGGAATATGCACAATGTGAGAATATATTTTACTCAAGCATATACATTTGCTTCTTTTTTTGGTTGAAGAAAATATAGGAGACAAAGAAAATAATTTTTGTTAATTAAAAAATAATTTTTACAAGGGAATGGGAATAAATACCCCAAAACTTCTTAATTAGTCATACCTGATTTTCTATGGCTTTTCTGTTCTTAGGGTCACTAACCACAGAAAGCTGCAGCTCAGCCATTTTTTTCATCTTGCTATCCATGTCAATCTTTTGGAGCAAGTTTTTGGTCTGATTCTTTAACAAGCGGACTGTGTCTTCTTTCCCATGCTTCTTTGCAAAAAGAGAGGCACAAGCAGAATGTATGGCAGTCACCCAGTTTTCCAGATCAGTCTGGCTAGTAGCCTGAAAAAAATCAAAAGATGGTGAAAAAAATCAGTGATATGCTCCTCCAAAGCAGCAGGTAGGGGATTTTCTGCTTAAGAAGTACTGGTGATAAATGACATGCCTTGATTTTTATGATGTAATAATAATAATAACAACGATAATAAAATATATGGACTATTCCAAGTCTTCTGGATTCCTTAACTTGTCATCAGAATAGTTTTGGAATGATATATCAGAAGGATCAATTTTTGACAAATCAATTATACTGTCAAAGTTTTTATATTATTGTCATTTTTTCCTTTCTCCAAGTTATTAAGGAGATATGGAAAATTGAACTGTCCTATGACCCCTAAGGTAAAGAGACACAGTTTCCCATTTTCCCCTGCCCTAAAACAGTTTTCTACTCTTGAGAATTCTAGGTCCTCTTCAAAATTTAAGCCCAGGTCAAATATTATTTCTGTCTTATTTCATTCTTGATTTTCTTATTCTACTTCATTTTATTCATTATTCACTTCTCAAATGAATGCCATTTCACTTTTACTCTCTCTGTTTTAAACTGGAAAAATATAATAGTACCTTCACTCTGTTATCTTGTTTTTATTATTATCCAAAGCCCTCAATTCCTTTTTTTTTTTTCTGTGAGATATTTCCACATCCTCTTAAACTAAACATAATTTAAAAAGCCAGCAGTACCTGGAAAAGGTAGACATCTCCAAAAGAGTTGCTGAGGCAGAATACATTTTCCTTCTTGGGATGTTCGGGAACGGACTGTACAATGCTATCTTCCGCAAAAAGAGCACATCTAGGTGAACTACACTGATCCATGGAATTTCTCCCATAAGTCTCATAGAACAACAGAGTACATCCTGTTAAAGAAAGGGGAAAAATGAATTCCCTCTCTGATATCTTCAAATTCTCTCAAAGGAGAACTCAAACAATAAGATCAAAGGGACATATAAAGAAAGAGAAAAAGTCAAAGATTATGAAAATATTTGGGAGGGAGGTATAAGTGTGAGGATCTTTGTGGGAGTGGGACAGGAGAGGGCATAAAGGAATTTTGATCTTCACTAAAACGGGAAAAGGAATGTTTTGGTAAATTTGAAATATTAAAATATAATAAGACAAAAATCTTCATGTTTTTTAACTAAATAATCAATTTTTACTGATTGACAATTTGTGTAAAATTAAATCTCTAAAAAGAAATGCTGCTTTGTTCTTTATTGCCAAGCGGGCTATCAAAGAGCCTTCTTAGTAAAAAATGTATTGTCAAGGTGAAGCCTTCTGCATTATTTCAAATAGAAAACATGCTGAGTCACATGATCTCTTCTCCCAGGTACTGAATTATTAAATATGTATATATATATATATATATATATATATATATATATATATATATATATATATATATTTGGATTAAAATGTTTTGTTTCAATATATCATAGGAACCCTTAATGGACTCTCAAATGATCTTGATAATAAATAATTATCTCCAAAACTGTTATGTAAAGAAATATAAGAACAACTTCAACTCTCTAAATTTAGAAGCACCCACAAAATTGCATCCTTCCTAGAAGAAAAAAGGATCAAGAAAGGAAGTGTTCCTCATTTCTGTGACTACATTCATGATAATAAAACTTAGAGACAAAAGGCAAATGTGCAAATTTTTCATAAGCCCAACTTGTTTTCCTAAAGAACTCTTCCTAGCTATTTTATCTTAATGCTCAATGCATTCAACAACACTCAGTGTATACTCTAAGAAACTGCAAAGATAATGTTTCTCAAAGTAAAGAGAAGCATAAGAAAATCCAACTCCAATAGAGAATCATTAAATTAAAACAAAGAATCTAATTTTTTGCTAAATTTAAAATGTAGAGTCAATATGAAACATTTCATTTCATAATTATTTTGAAAAATCAGAAAATTAACATAATATAAATGTCAAATTTTAATGGAATTTTTGAATTTTAAAAGTTATACTATTGGGTACTAAGGGGGACAATTATTATCAAAATTTCTTCATTAATGTAATACTCTTTGCTAAATCCTGGGTCTAAAACCGGGTACCACAGTACAAAGTTATCTAATTAAAATTTTAATTTAAGTCTCAGGGAAATTCTAACCATAAAGAGATATGAGCAGCTCCAGTAGAGAGTAGGTATAAAAGTTTCAACACCAACATATGTCCTATATCAATGATCCCAGTTTTCTATCTTTATTTTCCTCCCAAAATGCCATTCCCTTCAATTATTATAAGTCAAGGACACAATCACTCCTATAATATCAGATGTTTTCTTTAGAACACATTTCCAAATTCATAAAGCAAAGTTTCATATATTGAATTAATTATAACATTGTTTTATCTGCAACCTTTTAGGAATGGAACTATTTGTCCATAGAAGTATAATTAGAACTATAAAAAGTTTTCAATGTGAACTTTAGTTCATACTATAAACTACATTCTTCCACCAAGAAGAGATTTTAAAAAGGGGGAGGGAGGTGAAATTTAGTTAGTCCATTCATTAGAATAAAGATAGGTAAGGAAAAAACTTGATCCTTAAACACAAGATAGCCTTATAAAACCTGAAATTTCAAACTAGGTAATAGATGATCATGTGCCTTATACATAAGCATCTCTCTCCAGACAAATATTTTCAATTTATTTATTTAGGTACTTAGCTGACACAAAGAGAAGCCAGCTTGAGTACAGCTATAAATATTCATATGCATAGCTATAGATATGTTTTAATTATTTATACACACACACACATATATGTATATGTATATATACATATATACATATCCATTTTGTCAAAAAATAATTTGAAAAGTTAACTTCGAATATAATGGATGCTAAAAATCAGGTATGTGAAACCTGACACTGTATTCTAAGTAGGAAGCACTGTTTAAACCACACAGAGAAAGTTTTGTTGGCAAAAACATCTTTATCACATGCCTTTCTCTTGCTGAAAAGGAAATGAAAGAATGAACATTCGATAATATTTTAGGCTTATAAAACTCCCTTCACTTCATAGAATCTCAGTGTTTCACAAATAAGCATGAAGGAAATTCTAAATCTAAAGCACTAAGTGTCTTGTTTACTGTCAAAGACAGTGAGGAATCATCAGTATGTATTCAGTAACCTTAAGTCCCAGGTCAGTGTTCAAATCTTCAGATTGCTTTTTTTTTCTCCCAATAATAGAGTCACAAAAACCTATCTTCACAGGGGGCACACATGCTAGTGATAGCTGCAAGATATAAGAAATCTTTGTTTCCTTGAGCTTAATGAACCCTTTTCATTTTAGAAAATGAAAGGCAGTTTTGCCAATTGCTGGTTGGCTTTGTGGATGTTCAAGACAAGGTTTTAATCTGCAAGCCCATGGCAGGCTCATTATTTATACAAAGAAGCCAAAACAAAGTTAGAAACAAGTAATGCTGAAGACTTACTCGTCTGTTCTTCATATTGGCTGCAAATGGAATTCACTTTTCTGCCTCTCCCAAACTGACAGGAAAAAGGGTTGCCAGCTTAATAAGTCTGACTATTGACTCCTATATGTAGCTCTTTTGACAATGTTTCACAGAAACGCTATATAAATATGCCAAAAAGTGTTTTGTTATTTTCTCTTTATTTTTGCATAAATCAGCACTGTACTGATTTAGTCATTCTCAAGATCATCAGGTTATTTTTTTTAAACATTCAGCAAAGTTATATCTACATGTGAAAAAAGTATAAATTAAGAAAAGGCATGCCCTTAGGATAAAATTTTATAGGTGTCCATAAAAAATGTAATTTGCTTAGTTAGTATGAAAAGACATACTGTTTGTTAAGATTACCATTTCACTTTCTTAGTTAATGAGATCAAAGCAATAAGAATATACATTCTACTCTCCCCCAAAAGTTCATTAACGTCCATATTTGGAACGTATATATAAACTATGAAGCTCAACTTGCCCGCTCAATCACAAAAATTAGGTAGGTAGGAGCAAGCACTTTTTAAATATCTTCCATGTACTAGAAATTGTCCTTAGTGCTTTATAAATAAGAGCTCACAACAACCCTGTGAAGTGGGACCTATTCTTGAGGAAACCAAGTCAGGTACAAGTTAAATGACTTGTCTACAGCCAAATAGCTAGGAAGCATCTAAGGCTGGATTTGAACTCAGTTCTTTATTGCAGCCCCAGCACTGAAGCCACACTGCCACAAGCAACATTTACCTATGATGAGCCAAATACTGAAAGAATACGCAAACACACATCATCTTATCTTTTCCATAATTTTTTTTTTTTTTTAGCAAATCCTTTGTAGAAAATTTCAATCAACTAAGTGGTCCATTCAAGCATTAAACTGGCAATATTAGACTTAAAAAATGATTGCCATAAAAGGATGCCATGCATCAGTCAAGTTTTGACCTACCTTTAAGAGTTACCCAATACTGTTTCCATTTCCTCCTAGCCACAAGCTCCAGCTTCTTCTCTTTCTGAAGAGTTACAAGAGGCTTGAAAAAGAGCCAGCCCGCTTTGCGGACCACTCCTTGTTCCTTCTCAAAGAGCAGGTCCAGTTGCTCTAATGAGCTAAGTGAGTCACTACTGGAGTCGGCTGTTTCTGTAGATGTTTCTATGTTCTCCACATGAGTCCTACTCATTTCCAGCTCCCGCATAAAATTTTCATAGATGTTCTGTCGCAAGGGATCACTGCTAATTGCATTAGTGGACTCACTTCTCTGAGGCAGGGTCTGGCCAGATCCACTTGACCACAGCAAACTAGACAGCTGTGAAGGCAACAGTGCTTCTGCACTGAGACCATCAGTTCGGGTATCCAGGTGGTCATATCCATCCTTGGATTTGGGCTCCTATGTGCAAAGAAAATAGTCACTGATCAGAGATTATATCTATTCCATAAGACTTTAATTTTTTTTCTAAGGGCATTGAAGGGCAAAATTTTAAATTATCTGTTTCTAGTAATGTTAACATAAAGCAAAATTCCTTTGGGTGGGAACCCTCAAATTATATAATTTAAGAGATGAATAGGATGATCATAGAAGTAATCTAATTCAAATCAATCCATCAAATAAATTCACTGGTGTACTGTCAGTCAATGAAATATTGAGGAAATAACAGATTATAAATTCTGCATAATATTTATAATTCATGTGAGCTATTCAGGCATAGCAGGTAAGTTGGCTGAGGATCAGGAGGAGTAGGTTCAAATGAGATCTTGGACAAATCAGTACATCAGCCTTATGTAATTCCCTAGGACTTTTTGCTCAAGTATTACAACTTTTGGCAGAGCTAGTCTCTAAACACTGATGTAATCAAATATCCTGTATTACTATATCCACCTATTTATCAGTATACCTAATAGTTTGGTGAAAGAACAAATATCTAAAATTATTCATCTTTGCTAATTATTAATTAAATCCTAGCAAAATTGACTGATGTTTTGCAGCTTTTTCTGTGGCATTTTAAAATAAATTGTAAAAGTTAAATCCATTTTTACACAGTATATTTATGGTTTGAGGATAATTTTGTCTTCTTAGAAAACTCTTAAAATACTGAATACTCATCAATATATCCTCACTAGAACTCATTAAAAAATATTGATTCTGGCTGACTATCCCATTATTGTTACCCTAGACTAAGTTCTAGAATTAGAAACATAAATTCCTCTTCTCTGTTCTACCTGACCTTCACAACTGAGATCATCTAGGCATATAGTTTCAGTAAAGAGGAAGGAGCTTCAGTGGGATTTAACCAATCATTAGGAGAGTTTGATAAAAAAAAAAAAAAAAAAAAAAAAAAAAAAAAAAAAAAAGACTAATTCCACATTCCCATGACTTCTGAGAGGAACTTTGGTTCTTCACAGCTATTACATAGTTGCAAGTATCTGCACCTTCACAAATTTCCTATAATTCCATTTTCAAGTCTGGTGTAAAAGTTTCTCAATTCCTGCCTTTTCCCACTCAGATCTGGGGCCTGGAACCTATAGCAATAAAACTTCCTCATCCCCAATCCCTAGATCAAATTCAGAACCATGCACCTGGAATCTCTTTCCTACAAAGAGCATTGATCAGGAGGCCTGACATCACTGCAGCTGCAAATCTTTTTCATGAGAAATATTCACTCCCTATATACCCTGTACTCTAAAAATATTTCTACTTGCAGATGAAGTCAAGCAAAGACAGACGCTGATAAAATAAACAGTTTAATATCAGCTCCCTTATGAGTTAAAATTATTTGCACTACCTGAAGATACTAAACAATTCCAAGTTTAAGTCCTAGTGACTGGTGGCACTTAGAGAAAATGCTTTTTAAGAGCACAACTAACTAATGCTTTGGTAAATAACATGAAAATAAATTCCCTGTATTTGGAAGAAGAAAAGTAATTTGAACCTTAGACTGGTATTCCAAATTAGTTGTTTAAACAACTAAGATATTCATCCATGAATTAGTTAATTAAATGATCATTAAGTAAGTATATGCGTGCAAAGTACTGTGCTAAGAGTAGGATAGCAATAATTCATGTTTAGATAATTCTGAAATGGTTAATAGAGCACTGGCTTCTAAATAACTCAATAAAGGAAAATAATAACCCTAATGATACTCTCCCATTTTATAAATGAGTAAATTAATACAGAGAGGCAAACTGGTTTGTGTATAGATTTGGATTCAGATCTGTCCATACTATCCTAAATTTGCCTATACCAAGATTATCCTTTATTCGTAATAGGAAGCTGTATGCTCACTTTTATTTAATAACTTGTCTTTTCTGAAGCTTATGTATTTGCTAGTCTTTTTCCTAAACTTTCAATTACATTGAATTACTGAAAATCAAAAAGTCAATCTTAGTCAATGAAATGTTTTGAACTTATAATGTTTTGAATAATTTTTATTAGTATAGAAATGAAGCAGCAGTTATTGCCTTTTATAGGAAAATCAACAAAAAATTATTGCTTCCAAATACTCAGGACTTTAAACAGCTGAGCCAAAAATACAGCTACTACCAATGAAAATATTATTTTTCTACTCTTATTTACACTATGTCCCATCACGATATTTGTTTACTTTTTGATGCTTATGTAAGAATAAAGCAAATAAATGAACTCCTGTGAATTACTTATACCGGAAACTTTGAAAAATGCTTAAAGCTAAAAAAGAAAATCCTTTTCTATTTGTAGCTCTTCAAAAACATCCAGGGGGAAAAAGATGTTTCTCACTTGGCTAATATTAACATTATTCAATTATTAACAAGAAGATCTGATATGCAGCCCAAAACCAACATGGGATTACCTATGGTTGCTGGCATCAGCTATAAAGAGGCTTTTCAAAATAAGAGAGGCTCTATGCCAAAAGGAGTTTCTGAACTGGCAAAGTCAAATGCAACCTACAAACACACTGTACTTTGTTTGTCCTAAGACACATTTATGGTCCTAAGTTTTAACCCCTAACTCAGCGAAGTCAAGTCTTCCTTCAGACACATATGGTATTTTCAGTATCTGTATCTGGTACCTATCTGATCTTGTTGGTCTATAAGACACTTCTAATTCTCATGATCAGTGCTTCCTAATTCTAGTTGCCAGAGACTAACATTTAAGGGCTAACGGGAGAGGACCACTCTTATATGTTGAGGCTTTGTGGACTCTTGTCCTCACTCTGATACTAGCCCTGTGACTTTAGGAAAATCACTTAACTTTTCTAAACTTCTATTTCTTCATCTGCAAAGTGAATTTAATAAAATGATAGAGTTATGGCCAAAACACCGTTTTTATTTTGACACAGTGAATAAAGTGCCAGGCGTGAACTTGGGAAGCCTAAAATCCAATGATTCTGAGAAAATCACTTAGCTTGTGTTTGCCTCAGTTTCCTCATTTATAAGATGGAAATGATAATAATAGGAGAGTTGCTGTCAGGATCAAATGAGAAAATAATTGCAAAGCTCTTAGGACAATGTCTGGGACACAATAAGTGCTATATAAGTGTAAACTACTGTTATTACCAGCCATCAGCGGGAATAACAGTGTCAACTATTTCTGTAAGGAAGACTTTGATCGCTACTAATCAGTTTTCAATAAAGGCCAATAATTTCACTGCCTTATCTCTTTCCACATAATGTTTCTTCACTTAGTTACAAAACAATGAAGATACATACATCAGAGATCCTCTTGCCCTACTTCTCTTATTTTACTAAATACGCATGACTAATAAGCAATAATCAGATCTTCTAAATAAAGAGTTCTTTCTCCAATACCATCCAAGTAGAGGCAAAACATAATTATTAAAAATCCAACTATACTTTCATCTGTGTCCAGTGTATCTGCTGTTTCTCCTCTCACCCAATTTCTCTGTATAAGGGTGATGGTAGCTGTCTTTTCTTCTGTCTTCCAATCTCAATTTACATCTAACAAATGGCCCAATACCACATACAATCAATACCCAAAGATGTATGACATGCTCAGAAATTATGGTGATTTTTTTTTTCTCAATCTCTCAAATCAAGTCTACCTATTTTGTTTCAGAAGGGGATCATGGATCCTCTAGGAATCCTCTGGGTGGCTTTGCATTAGGAACTCTTCAGGGAGTTTTTATAAATACTTCAGGGAGTATTTATAAATAGGAAAGTTATTTATTAATTTCTTTGTAAAAATAAGATGTATCTATGAGTCCAATATAAGTGCTTTAGTTTGTACATTACAATGAAACATAATAAACTCTGGAAAGGGAAGAATATAGGAATGAAGCTATGTGGGTTAAACCTAAGGCATCTAGAAATTCAAGAGCTTTATGTTTCAATCTAATAACCTTTGCAATGAATTCCCTATGGCTATGTAACTGGTATTTTAACCAGGAGCTAGTATGAACAGAACAGAAATTAAACTTCACCTCTCTCACTAGAGCTACATTTAATACTGAAAACACATTCATATTAAAATACACATTCTTCTCCACCTTAATATGTTTTCTTTTGTGCATTTGTTTTTCAGATAATTTTTAGATATTTGAATTGTTTCAATGCATTACATATTTTCCATTTGTAATAAATAGAAAGAACACTCACTCAGAAGTTAAAAAATCTGACTTTGAATCCTGGCTCTGATCACTTCATTGGTGGTGGAGTTCACTGGTGATAATCATGATGAAAGCATTTATAGAGTGGTTAAAAGTTTGTGAAGTGCTTTAACAAGCATTATAAGTGTTAATATTAGCTCTATTTTGTAAATGAGGAAACTAAGGAAGAAAATGCTTAAATGACTTGCTCAGGGTCACAGAGCTAGTAAGTAACTGAGGATAGATTGGAAGTTGGCTCTTCTTGATTCCAGTTCCAAACTTTATCAACTATACTACCTGGCTCCCTTGTGTAAAAAGAACTGTTAGCATCTACATAATTTTTTTAATTTTAAAAATATTATCTCATTTATTTTATATTTTACTTATGTTATCTCATTTTGTTTAATTTTCTACAGTAAAATGATTAAAATCTAGAATGGAATAGACACTTCAAGAGGCTGTGATATGTCCTATCCTGAAGTTTGAGATTTAACTTTTAATGATATTTTATATGTCATGTTGCTTTTTTAAAAAGCAGATAAATTTATATTGAGTGGAGAAAAAAATAAACATTTTCTTCTTCTATCATGCTCAAATGAAAGTATGTTTTATGCTAAAAATATGGAAGCTATCAGTAGTTATTTTAAAAAAGAAAACATCAAACTTTGAAAAAGAAAAAAAAAACTGTCAATTGACAGAGGTCTTTCCTTCCTTTACTCACAATATTATACTGTTGTTGTTATCATTATTGTTGCTATAGTTATCAGTCACTACTACATGCTATTTATCAGATGCCTATAGTCCTAAGTACTTCCATATATTTAGTAATATTTCCATCCCAATAGTCCCACTATGTTAGAGTAAGGAGCATGGATTATTATCAGCATTTTGCTGATGTGGCAACTTTAAAATGTGACTTTCCCAAAGTGCCAGCAAACAATTTTTGTGACTCATATTCAAAAATCTTACCCACACAGTGGGTAGGACGACTTAATGATACCTACCTCCCCCCAAATCCTGACAATGTACTCTTTGCCCTTTCTCCAGACTCTAATTATAGAGAACAGCCTAAAGGAGTGCTCAGATCACCAATTCACTCAGGAAATCTCTCCACCTCTTTTCCTGGCAAGGGAATTTTCATTTGGATGGAGCCTAAAGAACTGAGAAAACACTAGGGGCAACAAGAAATCAGGGAAACATTCAGCTTTGCCTAAGTGTAAGGCTAAGGCTCAAGCATTATATGAACCAAAATCAAATAAATATACAAAACATTCTTCTGGGAAGAGAGGGAAACTTAAAAATGTAAAATCAGAAAGTACTCAAAAGGTAAGCACAAAAGTTTTTTGTTTATTTTTAAGGATTAGAGTTACAACTTTATATAAACACTTCTCTTTTTCTGCTCTCTTTTATATAAGAAAATGTTCACTTTATTTGGTGTTCAAGTCCAGATTTTTTTAAATGACAAAAGGAAGAATATTAAAAATGGTCTCTTCCCTTCTCTCCTAAAAACTATTTGCTCTACCTATGAATGTTTTTTGAAAATAAAAAGAAAAAAAATAAATAAACTAAATTAAAAAACAAAATTATATTGGCTTT
Organism: Sminthopsis crassicaudata; assembly: GCF_048593235.1. Taxonomy (NCBI): domain Eukaryota; kingdom Metazoa; phylum Chordata; class Mammalia; order Dasyuromorphia; family Dasyuridae; genus Sminthopsis; species Sminthopsis crassicaudata. Next base: position 137,398,106 of record NC_133620.1, read on the forward strand.
ACCACCCCATAAACAATGAATATTACTTCAATTGTGAAAAAAATTGCCAAAGTTCATTTCAAATCTTTTTTGGTGAGTATGGGTCTGGAAAATTTGCCACAGACTAGGAACTTGTCCCCATACTCCTGTTCCTTCATTGAAGAAATGAAATTGACCTTTAAGATCATTTCTGTTATTTAAAACCTAATTTAATTTAGAAATTGGAAGCCACTTTATTGGACTGAACATGATTATTTTCATTTTATTTTCATTTCTCCTGCCTTTACTGACATAAGTAGGAAAGAAATATTATTTTGTAAATGTACCAGATGATACTAGAAATTTTGAACTTTTTAATGTTCCTTTATGTGCATGGGGAGGTGGGAAGACTTAAGGCTGTATAAAAGCATAAAACTATTTGAAAGAGGTAAAGATAAACTGCCTTAGAATGAATAAGATATGGATAAGTACTTCATATGTTTTTCAGTATTACTGTCAAACTAGAAGAGACATGAGGATCCCATCTGAAAAAAAAAAATCAGAGAACCTGAATACTACTTGGAAATTCAAAAATAAACTGCATTAAAATAGGCATTTCAAAGAGGAGGTCTAAAGTCCAAGAAAGTTAAGTTGTCTAAGATCTCCTTGCTAATTAGTGAATAGCTGTGCTGGCTTTAAAACAAATCTCTTGTTTCTCCACTCAAAGTTCTTTTCATCACACTGTGTTGCTTTTGTGTGGGGGAGAATAATGTCTATCTATGAAATGTGGTTTTTCTTTCGAGATGTTTATTCATTTCAACCTCATTTAATTAACTAAAAAGTATTTGTTGAATGAGTTCTCCAGGTACAGTAGGATGTATGGTATTGATTTAGAGAGACATTTTTATTTCTTCCCTCAATCATGCAAAGAAATATACAGGTACCCAAAAACATTTCTGCTATAATAACATTGAAAAGCTAATGGTATTTTAAAATTATTTTCTCCAAAATTTAATGAGAATACCTCCATATTTTTGCTCCTCCCACCAAAATTCAAAAATAATCCATCTGAACTGAAAAATCAAAGTTAATTTTATTTTGTGCCCAAAAGGCTTATATACCTGGAGTTTCCTTTTCTTTCTTGAGAGACTTCCTGTCCAATCACTGATTCGCCTCATTCTAGTTTTTAATGTGTCTTTTTTAGAAGTATCTTCTGTTAAGGGTTTGGACTTCCGGCAGGGAAGTGTATAAGAACAGTACTGTACAGGAGCTCTCTGCTCTGTCCTCGAGGGCACATCCATGTCTGAGACAAATGAAACTCTACTGTTTAAACTGGCATGTGTACCAATGTATTCATCAGAAAGTCTAATGCCTGAGGGTGGAAGACTTTCTAAGGTAGCATCTTTGTACAGCTCCCTCAGGGAAGAAAGAGATGAACTTTGGTTAAAAGGCTTTTTGGCATCATCTGATGGAAAACTGGAGTGAATGCTGGTATCTGGAGTGCTTCTGGTCAGGTAAGATCCCTCCAATTCATTGATGTCCCCAGCATTTCCCCAGGGGGAGTCATACCAGGAAGACTCAGAGCTAAAAGAGCTGCCTTTGCTAGATCTCAGCCGGGAATCAGTAGGAGAAAGGCAATGGCCAGTAGAATATTCAGTACTAGAATTTCTTCGTACTTCAGGTAAGTTGGATGTTTCAGTCTCCAATGTAGGGGAATATCTCAAAAGCTGGACTGGTCCAGTGGAGTCTTCTGTAGGCACTTTGTTGTTGCTGCTATTGTGGAACTCAACCCTTAAACATCCATCCCATTTACCTAGTGTTTTGATAAGAACCTTGGGGCTTTTCCGGTCTTCAGCTGGTGGGGTTGATGCAAGACTCTCATTTTTCCCATAACAGTTCAGAAGGTGTCCATTACAGTCTCTAGAGGTGATATGGTTATCTGCTGGTTCATGACTAATATAATGAAAGCCATTATCAGACAAAAAGGCAGCATTCTTTTCATGGAAATAGTTTCCTGACACATTCACTTTGTGCTTTGTGTGGGTACTGCCTTTGGATCCCTTAGCCATTGGGTCACTGAGTCGTGATGAATAAGGCTGGTTACTCTTAAAGTGGGAAAGGCAGCTCCTGGCCAGGGATCGAGACTTGTAATTTGTCCCACTGCTTCCATGACTCCACCCATGCAATGAGCAAGACTTTTCATCTTTTGCATGGATGCTGCGGATTTTTAGGGGACAAGGTTTCTGTTTTGCACCAGTGGAAGAATTACTATGATTTTTGGATCCTTGAAGGCTGTACTGACTCTCAGAGTTCCCCATCTTCACCTAAAGTAAGAAGAGTTGAATCAGTAACATCAATGGCCAACTACTATGACAGATAATCTTAAAATAGCATTTACACTCCAAAAAGTAAACAAGAAACTTATTTCTATGCTTGTCACAAATTACAGGACAGGAAGGATAGAAAATATTTTTCAGTTATGAAAGGCTCTTTGATGATGTTGACAAGAAAGGTTAGATAGACAACACTGCATACTATGTGAATTGATGATGATGGTGATAATTGAAAATATTTAAAGCACTTAAATATTAAAAGAGCTTTTACTGACCTCTTAGATCTTTTAGGGTTGATACAGAAGGGTTCTTAAACTCCCATTTTAAGAAAAAAAGAGGAAAAAGCTTCCCATGGGTGGCTGAGTTTATGCCCATGATACCAGGCCTAATCACACCATGATACCAGGCCTTATGATAATTCATTATTGTAGCGAAACACAAATTTAAAACATGTAAAAAAATTTATAATATCTATACTTAAACTAGTGGTAGCTCACATAACATGAAACTCTATGATTTTGCCCTGATTTGGGAAAAAGGACAGTTCATAAAAAGGAAGCTCGTAGATTCTGGTTATAAGTCATGATTCCAGGCTCAGCATAAGAAAAGCATTAGAGTTAAATAGTAGAGAAGAGTATTGCTAAAAAGGGAGTGAAAAATAAGCAAAAGGGGGAATTAAAATTTAAGAATTCCCTTTAAAAGCAAGTTAAAAAGCACATGGCCAGAAAAATACAGTTCTGTTTTCACACAGAAGATACCTTTGCAAAATCTACATAAGAACTTTATAAAGGATTTTGCATATGCTGCTTTATTTATTGTACAATAATCCATTGTGCATTACACATGTTCATTCACTGATGAAAAGGATTTTGGATGGGAGGAAAAAAGTTTATGCAATTAAAATATATATCTATGAGTTCTGATGAATGTCAAACCCATTAAGAGTCAGCAGTATGATTAGACAGGCAAAAAAAAACCTAATGAAATCTTGGTTCTTGTTAGAAAAAACAGAGTCTAGAAAGAGAAAGAGTATTGCTTTATTCTTCGCTGTTTGGACTTTGAAGTACTATGCCCCAATTTGGACAGCATGATGAGCTGCCAGTTTACAGGTGAATATGAACTGAAAGGTAAATCCATAAGCAGTCTATCAAAGAAACTAGGAATGTATGGCCTTAGAAAAGGAAGACTGGGGGTAGGGGGAATGATAGATAAATTCAATTATCTGAAAAGATATTCTGTGGAAGAGGGGTGAGAATTTTTTTCAGCTTAATTCTAGAGGGAAGCAATGATAAAAGAGTGAAAAGTAGAGGGAGGCAGAGTTCAGTTCAACATGAGGGTTAAAATATTTTAACAATGTGAGTTCTCTAAAAATAAAAACGGTTGCCTCTGAACATAGGAAACTCCTCAACATTAAAAACCTTCAAGAGGATGTTGCATTGTAATGATAATGGTAATAATTTTTGCAACTTCAGCAAAGCACTTTCCTAACAAACCTATGAGCTATATAAATGAAGACTTGTTGGGGATATCATAAAAAGGATTCATGATTCATGGAGGACCTGGAGTAAATGAGCACATGTCCTTTGTACCTCAAAGATTTTATGACTTATATTCAAATTATTAAAAGTTCATGACTGATGATTAAATAGAAAATTTTTGGATAAAGGTTCTTAATCATTTTTATATAGCAGACCCCTTTGATAGCTATTAACCCCTTCTCATGATAATTTTTTTAAATAATTGAAGTAGATTCTAAATTTCAGTTAGAGATTAGTGAAAGTAGAGGTATAATTTTCTTCCCATTCAAGTTCTTGGTTCTTCTTGCTTTAGAGCATGAAGGGATGAATTTAGGGGTGAGTGGGAATGACTTGGCTGAGTATGTATTGTTCCCTTTAATTCCTTTTAAAAGTCACAATCTTGATCAAGGAGTTGTTCTTTTTAATTTTAAAGTGATAGAGACAGAAAGTATTTCACATTCATATGAAAGATAACAAAAACTAATGTTGGTAATCTATAAAGTATCATGCATAGGGATTTGAAAACTTTAAAAGTCAATTTGTATGATAGAACTCAAACTCAAAGTTATAAACAGAAAATATTAGAGAATATCTATTACAATGGTCTCAATTTACAAATTAAAAAAAATTTTAACTCAAAAAATTAAGTTCCAAAGGTCACACAAATAGTTGCAGAACCAATTTTTGAATTCAGATTCCTATTTCCTAGTGTCCTAAATACATTATATTTCTATAGCTATAATAAAAATTATATAAAAAATTTTAAATCCAGGCAAAGAAAGAAAATTAATTCAATATTTTCTCTTGTAGCATCAATAGAGGCAGTGGATAAAGGAATTTGGCATGTCCATATAATAGCAAACAGTATAACAATAGGCAATTCATTAATTTTTTCAGTGATCCCAAAGGAATCTCAAAGACTATAAATTATAGAAGAATTAATCGCCAATCTGTTTCAATGGAGGAAGTTCACTACACTGGTGATATCAATGATGCAGATTATATCTTTCCTATTCCTTCCTTAAAAAAATAAACATCATCATTTTTTCTACTTCTTTTTTAACACCCATTAGTTTTTAAACTGCATTAACTCAATTTTATGTAAATCACAATTCACTTTAAGCTAGATTACCTGAAGAATAACTTTTTGATGCAAAAGCACTTAGTGATTAATTCAGTTCACATGATCTTGAGAGAAGGGCACTATATTTAACAACCACAGAAACAGGATCCATGAAAACACTCTGAAAAACATCAACAAGGAGAAATCACATCAATTTTTATCATGCTTGCAAGCAACACAAAACAAAAGGTGCCTAAAATGATTTTGGTACCATAATCATTATTATAATTTAGGTAACATTTAGCAGCTATTCAATTTAGTTGGATAAGAAAGTCATGATGCCAAAGAGGTCTGTCCTGTCAAGGGCAATTATCTTGATATAGGCAAACCTTTACTCAAAGCAAAGGGAGTTAGGGTTGGAGAAGGTGGGAGGAAGAAAAACAGGTGGTAGTAGTGGCACAGAAAATCAAGTAAGAGAATATATATTAGCCAATGGAAACCTATCAACACCCTTGAAGAGGGACAAATTTCTCAAAAGTATATGTTCCATTAAGGTGATGGTATTATTTTCATAAAGAAAAGTGACAGATTTTTAAATTATCTCATTATTGAAAAAAAAAATTCAAAATTTGGAGACACATCAACCCAAATGCCTTGTTTAAAATATTTAAGATATTCAAATTAGTCATACATGATCTTTTAAAAAACATCCTGAAAGATGTGTCTGGCTTTTGCAGTACTAAAAGTGGGGCCAGGACACAATCCTTAGAAGAATTTAAGGGTCTAACATGGGGCAGGGAACAAGAATGGGGTCTGCCATCTGGTAGTACTCAGTGAAAACACAAAGCCTTTTTATATCCTTGGCTATTTAGACAGCAGTAGAGTTTCAATAGTGACATTTTGTGTGTGTGTGTGTGTGTGTGTGTGTGTGTGTGTGTGTGTGTGTGTATTTTAATAAGGAAATAAAAGACAAAGCAATAAGTTCTTGAATCCTCTTTCCGTAATGTCCTAAGATATATTTTCAATCTCTTTACCCTACAAATCTGTACTAGGCTTTAAAAACCTTAGTGTTTCAATTTTTTAACTTTTAAACCACCCCTCCATTTAATTTATTCTTAAACCAATTTAAAATATGAACTATCTGCTTTTCATAGCTATACCTTTTTATTTATAAAGTAAATTTAAAGTTTCCAGAAAAAGGCCAGTTTAAACTAAGCAGAGTAATTTTTTGTGCATTTGTTTACTCTTGTCAGGACCAAGTTCCAAGGATGGCCCCAGAGGTGAAAGACCATTGAGTAATTCACTCAGCCGGCAACTCTTCTTTGTAAGACTATTCTGATTCTAGGTTAACATGCTTGAAGAGCAGCAAATACAGCACTAGGCATGATGTTCGCCAAAGGTAGCAAGACAAAAACTGCTATTGAGAGGCTGAATGTGTCAGCTGTTCACATTGCACACAAAGACGGTGATTCAAAAATTTCACCATTATAGATCTGAACTAGAGTCTTCTCAGCCCCAGCAGTAGGTTAGAACCTAAATGCATTTAATAACAGAAATGTGATCTCTGACATTAAAGACTTCAATTGTTGTGCCTATTCCTTGGAAGGAAAAAAAAATCAGATCCTTCCCCTGTACTTCTTTCCCCTGGCAAATGTTCTCTCAAAATCCTAAAAGTTTGAGTATGTATATAGTAGAGATTCAATATTTGTTCTATTGGATTATAGAATACTACACAAGTCAACAAATAGATTTCAACAGTCACTACAAGTTTTAGTCCATTTTGTGCATGGCCAAAGAATAAAACATAAGCCCAAATGTACTGAGGAACAAGGAGGAAGAGACAACCAGCAACTTAAAGAATTTAAATAGTAGTCTAGAGAAGAGCAGGAAGAAGGGTAACAAAGGTGAACAAGAATATCCATTATTATAAATGGGTAATAATGACCAGCTGTTATATGTCTCCAGTCAGTTCAGAATGGGAGGAAATGGTCTTAAACTATAGCAGCCAGATCTGGTACTATATACTAGGAAGGGAAGTTCTGACAAACCCCCAAGGAAATCTGTGTAATCACTTTTCCTTGTGATCATGACAAAAAGAACAGACATTCATCTGTCTTGTCATGCTCCAACTGGAATTCCATTTGGAAGCAAGTAGATGAACTAGTCAGGTTCTTAGAATTCCTCCACCCCTACTTTTTTGCTTTTACTATAACTTTAAGCAATAAAGGGGAATTAAAAGAGTATGGTAAAGTGTCAAAAGATAATTTAGTTAGCATCTCCTCCCCTTCTCAAAAAGAAGAATCATCTTCCTGAGTTCAAATCTAACCTCAGTTACTTATTAGCTGAATGACCCAAAGAAAATCATTTAACCCTGTTTGCCTCAGTTTCCTTATTGTAAAATGACCTGTAAAAGGAAACAGCATATCTCTACAATATCTGCACCAAGAAAATCCTCCAAATTCAGACACAACTTAAACCACTTAACAACAAACAGCAATCCCTCTCAAAGATGGAAAAAAGAGTCTCAGATGCATCTTTGGACAGCCAAAAGGCAGTTTTAAACATCAATATGTTATTATCTCACAACTAAATAGATTCACTAAAAAAAAAAAAAAAACTTTTTACTTTTAAAGATAAGATCATAATAAAAAATTAAAATCACTATAATCAATGAAAATAAGCAAATCCCCAGTTTGCAGAATGCAGAATACATGTACAAATCCACCAACATAATCCAATTAACCACATGGACTTACTGAATCCCAGAAGAAAATGCCTCCCAAGAGGTGATGCAAGATCCATCTTTCCTGTCCTCACCTATGATCTCCCCTTGATATGATGCATCAGATTCTCAAAGTTTCAGTACTGTATGATCTGGGTCCAGAGTAAAGTAAACAGGAGCACTGGACCAACTCTGCTTTGTTCCCTAGCTAAAACCCTGAGTAGTCTGGCCAGAAGGATTATGTAAAGAAGCTGAGGGGTGGGGATAACGAGGGAAGTTTTCTGATGGGACAGATGGTGATCTAAGGTCTGGACAGAGAAGCGATGAGGTGCTGATTGGTGAAGGGGAGAAAGGAAGAGGAGTGTTCAATTACAAACATCCTTACTGCTTCAATGGGGAATAACTGCACAAGGGCAGATTTACAACTGTCCAAAACATTCCTGGTTAGGGAGGGCTTGTCCTCTGTGATCTCAGAAGTCCCTTATGCTTCTGTGATTCTTTTCTATGTTTTCAATGTAGATCCCATGCTTCAAAAACAAATAACATAAAATCAAACAAACATCCTGAAGTGTTTATATAGAAATAATTCTCTTATCCAAGACCTAGGTACTAGAATAGAGAAATAATTAGAGAGGTGGGCAGAAATGGGCAAAATCAAATGGGTTTGCTTTTTTTTTTTTTTAAATAAAAGTAAACAATTCTTACTCTACACTTAGGGAATGTTGCAGCAGCTAAGTGGCAAAATGAATAAAATGGCACAGGTCAGGAGTCTGGAAAACTCACTTTTCTGAGTTCAAATCTGGCTTCAGATACTTCCTAGCTGTGTGACCCAGGGCAAGTCACTTAATCTTGTTCGCCCCAGCTTCCTCATCTGTAAAATTAGCTGGAGAAGTAAATGACAATTCACTCCAAATCACTTAGCCAAGAAAATCCAAAAAGAGGTCATTAAGAATTAGACACAACTCAAAAAACTGAACAACAACAAAGGATATGTTAGCCTGATAGTCCAATTATAAGATTAATGAAGTCACAGTTTTAATATGGGACCTCAGACCTATACTCAAATGAATTCAAACATTTGTTAATACTTTAGTCAGCACAAAGTAGTGTGCTAGATGAGTGTGGAAAGAAAGAGAAAAGAAGGAAGGGAGGGAGGGAGGAAGGAAGGAAGGAAGGAAGGAAGGAAGGAAGGAAGGAAGGAAGGAAGGAAGGAAGGAAGGAAGGAAGGAAGGAAGGAAGGAAGGAAGGAAGGAAGGAAGGAAGGAAGGAAGGAAGGAAGGAAGGAAGAGAAAAGAAAACTATCTCCTGCCTTCAAGTAACTTAAATTCTTCACATATACACAATTTTAAACCTTTTCCAAAGATTAGCATAAAGTGGCAGGTGAATACAAATGTATGACTGTGGGGTAAAGAGAGAAAAAGAAAAATGCAAATAAGTTTTAATAGTTTTGGAGTCCAGTGAGCAGAAAAACAGCAAGTTTTGTAACTATCTTTTTGTTTTTATTTCATCTGAACTGCTCAACTATCTCATTATGTAAAATGGTTTACAATTGACTTATTCTATTTGCTGAGTATAAATTTGAAAGAAAGGCAGTGAGAGACATGCAGTATAAAACTTCAAATGCCTATTGCATAACTGCCTCCCCTTAAAATGTGATTTTAAGAACATAATAAGTTCTTAAGTAGTAAGGAATCAATCTATTACAAAAAATGTCAAAAGTAAAAAATCACAACTATCCTTAAAGAAACCAAAACGAAACTCTTTCCAATACCAAAACTTAAATATAAAACGTGTATATTTTCTCCCAAACTGGCTTTGGTCTTCTCAATTCAATGAACCATGCTCAAAATACATGAACTGTGTGTCACAAAGCTTATTTCTATTCATTAGGAGACTTGAACCCACATTGTCTAAAGAAGCAGGCAAATGGACTGTCTGGTCTCCATAGTGATTATGCCCTGGGTAGTTAATCCTTTTTAACATAGTAGGGAGAAAGCAAGCTGCTAAGGGCTTCTATAAGCTAGGCATCAATTATCCAAGCACCACTGGTACCATTTCAACTGAATTGGGCCCTTCATATAAGATGAATAAATACATAGATCTGCAGCAAGAAGTACCTGTGAAGTAGGGTCTCAATCAGAATGTAAACCAATTAGAAGTTCAACAGCCAAAAGGATAGGAGGAAAAAGCCATAAATTCCACAGAAAAAATAGAACAATTTTTCACATCATTCATCGCCTTCCTCAGCAAATTTATTACAAAAAGAGCCTAAGCATTCACACCTGTTTTATAAGAAATCATGACATCTGCAACAGTGCTTACAAGCCTTGTGTGGTAATTTTAGTCAGAGTAGGAGATCAATTCTAACGAAGTCCGAGAGCATCCATACTCTAGGGAAATAGTGTCAGAATTTCTGAAGTGGTTGAAATGTAGTTTTATGGAAAGTTATAAAAATTCAATCTTCAACATAAATACCATATCCCTTGTCGTCCAGAGGACTTATGAAAGCACCCATCTGTATGCTGTGTTCTACACAGCGAGGTAGACACATGGTCTTTAGCCCTTAGGATTTTACAATATACAAAAATATTTTTAAGATATATGGTCAGGTGCCAACTATAGAAACACTGAACATACACAAGTTAAAACAGAGGTTGTAGTACGTACAGGATATAGTACAAATGCCTCTGGCAAAGAGGGGAACCGTGAGTAACTTGGAAGTTTAAACACAGTGGAGTAGGGAATAACATTTCAGAATTGGTAGAAAAGAGGAAAGTTGGTTGTTTTGAAAGGGATGATAGAGTCTAAGGGAAGACTCCAAAGCACTTTACTCTGATGACTTAAGTTGAAGTGGGGAGAAGAATACAAAAAATAAATTAAATTGATGGTGATGATACTTTTGGAGCTTTTATTTGAGGTAAAAACAGGTTTAAAGTGGAGTGACTTACCTAGAATCACACAGTGAGAAATGGAACAGTAGTACACAGTCACTGATTCCTGATTTAATAATCTTTCTATCATACCATGATGCCTTCCCATTAGTCCAATGTTTTATTCCCTGGGCAATACTGGGGAGGTTTCTGTTAAGTAGAAGGAAACAAGTATTTAGTAAGTGGATACCATTTATTGTACTAAGCACTTTACTAATATTATCTCATTTGAACATCACAACAATCCTATTGGGTAATTTACATTGAGTTAAACTGAAGCAGAAGTACCCCCAAAAGTATCTAAGAACAAATCTGAACTCAGGTCTTTCTGACTTCAGACACAATGCTATTTATGGAACCACTTAAAGCAGAAATATAAAGATGAAAGCTCAAACCCAGTTAAGAATTTCCCCCAAAATTCAATTTAAAAAAATTTCTATTTAAATGGGGGGTGATCTATGACACATGTCTCATGAAACAAACACAGCCAAAAAGTGAATTTCATTCAAGTATCAGGCACTTTCTAAACAAAGGTAAATAAATACTTATTAGATAAATTGTATAAGAAGTTTTTGTTCAAGTACTCATTGTATTAGATGGCCTTGAATCCTCTTTAAGCTCTGAGATTATGAATTTGAAAAAAAAAAAAAAAGATCTAGAAGTAGAAAGGGGAAGGAGGATGGTGGCACATGTTTCAAGGCATCCTTATAATGGAGCAATATGAAATGTAGGATTTGATTTATAACAATAGCAATTCATTCAGAAGAACAATAATAATAGTAGAAAGGGATCTGGTCAGGAGTTGGAAGTCCTCAGTTCAAGTCCTAGTTCTTAACACTTATGCACCGGGTTTTCTTATCTTTAAATATAGAGAAAAATACTTGTACTGCCTTTATCACAAAGTACTAGTGAGGGAAAAGTCAAGTAACTGTGAGTTGTTACCATCAATATAGAACTTTAACAACAACAATGTTGTATGATCAAAAAGACAAGCAAAGCACACACCTATGAAGGAGAACTAGAAGGAAATGGAAAATAGGGAGCCTGGTAGAAGATTGTCAGAACAAGAAACAATACGTATCTCAGCAAGTGAAATGTGACAGTAGCACAGAGAATGACATTGAGACATTGGGCTGTCTTCTATACTGATTGCAACATAGACATGAATAGAAGGAACAAATTTGGGGATAGATCAGTTGAGGTTTTGGTTTTTTTGTTTTTTGTTTTTAAATCTATATACCAGTCATTTATTTAAGCACCTATTATGTGTTGGGTACTACTACTACTACTACTACTACTACTACTACTACTACTACTATTACTATGTGGGAGGGGTATGAAGAAAGGCAAAAGGAACTCATGTTGTAATGGGGAACAACATGCTAATGCACAGAAGACATAGATAGATAGATAGATAGATAGATAGATAGACAGATAGATATGTGTGCGTGTATATGTATGTGTGTGTATATGTATACATATGTGTGTGTGTTATGTATATGTGTGTATGCACACACACACACACACACACACACACACACACACACACATACATACAGTATTCCCACAAATAGTATAGGCCAAAATTAGGATTTAAACTCAGGTTCCATTCCTTAAATTCAATGCTCATTCTTCTGTACCATTGCACCTCCCAGTCTTCCATAATAGCTTTGGAAGAAATTTACTCGATTTGACCAAATGCAATCTAGCATCCAGAAACAAAAGTCTAAAAGTTTCACATTTTTTCATATGTTCTCGTTTCCCAGTAGTAGGTCACAGAAAATCTTCCTTATCTCAGAAAATACTGAAAGACAAAGAATCAAGCACTCATTTACAGAAATTCATGGAGAATATCCAATCCAAATAAAACATGACAAGGCAAGAAACAAACTAATCAAGGACATAGAATAAGAGTTTGTGACCTATCCATGGCAATGTGCACCAATTTCATTTATGAGATTTTAGAGTTGAATTTAGAAGCCACTTATTCTAAGTCTTTCCATAAGGCTTCAAATACTTAAGTGACTTGGCTATAGTCCAAAAAGTAATAAGCAAAAGATTTAAATTTGAACTTAAGTATTTGATGCTATTTACAGTAATATTTGTACTGCATCATGTTTCTCTGATGGTAAAAGAAGAGAGAAGATCCTCCTTCATATAATTAGAACACTATCCCAGGTCTTAGCACAATGGCTAGCACATAGTCTCTACTTAATAAATGTTTCCTACGTTAGCTTGTCTTGCACCAGCAAATGTGATTAAGCCATTTAATATGATTATGGAAAAATCTCCAAAAGGAAGCAAGGATTGTTTAAACAGTATCAACAGATGAAAGTATTAATAGAAAAACAGCCTGACCTTTCAACAATTCAGTAATCATTTTTGAAGCACCTTATACAACCTCTGATCTCAAATTTAAATATCATTGGAGTAATAAGGTTTAAATACATGAAAAGAAGATATATAAGATAATAGATAATGAAACACTAGGATAGACTTGACCTAGAATGGATGACTCCAAAACACCTTTGAGTTTTGGTTTGGCTTGGTGGTATTTTATTAAAGTATAAGGAAGAGACTCTGAAGGAAACAGAGTCATCCAGATAAAACAATATATGGCTTCACAGAAATGGAAAGCATTTTAGTAACTTTTTAAACACATTGCATAAAGATCAATTTTTGTCTTTTTTTTTTTTAAGGTCTAGAGTTACTTAATTCTCCATTAACATTTCTCTCTTCTCTCTTCTTCAGAAAGAACTAGATTTGGACCTATTGTTTTCAGTATTTTATATAACAAGTATTCAATTGTACTATCCGCTTTTTGGTCACTTTGGGTCTCTTCATCCCCGTCCCATATACAAAGTCTATTAATATCTTGAGTTCTATGTATCTTAAAGCAATTTCTGCATTATTTCTGCAATTCCTCAATAAAATTCCCTATTTATTCTAGAATTAAATCTATCATTCTCTATTTGATATTTAAAACCCATCAATGGTCTTATCATTACAGTCTTCAAACATTTTATAACCCATACAAAATGGCATAACAAAATTCTTCATAACACATGACGTGCCATCTTCATGTGCTTAACCTTCGCACTGGCTTTCTCTCAGACTTGTCCAGTCACTTGTGTGTGGTCATCCTATTTGAGTAACTGAATTCTATGAACCATGACATTCTTATTCTAAAGGAAACCAGAAAATAAAACAAGAACAAGAACAAAAATGCAGCTCCTCTCCCATACCTCTTACAATCACCAATTTCTTTCAATTCAAGAACTACCTTGAGTTCAAGGGTCACCTTCTATATGATCCTTCCAGCTACCTCTTTCTTAAAATTATTTTGTTTATAGTGTATTTGTATTTACACATGTACCTGTTGTCTTCCCTGAAAGTAGAATCTTTAAATATAAGGTCTATTTAATTTTTGCCCATGTACTTTAGCATGCAACATATAGTATAGATGGCTTTATAAATGTTTGCTGATTAATCAGGTTGATTAACTGGCAATGAAATTAGATTTGCTGTTCTTATAATTTGTTACAATTGCTAGCATTCTTTTTAAAAATGTCCTTTTCCACAGGTCCTGGAATCATATCTACCAACAATCAAAAGAACTAGGCCTGTGGCCAAAAATATCATGTCCAGCAAAAATATATAATATTGATTGAACATTCAATGAAGTGGCAGATTATCAGGACTTTCTATCAACTAAATCTGAACTCAGAAGAATTTAATATATAAGTCAATATCAAAGATCAACTTCAAGGAATTTAACATGGACATATTGTTTATGTTTTTTTATATGGAAATGTATACTATATATTTAAGATTGACAACAGTAATAGGGTAGCTCAAAAGGAAGATTGGGGCAGAATTAAGATAAAAATAGTTATTATGTAAAAAAATCTTTTTTCTTTGTACTCTTATAAAAATATTAGGATTATGCTTAAGTAGTCAACTGGAAATAAATTTGAGTGGGGGGATATTGTTGTTTTCAGTCCTTTCAGTGGTATCTTACTTACTTTTTATGATTCATGTTTTTTTCTTGGCAAAGATATCAAAATGGTTTGCCATTTTCTTCTCCAGATCATTTTATACAGGAGGAAACTAAATTAAAGAGGTTAAGTGACTTGCCCAGGATCACAAAGTGTCTGAGGCCAGATATGACCTTGTATAATGAAACTATTCAAAAGCATTTTTAAAAATTAGACATTCTGATTAACTGTAATGGACTTGGCTCTTCTCAACAAGGCAGTGATAAAAGACAATTCCAATAGATTTGTGATGGAAAGAGCTATCTGCATCCAGAGAAAGAACTAAGCAGACTGAATGTAGATCACAAGATAGTATTTTCCTTTGTTGCTGCTTGCTTATTTGTTTGCTTGCTTATTTTTTTCTTTTTCTTTTCCCCCCTTTTGATATGACTTTTCTTGCACAGCATGATATATGTGAAAATATGTTTAGAAAAATTGCACATGTGTAACCATTACTTGCTGAATAGGAGAAAGGGAGAAAAATTTAGAAAAAGGTTTTGCAAGGGTGAATGTTGAAAACTATCTTTACATGTTTTTTAAAAAATAAAATACTATTTAAAAAAATTTTAATCAAATTTTTTGAAGTTCAGCAAATTGGCATAATGCACAGGGAACCAGGGTTTCAATCTTGATTGTGTGAAATAGTTGTCATTTAACTTCTAGAAACTACTTCATTTTCTTCATTTATTAAAAGGGGGATAGTCTTCATTTAACTCATACTATTATTCAGAAGAAAGTGTTTTGTAAGTACTTACACAGTGTTTAAAGGCAAGCCAATAATAACAATTCAGCAACATTTTATATGCTAAGATTATAGAGGTCTGATCCTCATGAACTTTTTTTCTGTTATAATTATGTTTTCCACATAATAGCTTTCCTCATCATAATTTCAATATATCACGAGTCAGCTTAAGAAATTAAATGGGAATTTGGGAGGGAGTTTTGCAGAAGACACAGATGACACACAATGGCCAGCAGATGACATCAGAAAAGTTTAGAAAATCTGAAATGCAGATATAGTACTGTACATGTAAAATATTTGTAATATCAATATATTTTATCTTTTAATACCATAATAATTAAGACTTCTTCTTTGGTATAAAAGAAAGACCAAAAAATTTTATGCCGACTTTCCAGATTGTAAGAGCACTACAATCCTGATCCCTATGATGTGGAATGGAAAAACTGCACATAGGTTTGATGAAATCTATGTAAATGAGCATGATTCTTTACTCCATGTAACAATTATAAATTTTAGCATTTGTAAAGTTATTCAATTCAAGTAATCTATGCATCAATACAAGTGGAAAATGTGGCATTAATTAAAATAAAAGTATAGAAATATAAAAGAAAACACAGTTCACTTAAAATCTATTTAAGCAGAATAATTTTCATAGCCAGTTTGCTCTTAAGGTCAGAATCCAAATATTTTTTAAGAGAAAAAAATTATTTCTGGTTTAGGTATTGATTGTGCAGACAAGTGTGTATATCATGTGCTCACTAAAAGCGTATGTGTAGGTGTTTTTTTTTTTTTTTTTAATTAAGAATCTCTTTCTTTCCTGGAGGAGAAAAATTCCAAGGAGGATTTGCCCTACATCTCTCAAAAAGCAGTCATGTGAACATGAAATGCCAGTAAAAAGAACCCCTTTGCAAAGATAGACAGTGAACCCATTGCTATATCTTAAATCCTCAGTGCATGGGCATGGCTCATCAGCTCAGCTTGAAACTCCAAATCTAAAAGAAAGAGTGAAAATAATTAATTCCTTCCTCACCCCCAACAGCATGGGCTTTAGTATAAAGACATCCCAAAGAATCATAGATTCAAGGCTGAAAAAATTTTAGTCAACAACATCCAAATTTCTCCTTCTATAGAAGAGAAACTGAGTCCCAGAAAGGTTATGAAGCCTGGATGACTTCCGTCTTCTGACTGCAAACATGTTCTCCATGGCACTATCCCCCATAAGTATCGCCATCCTGAGGATTCTAGTTTGCTGTTTGATAAAGAGTTCTATGAATAATTAGAATAGATTTTTTCCTATTATTTTGTATCCCCAATGTTTAAAAAAAAAAAAACCTAAAAGACAGAGTTAGAAAAAGAATAGAAAAACTTGGAAAACAATAATCTTTAAATATAGCTAGTTTGTATTAAGTGGTAGCTTATTGCCTAAATAAGTGTTAAAGCCAAACTAAGGTTCATTTAAACAATCATCAGTCTCAAATGCAATCCCTACTCTTATTGGTCTGTAATATTTTTCTTCAGAAAATCAGTTCACTACCAATCCTTTGGGAATAAATTATTATTAAAAAACTCAAAATTAGTAAAATACTAAAATCATGATTCTATTACTGTAAGAGTACCCTATGATATTATCAACTTTGTGTGGGAGTCTTGTATGGCACAAAGGAAAAAATTACCTTGAAATAAGTTTCTACTCCCTGATTCATGCAGAAATCTAAAGAAAATCTTTGCACTATATAGATTAAATGTCAGCAAAGCAAAACATCAAAAAACCTATTCACAAACATGTAATAAGTAGGCTCCTTAGTTGAATGCTTCCAAGAGTTCTAATCTCAATCCAATTTAATGCACCAAGCACAGAAGAGGCGATTACTAAGTACAAGATACTGGGCTAGGTGTGAGGATATGATAACAATCAAAATAACCTCCAAAGAGCTTACATTCAACTAGAAGGACCAAGCATATACATGGGTAAATAAATTAATTTGAGGAGAGAAAAAATATGTCCTGTGTGCAAGGTATAGGGAAGGCTCAGGGAAGGTTTCTAGAAAGTGGGACATGAGCTGAACCTTAAAAAAATTTGTAGGATCAGAAGTGAAGAAAAGAGTACATTCCAGACATTGACTGGTCAAAGATGAAGAAATCAAGAAAGAAATATTGAATTCAGAGAACCGCTAGAAAACTACTTTATCTGGAACTATAGTAGATGAAAGAGAATAATATGAAAAAAAAATTTAAAGGTAGGTGAAAACAAGATGATAGAGGGTTTCAAATGTCAGGCTGAAGAGTTTAGTTTCCCTTTTATCCTAGAGACAATTGGAAAGCACTAAAAATATCTCAGTAGAGCACTTATGTGATCAGATCTGTATTTTAGGAATATTCATTTTGGATGTAAAGGATTAAGGTGGGGGAAGATGGGAAGCAAAGAGATGGAGCTACTGCAATAGTCCAGGGAGAATACCTGACCATATGAATAGAGGAAAGGGGATGGAAGCCAGTTGCCTGCTTCTTGTAGAGAGCTTCTCTCAGGACAGCACCTGCAAGTTTGCTAGGTTCCAAGTAAGCTTCCCATATGTTTTTCCCATACTGGACATGGTCTCAAAGCTCTCTTCAGCTGAAACCAATCTCTTTTCTAATTCACTTCACAATTTTTCTTCTCCCAATGCTGGGACATTCTTCTGCTCACTAGACAGAAGTGTCTCACTGTCTCTTTTCTCCCTCTGGAAGAATTCTTTCTGCTTTGACTTTGACATCTTTTTATCTTATTTATAAGCCCAACCTTTTATGGGCAAGAGTTACCCCTTCTCTTTGCTGAAAGTTAAAGATTGATGACATTTTTTACTCAATGATTTGATCACAGGTAAAGTTTTGACTGAAGAAGGAAATGGCAAACCACACCTGTACCTTTAACAAGAAAATCCCAAATGGGATAATGAAGAATTGACATGACTGAAAAAGGAATGAACTTAGAATAACAAAGGTTTTGATCCCCCATTCTTGGAATACTATTAATATATGCTATACAGAAACCCTCCTCAGAATAAATGGGTTATAGTCACACAGAGTACCCTCTCCTACCTGAAAGACTGACTATTGTGAACTAAGAACCAACTCTTAGAGGAGAAAGAAACTCAGCACTTGAGATCCTGAATAGATCCTGAATAGAAGGGTAAGTGAGCTTAGACAGCCATGGTCAGTCAGCTCCTTAATCTCTTTTTATAATCCCATATCAACTCCCATCAAAAGTAGTTGGATCACAGCAGCTAGCTCTAGATCCTATCTATAATCAGTTCAGACAATGAGGAGGATCTTGGTCTCCTCAGTCCTTGTCCTTGTCCCTACAGAAACTTGTTTTTTATCATTATGACCATCAAAAGTATCTCTCTCATCGCATTTCTCCTGACTTACTGGCTTTTTCCCTGAGACTGAAAAACATGACCAATCTTTAAAATAATATTCATTTGGATGAAAGCAGAACTAAGTGAACAATATTCACATGAATCATAATGTAAGTGAAAAGAACACTAAAATGAAACGTAAAATTAAATAATTGTAATGAGCAAAATTGGCTTCCAGAAGAGACAAGGAAAGACTTTCCTTTTTTCAGTAGAGAAATGGGAGAAAAACTGGCATGGAATTTTACCAAAACTGTCATATGAGGCCACTGTATTAGTTGGTTTTGCTTAATGGTTTTCTTTGTTACAATGAAGAGCTAATGGGCAGGAGTTAGCTAAGGAGGAGAGAAAGAATCTTATATCCCTAAACTCCTATGTTGTAAAAAAAGAAAATGTTTCAATAAAGCTTTCTTGATAAATAAATACAATTCACTAGACTTTGCCATTCTGAGTTTTCATCCTATATATCTTTAGCACAGTGGATAGAATACGGACTAAGAATTAGGAACACCTATATTCAAATCTAGTCTCAGATACTACTAGCTATGTGACCCTGGCTAAGTCATTCAACTCAGTTTTCCCAGCTGTAAAATAGGGAAACGAAAAGCATCTATATCACAGAGTTCTTAGGATCAAACTATATATTTATCAAAAGCACTTGACCTGGGAGGCAGCTAGGTGGCGCAGTGGATAGAGCACCAGCCCTGAATTCAGGAGGACCTGAGTTCTAATCTGGTCTCAGACACTTATCCCTTCCTAGCTGTGTGACCCTGGGCAAGTCACTTAACCCCAGCCTCCAAAAAAAACAAAAACAAAAAAAAAAACACTTGACCCAGTACTCAGCACATAGCAGATATTAATAAATAAATGCTAGTTGCCTTCCCTTCTTCCTCCTTCTCACCTTTACAATGAAACTTCACTTTTAAAAAGTAATCTACCCTGGGCTATTTTCTTACCACCCACTCACTTCTCAACCACTTGCAATCTGGCTTCAAACCAGGACACTTGAGTGAAGTTGCTCTCTTTAATATTATCAACAATCTCTCAACAACTACATCCAAAACCTTTTTCTCATTCCTCTATTTCACTTCCCTGAAGCTTCCAACACTAACGAATACTTCTTACTCCTGGATGTCTTCTCCATTAGAATCGGTAAAACTGATTTCTCCAGATTCTCCTCTAATCTTTCTAACCATTTCCCCAATTTCCTTTGCTGGATCATCCTCCATATGGACTCCTAAAAGTAGATATTATTTAAAGCATTTATCTTATCAATCCTATTCTGTCAACATACTCTTAGTGACATTGTAACTTCCCATGAGTTCACTTGTCATCTCTATATAGATGACTTACGACTCTACATAGCTCATTATAATCTCTCTCCTGAACTTCAAGCCCATATTTCTGACTCTCTGATGCATATATCTACTTGGATATCCCATTGGTATCTTAAATTGAACATGTCCAAAATAGAACACATTACTCTCAATTTTAAATTCTTCCCTCCTCTACATTTCCCTCTCTCTTTTTAGAGTACCCCATATCTTTCAATCATTGAAGTTTTCAACTTTAGAATTATTCATGATGCTTCACTCTCATTCTCATCATGCAGGTAATTGACATGTCTTGTCAGATCTATCCCCAGAACATCTCTTACACCTATTGTTTTCTCTCCATTCACATGGTCATCACCCTAATTTAGACTTTTATCAACTCTCTCTTAGAGATTACTACAACAGCCTCTTATTGATCTCCCTATTTCTAATCTCTACTCCAATTCTCCCTCCACAGAGCTTCCAAAATAATTCTTATTCCACAGCACAGCCCTGACAATTTCTCCTAGTCAAAAACCTTCAAGGTCTTCTTATTGATTTCAGGATAAAACATAAAGTACTCGATTTGCTGAAATCTTGATTCCCACCTTCCTTTCTAGGGTTATTTGCATGATTCTTTTTCATAAGTTATTCTAGCCCAGATAGCTTGTTTCTTTGAACTTGATCTTCTTGGTGTCTTTCCATAAGGTATCAGCCATTCAGTCCTTCCTCAACCCTATCTCTGAAACACTGTAAGCTTCTTTCATGGCACAGCATACTTTCTATGCAAAAGTCCTTCCTAATTCTTCCTAAGTACCCATACTTACCCATACTTTCTCTCCCTTCAAGTGATTTTGAATATATTTATTCCATAGTTCACAGAATTTAGAGGTGGATGGAACTATTCTAATCTCCTTGTTTTGCAGATTAGGAAACTATGGCCCAGAGAGAAGTAACTTCCTCAACATTATGCCTGAATTTAACATTTTGTTTAATTAATTACATTTGTTTATAGATTATACCTTTCTCTCCTTCAAAAGTTCTAATCTCCCTAGCATAATAGGATTTAAGCTACAAGGCCATTTTTATTATTTTAATATTTTGTGGGTTTAAAGCCTTAAAACAGTTTTTGTCTTTCTAAGCAAGACTTCAACTATTTTGAGTACATCCTTGAACAAAAAACTATGCCCTAGTCATTTTAGCTACCCTTCTCTGAACCTTCTATAATGTCACGCATATTTCTCCTGAGATAAAGGGACTAGATTTAATCAATAAGTTTTTATTAAATGTCTTTTTAATGTCAGGTACTATGCAAAGTACTAGAAGTAGAGAAACAAAAGTTAAGAAGTGGTCAGCTCTCTAGACTTTTACATTCTGTTAACAACCAAATATAATAGTTCCATTGTGAACAATATCAATACAATTTTTATCACTTTCTTTCTACAAGACCCTTTCTGATAAAATATAGTATTTTTATTTAACTCTGAGTAGATTGAATCAATGTTTCTTGGTAATAAAGTGATTGCAATCTCTGTCCTAGGATAACTATCATCTTATTAATGCTATGTATTATTTTTCTATAAATATTGCAAATAAGCAAAATCTGTTTATACCAAAGGTAATCTTCCAACTTTCTGCCTCTTTTTATTTATTTCTATGCAGAAAGAGGACTCAACATTTCTGCCAGTCAATCACTTGAGAAGAGATGAGACACTCAATCTAGGGGTGAAACCAGAGAGAGCTTCAATCTAGCTTCAATCTATGAATCTCAGAAAAGAAAAGAAAATGCTGGCTTACTCTCAGTAAATTATTGGTGTTTCCTCATCTTAGATTAAGGATATCTCTCTGGAATCAGGAAATCTGTCACTCATCCTCAATGAGCAACAATATCTAGAAACTATACTGAGCACTTTGGAGGAATAAAAGAAAATAGATTATTCCCATCTTAAGCTATAAAAGTGATCTATAAGATTATAAACATATTTTCAGGGCAAATGGCAAGAGAAGATTTATAAAGCAAGACATCAAAGTAAGCAATACTGCACACAAATTAAAGGATAGAGGCACCAGTGGGAAGAGCATCAGGAATTTGAAGAAATGAATTATAATTCAGGCTTTTCTCCTATCTAACTTGGAAAAGTCATTTAATTTCATTGGGCTTTGGCTTTTTTTTATCTAGATTCCAGATTCACATGCCTCCTGACCAAGCCTTGCAAAACACATTCAAAGTAATATCATCCAATTCTTTGAAAAATGAAAATTACTATTTTTAAAAAATATTCTAAAACTTTTATTAAAGCAAGAGACTGGTATGGGATGACAACCTCTTTATCTTACACTTTGTCACTTACACTTACAATCTCTTTATCCAAATTTCCACACATTTCAGAGTCATCACTGGACTGATCTCGTTTTAAGAGTAGCTTCCTAACTCCCAATTCCAAAACAAAATGAAACAAATATTTTAAAAAAGGAAAAGAGATTATGTGACTTTATTTGTAACACAATATGATTTAAAATCATGTGTTACAAGATTATAAAGAGGACAGAAGCTGATGGTTATAAGTTTCTCTTAAAAATCAACATAACTGACAAGATTTAGTCTGACTAAAAAGGAAACCAGGCTTTGTTCAGTCTATATCTGCTCTTAATATTTTCCATAATTGTCAATGTGGCATTTCATCATCAATAAGAGATATGACAAAAATAAAATAAAATATGTTGAACATTTGCCTAACTTCCCACCTATACTCTCAGGAGAGAAGGAATGTGGGGAATTTTTAGTTTGGCGTTGTTTAAATAAACAAAAGCTCACTTTGTTAGCTAATCTTTAAGAGTTTATTGAGCACTAAAAAAAAAAAAAAATTATCACATTGATCACTACTGTATTAGAAAGAAATATAGATTTTGTACCTAGCAGTGCTAAGACAAATTTCAATTTAGTGATGCTGAATATGTCAAAAACAGAAATTAAAATTCAGAAAAACTTTGAGAGCACTAGAAAATTACTCAGTTTTGTTACCCTAGGCAATGTGGAAAACCCCAAAACAGTGATTCAGCAATACCATATTCTCTGAGATTTCTATAAATAATCACCAAAGTTAAGGGACTATTTTAAAAGTAGTCTCCTATTTGTGTACTTCTACCTACCAATTTTCTATGAATTATATGCTTGACCAATTAAATGTAAAGCCAAAAAAGAAATATACCAGTGTAGGAGCCATGACTGTCATTCATAACTGAAACACACACTGGCCATCATATATTATTTATACTTCTCACAAAACTCCCTAAGGAATTAGCTATCTCTGCTGAATTGTAAAGAGAATTAATCACTCCATTTAAACAAGGTACTCTCTAGATAAGAATGGCTTTATTTTTTTGATGCAGAGGATTCAGGAAAGAACTTCAGTATTTTAAGTGATACTTGACTTTATTTGAAGTATTAAAGTTTAAAATTCAACTATTGTAGGACTTCTACTCAGAAGAAAATAGGCATCATGGGAAATTAATAATTGACAAATCAAAAAATACACTAGTTTTCTTTCACATTGCAGCCATCCTGAATACACCAGAAGAATAAATTTAGAACAACTTTAATGAATAAATATAGAATATCTTAAGTGCCCAGGTTGTAAAATAAATGATATATCCCTGGTATGCTACCTCAACAAATCAATGGAGTCAGCTTTTGCTAGAATTAATTTAAAAATTGAGGCAAGCAACAATTTAGGACACTTGTAGATGAGAGTTTTGAGAAATAAATTTGATGACAGTTAAACTTGAAAGTAATAAATTCATTTGTTCACAGGGAAGTACATGGTATAAGTTAGAAAAAAAGAAAGCAAGCATAAAACTTTAAAATAATGAACAATATGGTCTATGATTAAAATCATCTTGCACTGACATTTATAATTTATAAACATAGGAAAGCTATAATTCAAATCATTCCCTCCCAGACTTTAGTCTGTAACAACCTTACCTTAACCAAAACTTCTGTCTTAACCAGTTTTTCTCATGATTCTATGTATCAGGAATAGTCTCACAAAGAGGCAGAGTATATACACACACATATACACACTCCTTTCTTTTCTACCCATGGTAAGCCAGGAAACTGTGTCTAACACTTCAAAATGTTCGACCGTTAGGAGCTAAAAACAGATCCTGTGCAATGCTGGATGTATTTTTGTCTGCAAGCTACACACCCTCATCATGTTCAATTTTTTCCATTGGTGGAACAGGATGATGCAGACTTAACCAGAAAGTGGTTTTCCATGGGCCGCTTGAAATGATTAGCCTGGACAGCATGCCATAATGCCTCAGAGCCACCAGGGAATAATTTATGACTGGGCTGTTGTTTGACCCTGCATTCCAGAATTACCACGAAAGTTCCATAGGAAAACTATTCAAAAGTTTGCTGAATAAAGGTTTACTCACTTGAAACTAGCCTCAGTTTCTTTTTAAAGCACTCTCATAGCTAAAATACATACCTAATGCTCTTTGTATAGAGCTTCAGTAAACGTATATTCTCTAAAACCACAGAAGGAATGTTAGTCATGAAAACTCCTCTCTCTCTCTCTCTCTCTCTCTCTCTCTCTCTCTCTCTCTCTCTCTCTCTCTCTCTCTCTCTCTCTTGAGAGCAACCCTTAAAAATAATTTTATAATTTTGCAAAATGATACCGTGTATAAGCAAACTCTGTGTTCATTTCAAAGTTATTTCAATTTTAAGTTAGCTTGAACTGCAGTGCCCTATGCTGGAAGATCTTGTTACCCTCTACATAATTTTTCTACTTAATAAAAAGTAAATTAAAGCACAAATTTTTCTAAAGATACCTATAATTCAGCTATTTCAGGTTTTCTCACTTTTTTCTAATTAAAATCATTTAGCCTAAAAAAATCCTAAAATTAATTATTTTTCAACCACAATAGCTCAATGCTAAGAGTGGTGGGCTAGGGTGGATAAGACCACCTAGAGTAAGATGAGACAAGAAGGAAAAGGTCTACAAGAATTTTTAAGATACATACTTTTAATCTAATTTTAAACACAATAATAAAGTTGAAAAATTTATGAGTCTACCAAAATATTTAATACTTTACCAACTCATGGTAGGAGGAAAAAGCAACAACAGCTTTTATGATAATGCACTATTATATAGATATACATATATATATATTATGTTTATTCTATGTTTTTAGAATTTTGTAGAGTTTTGGGGAAGAGGTTTTTTGGGGGTTGGTTTTTTTTAAGGAATATATCACTTTTCCGTCCTATTCAATTCTAGGCGCAACTCAACTGTTCATCTACAATACCTTTCTAAGGCACATGCATTGGCATACCAAATCAATAGATTTACCTTCCAACTGCATAGCATATATCTCAACATTAGGTTTCTCATCCATTCAATTTTTTCAATATAGGTTTTTAGAGCTCTCTCTCTTTGAATAAGTGAAGACCAAGCTAGACAGCGCAATAATTTCTAAATCTTAATGAAATCAGCACAATATCATCAGCAAACAGGATTTAAGAAACTTCATTTAATCATTTATAGATATTTAAAGATATTTCTTCTTTTTGGACTCTACACAAGACATCCTCCATGCCTAATAATGACATATGGTTCCACATATTAGAATACAAAGTTTCTGAAGAATCAAAAATGTGAGTGAATGAAAAGATAACAGAGAGAGTGCAAACAGGCTATAAATATACTGAACAATAATTACCTTACACAAAAAGGATAATAAGTGATTTTTTGTTTGTTGTTTTTTGTTGTTTCTGCATTATTCCTGAAAATTTTACTAAAATGGAATTCCCAATGAAAAAACTCCCTCTATCCCTGTACATCAGCATTTGTTCTTCAATTGTCTTAATGTAATTCTGACCAGTAGATATGTAAAATATATCCTACTAAACCTTCAAAAGTCAAGAGTGTTCATAATTGTGAGCTATTGACAACATTCTTGATGCTTTAGAATTTGTTATTATTATTTAGTTTCTTTTTTTTATCAGTGAAGTAAAACAAGTCAAAAATCAGTTAACAGTGAACTGAACCTTCTCTGTAGAGAAGTTCTGAAGGCTCAGAGCAAACAAGAGTAAAACATTCTCAGTATTCTTCCTTAAATGACAATGATTGCAATTTTTCCCGTTCATAAAATGGGGGTCATTCCAAGATAATGCTATAAGACACGCAACTTAACCCCTTGCTGAAATAAACTCTCTAGGAAAAAAATCACAAAGAATTACTTTGATTTTTGCCTCAACTAACTGCTTAAGTTACTCAAATGCTTCATCATTTCTTTAAAGCCTACATTTGAGTTTAATAAGGCAGATATTGAGTGAAGTAATCCTATAGATAAACACATGCCTAGTAGTCACCATAATTTTTTCCTAACATTTTACACGCCCTGAACCCCAAATGCTTATCCTGCTTCTTTTTTTTAAGAGGGCAGAAGAGACTTGTTTGGTAGGAATGGGTTAGAGGTGCAGGTAAAAGAAAGGGAGGAAAGAATAGTAATACATCCATATAACTTAAAGCAATCTGAGGATCACTTCTTAGAGCTATCAAAGTAGAAATTGTCTTTAAAAGGACAATAAAAGAACTTCAAAAATGAATTAATTTTGAAATGATATGTATGATTATTTAAATGAAAGCAATTACAATTATTCAAATGCATTTCATCTTTGCATGAAAAACCCACATTCAAAAAATCTGAAAACCATTATTAGAATCTGATATTAATCACTTTAGGACTCCAAAAAAAAAGGGCAATATTATAAAAACAGTCTATCAAATGTTCTTTTAAATTAATAGACAATAACCTAATCTATTTGTTTTCCATAGGGGAAAACATAAAAAGAATAAACAACTGTCACTGAAGCAAAATTCCAAGAGATATGATATCCCATAAATGTAATAAAACAACTCTGATGCATTCATACAAATGAAAGATTTAATGATAAGCAAAAAATGTAAAAATACATTAATGAAAAATAAGATGCTTATCTTATACTTTATGATTCTTAAAAAATAGTCCAATAGCTGGGCTATATATTCTGGGCTAAAAGAAAACACAATTCAGGAAACAATATTGCAGAATTTTCCCCATTTAAAGCAAGACAATTCTGGAAACACATTAAGCATATTGACATTTCATCTGAGTAAATGATAATAGCTTCTGAAATTTTATTCTCAGTGGAAAACATTTTTTTAAATTTAGGTCACAAGGTCCAAAGACAATCAGCTTTTTTTCTGAAATCAAGTATTTCAAATAGATCTTGCTTTCATGTTCAAAGAGGATACTACTAGAAGATTTAATTATCCTTGTACATAAGTATGATTTAAAATTCTATTATCTGTTATGAACAGAATACAGGTATAATCTGTAGTTCAGTCTATATTTTTCATGAGATTGCTCTGTCTTTGCCTTTTGGACTCTTTGATACCTTTGTTGGTGATGTGGTATCCTATCTTTCATTACTATATATCAACAAGATCTGCTAGTTATTAGTAACTATGATGAAATTACAATTTTTGTCAGTTTCCAGTGGTAGTTCCTCTATCCATGCTTTCACCATCAATCCAAAGTGGCTTATCTAGGAAGAATTGCTTGGGATCCATTCTTGACGTTCATTTTCAATTTACATTTAAAATCCAAAGGAACTCATCTCACACCTATCAGACTGACTAAGATTATAGGAAAAGATAATGATTAATGTTGGTGGGGATGTGGGGAAAATGGAACATTAATGCATTGTTGGTAGAGTTGCGAACTGATTCAACTGATTCTGGAGAACAATTTCAAATTATGCCCTATCAAACTGTTCACACTTTTTGATCTAGCAGTATCATTACTGGATCTATATCCCAAAGAGATCATAAAAGAGGGGAAAGGACCCATAATGTACAAAAATGTTTGTAGCAGTTCTTTTTGTAGTATCAAGAAATTGGAAAATGAATGGATGCCCATCAATTGGAGAATGGCTGAACAAGTTACAGTATATGAATGTAATAGTATATTATTGTTCTATAAGATATAATGACCAGACTAATTTCCAAAAAGTCTGGAAAGTGAAGTGAGTAGAACCAAGAGTACATTGTATATAGTATTAGAAAAATTACATGATGATCAGCTGTGATGGATTTGGCTCTTTTCAACAATGAAATGATTCAAGGCAATTCTCATATACTTGGGAGAGAAAATGCCATCCACCTGCAGAGAGAGAACTATGGAGACTGAATACAGATCAAAGCACTTTATTTTCACCTTTTTTTGTTTGCTTTTTTCCTCATGATTTTCCCTTTTGTCCTGAATTTTTTTACAACATGATTAATGGAAATATATTTTAAATTATTGTATATGTATAACCTATATCAGATTGCTTAGTGCCTTGGGAAGGGGAGCAGTAAGAAAGAGAAAAAATTGCAACTCCAAATTTCAAAAAATGAATGCTGAAAAACATTTTTATATGAAATTAGAAAAATAAGATACTACTGAAATTTTTAAAAATGGTACTTATTTACAGGCAGAATAATATTAATGCTATTGTGTTAGCTATAGTTTGGGGTTTAGGTAATGGTGGTAGTGATAACAATAGTATTATTAACAACAACAATAGGAAACACAGAGTGCTTTTTCCAGATTAAAAGTGCCTTAAATACATTGAAGTCTCAAAACAATCTTGTGAGATGGTTACTATGGATATTATTATCCCGTTTTAGGAACCAAGGCTCGGATAGATCATAAAAAAGTCTTGCTTCCTATTTTGAGCAACATGAAGAGGATCTTTAGTGTTTATGTTTTAGAAAACTCCAACTATCATCGGTGAAATTCTGTCAGTCATATTACAAGTTAGAAACAATTTCTGCTGTCATATGTCTTTAGCCTATGCTAGAGCTTGCTAACAACAACCAATTATTTGATATTTATTAAATGCCAAGAAGTGAGCTAGGCATTGTGAATATAAATCCTACATAAAAGCCCCTACCCTCAAAAAGCTTACAATCTACTAAGAGAAACAACACATACAGATATAAGTGAACACAAATAATCCAGTAAATACAAAGTAATTTGGAGTCAAAATGTTAGTTTGATGAAACTGTGGAGTGTATGGGACAGGATAAAGTATAATGAAGTGGACATAAATTATGAATAGTATATGGTTTGATCGTAAGAGTCAAGAAGGAACCATTAAATTTTATTGAAAAGGAAATCTGTTTTTTAGGAATATAATTGGTAACTCTATCAATCCATGCCTTGGGAAAGGGTGGGAGCTGGAGTTAGACTTTTTTTTTCAGGATAAAAGCTCTTATTTATGATATTTTATGATAAAAACAAGAATTCTTAATCACATAAAATGCCACAAAACAAAATTTATATTTTGCAGCTCCAGGCATAAGTTAGACTACATGAATTCAGAGGTTCCTTACAATTCTGAGATTCTCTACCAGGTCTTAGGCCTGGCACATTTATTTCTTAGTGCCTTGATGTGACTCAGGAGTATTCTTTGATCTACTTGGGGCCATGAAGTCTAGGAAAGGCCTGAGGAGAACAATAAGGCAAGATAAATGAAACCCAGGCTAAATCTAAACATGGAACAGTTATCATCATACCAATTTAGCACATCTTAATCAATATTTGGAAGATTGGATTAATTGTTTTCTATATTTAGAAAGAGTTAAATAAGTAAAATAAAGCAGGACTTTATATGATCATACAATTAGAATTGGAAGCGGCGTTGAAGATCATCTAGTTTGTCTTTTTAATTTTAAGGATGAGGAATCTGAAGCTGAGAAAGATTGTTATTAGACCAAAATCATACTGAATCAGAATTTGAATGTAGATCCACAACTTTTAATCAAACATTTTTTCTACTGCACAATAAAGAAAAAACTTATATTTTATCTAGTTAAAATGATAAAATACTAAATATATCAAAGGAAGTTATTGAGATATTATATTCAAGAATAACAAATATTCATGAATAAAAGCTACAACTACTAGACCTAAATAATTAGTTTAAACCCCTCATCCCCAAATATAAGAGAATGAAATGCATTATTTTCCCAGATTCCTTAAAAATCTATTATGTGCCGATGGTAACCAAAAGGACTCTAGCTGTTGGTATAAAAGATATAGACTTAAAATAAAGTGGAACAGATGACAAAAACAAGAGTCAGGCCATGATCCTGTTTCGAATTCAACTTCCTACCTAGTGCAGGAATTAGTGTTACAGCATATCCAACAAGTGACATGTTCTCCTTTAATATCACTGTAACAAGGAGCACCTGGTATATGTTTTTTTAATCACCTGGTATATGTTTTTTAATTTACTTCTCTGGATAGTTATCATATTGAATTAAAACTTATAATTTTATAACTCCTATTCCACTGGTCACAGTTTGGTACTCAAGAGCAACATAGTTCTCATTTGCTCCATCTAAATATCTGAAGTCAATTAATAGGCTATCCCTAATCTACCGAACCTCTACCTACCCCCTCAAAAAATTTTTACGTTCGGAGATCTGCTTTCTTTCAGCACATGAGTTTTGTGGGAAAATTATGCATAATTTCACATGTGGTTTCTTAATGGAGCCTGGGGATGGAAATAAGGGAAAGGATCAAGAGCTCAAAAGTTTTAAAAACAAATGTAAAAAAATTATATAAAATGTAATTGGGGGAATATTTAATTAATTGATTGATTGATTTTATTTTTTAAAGATGTGAACAATTAAAGTGTTACCTATCAATCCTTTCCAGCACAACAAAAGGTAGCTAATATCATAAATTATCATTAGCAAAAACTCAGTGCAAAATAGAAATACACACAAATTTTAAAAAGCTGATTGATCCTTTCAAATACCCTAAGAGTAAAATTGAGGGCCATTTTTACAAACAGATTTTCAATCTGTAAAATGTTGACACTGATGCTTGTTCACAAATAACTAGTAGCCATACAACTTAGGATCTTAAGAAAGGAAATACAGCTGCTATGTCTTCATAGGAAATTTTCTTCTTTTTCTTGCCATCACAAGGAAGTTTGTAAGGGAAGTAAATTGAATTCAATGTGAGTTATTTAGAAGTCTCAAAACAAGAATTAGGGCTGATCTGTTTCTCCAGTGAAATCATTTTCTGATTTCCAAGACTAAGATCAGTCACTACAAACACTAATAGCATGGTTTCTCCTTAGTGGTTTTTTTTTTTTTTTTAATTTGCATTATCATTTTAGTTGTATAAATTGTTTTCTTTGCTTACTTCATTCTGCATTAGTACATTCAAGGCTTCCTATATATCTTGTAATTTTTCATATTTGTTATTTCTTTGTGTATAATATTCCATTCCATTTATCTAAAAGTTTGTTCAGCCATTCTCCAATCAGTGGACACCTACTTTGTTTCTATTTTATTTGTTTCTGTTTTATTAACACAAAAAGAGCCACAGTGACACTTTTCTGTTTTTGACATTCTAGAAGGAGATTCCTCATAATAAGATTACCACATCAAAAAGCATTAAGAATTCAGTGAATTTTATTTCATAACTTCAAAAGTTATTTTCCAGAATGGATGATCCAATTCACAACCTTTCCCCCAATATATCAGTATACCTGTCACCATACAACCTCTGCAACATTAATTTATCATCTTTGCCAATTTGTCAGACACATGGTTAGATTTCAAAGTTATTTAAATTTATATTTCTCTTAATGATGTAAATTACTGGAGAGGCGGAGGCAAGATGGTGGAAAGGACACACACTTCATTCTGAGCTCCCGCACTTACTAATTACATAATTCAGCCTCAGAAACAGTGCTTGATTGATAAAATCCTGAAATATTGGGAGTACAACAAATTACCAGAAGCCAATAACTTGGAAGATCACAAGAAAAGGTCTGTCTTGATCGGGTGGAAGGAGGCCAGCACAGGCAGGGAAGCAGAACATGGAGGCTAGCCCACACTGAGTGGACAGGGATTGGGAGGAGGCAGTCTTCATGGATAGAGAATTTGCAGGGAAGACTCTACCATGGGTTGGCTGCTCTGCTTTGGTGGCAAAGCAATAGATTGGCAGAGAAGCTACACAAATGCTAAAGGTAGAGTGTAGCCCTAAACACCTAAATTTAACAGGACCTGGCCATACCCACCCAGCACCAAAAGTGTCTCAGCACAACTACCAGGCAACTGCATAGCCACATTCTGGTAGCTTGGGGTTCTGCCCAGGGCAGTGACACTTCCGGCACAGGGAAGCTCTTGCCAAGGCAGTAGCACTTTCACTGAGTGAAGCTCTTGCCAGGGCAGTAACACTTCCGCAGCAGCGTGGCCACTCTTCACAGACCATTCAAGAACAGCTACTGTCCATCTATCCCTGTCCTTTAGAGGAAGCTGAGAACCTTCTTGTCCTGAAGGCAGACCTAAGGGTTTTTTTTAAAATGAATAAAAAAGCCAAGCAAGTTCTAACTATAGATAGCTTCTATACAGAAAGAGCAGACTTCCAACCCTGAGGAGATTGATAGCAGACAATCTCAAGACAAAACCCCAAAAAGGAATATAGCCTGCCCCCATCACACAAGGCTCTTCTAGAAAAAATTAGAAAAGACATTAAAAGAGAGCTAGAAGAAAAATGGGGAAAGGAAAGAGAAGATCTGCAAGAGAGTATGGAAAAAGCATATAACTCACTAAAAGAAAAATTTGATAAAGTGAAAAAAAAAAAAATTCCTGAAATGTGAATTAGAAAAGGTAAAGAACTCCCAGAAAAATAGGATTTGTGAATTGGAAAAAATAAAGAATTCCCAGGAAAGTAGAATTTGTGAATTGGAAAAAGAAAATAACTCGTTAAAAAAAAAAAAAATTAGTGAAATGGAAAAAAGTTCCATAGAGAAATTCATTTAAAAACTCAATTGGACAATTACAAAAAGAAGTTAAAAAAAAAACTTAATGAAGAAAATAACTCATTAAAAATCAGAACTGAACAAACAGAAATGAACGATTCCATTGAGACACCAAGAATCAGTCAAGCAAAACCAAAAAAATGGAAAAAATAGGGGAAAAAATGTTAAATATCTACTTGGAAAAACAACAGACCTGGAAAATACATCAAGGAGAGATAATCTGAGGATTATTGGACTTCCTGAAAATTATGATTAAAAAAAGAGGCTAGACACTATTTTACAAGAAATCATCAAAGAGAACTGCCAAGATATAATAGAATCAGAAGGTAAAATAGGCATATTCATTGAATACCTTCTGAAAGAGACCCCAAAATAAAAATTCCAAAGAATATTGTGGCTAAATTTCAGAACAATCAGACTAAGGAAAAAATATTACAAGCAGCCAGAAAAAAACAATTCAAATGCCGAGGAACCACAATAAGGATCACTCATAATCTAGCAGCTTCCACATAAGGATTGAAGAACCTGGAATATGATATTCCGTAAGGCAAAGGAACTTGGAATGCAGCCAAGAATAAACTACCCAGCTAAGCTGAGCATTTTATTCCAGGGAAGAAGATGGGCATTCAATGAAATAGGTGAATTCCATTCATTCCTCCAAATATAGGACTCAAGAGAAGCATAAAAGATAAAAAAAACTCTTGAGAACTGTATTTGTTATGGGGATCCATAAAGAGCATGTGTATACTTTAATTTTACTGTTTTAATATAAAAAAGGGAAGTAGAAGTAGAAAGAGGATTGTATCAGAAAAAGGGAAAAGGGGAGATTAAAAAAAGGGAAATGGCATCCCATGAAGAGGCAAAAGAAGCCAATCACAGAAGTGGTATAGCATCTAAATTCCTAAAGGAAAATTAAGAGATTTGCAAGAAGAAATATACAGCAAAACTATAATAGTGAGAGATCCCAACTTTGCACTCTCAGAATTAGATAAACCAAACCACTAAACAAGTAAGAAAGAAGTTAAAGAGGTAAATAGAATATTAGAAAAATTAGGTATGATAGATCTTTGGAGAAAACTGAATGGAGACAGAAAGGAGTATACTTTCTTCTCAGTAGTTCATGGAACTTATACAAAAATTAACCATATGTTAGGATATTAAGACCTCAAAATTAAATGCAGAAAGGCAGAAATAATAAATGCATTCCTTTCAGGTCACAATCCATTCAAAATTACATTCAACAAAAAGCTAGGGGTAAATAGAACAAAAAGTAATTGTAAACTAAATAATCTCATCCTAAAGAATGAATGGGTGAGCAAAAGAATTCTAGGAGATGATTATGAACCACTACCTAGAATTCCCAATCCTGCTAATTTTGTCCACCTGCATTTTGGATTTCCTTCACAGGCTACTTGTACACTAGTTCAAAGTCTGATTCTTTTTGTACAGCAAAACAACTGTTTGGACATGTGTACATATATTGTATTTAATTTATACTCTAACATATTGAACATGTATTGATCAACCTGCTATTTGGGGGGAGGGGGGAAGGAGGGGAAAAATTATAACAAAAGGTTTGGCAATTGTCAATGTTGTAAAATTACCCGTGCATATATTTGGTAAATAAAAACTATTAAAATATTAAAATAAAATAAAATAAAATAAAAAAGAATGAATGGGTGAAACAGCAATTCATAGACACAATTAATAATTTCATCCAAGAGAATTACAACAATGAGACAACATACCAAAATTTGTGGCATGCAGCCAAAGCAGTAATAATCTCTAGAGGCTTACTTGAATAAAATAGAGAGAGAAGAAGATTAATGAAATGGGCTTGCAACTTAAAAAGCTAGAAAAAGAACAAATTAAAAACCCCTAATCAAATACTAAACTTGAAATTCTAAAATTAAAAGGAGGAATTAATAAAATTGAAAGTTAAAAAAAAACTATTGAATTAATAAATAAAACTAAGAGTTGTTTTTATGAAAAAAACAACAAAATAGATAAGCCTTTGGTAAATTTGATTAGAAAAAAAAAGAGTAAAATCAAATTGTTAGTCTTAAAAATGAAGAGGAAATTAGAGCAATAATTAGAAGTTACTTTGCCCAACTTTATGCCAATAAATTTGATAACCTAAGTGAAATGGATGACTACCTTCAAAAATATAGGCTGCCCAGATTAACAGAGGAGGAAGTAAATTGCTTAAATAGTCCCATTTCAGAAAAAGAAATACAACAAGCTATTAATCAACTTCCTAAGAAAAAATCCCCAGGACCAGATAGATTTACATGTGAATTCTACCAAACATTTAAAGAACAATTAACTTCAATGTTACATAAACTATTTGAAAAAATAGGGAATGAAGGACTCCTACCAAATTCCTTTTATGACACAGACATGGTATTGATACCTAAACTAGGTAGATTGAAAACAGAGAAAGAACATTATAGACCAATCTCCCTAAAGAATATTGATGCAAAAATCTTAAATAAAATATTAGCAAAAAGATAACAGAAAATCACCCCCAGGATAATATACCATGACCAAGTAGGAATTATACCAGAATTCAGGGCTGGTTAAATATTAGGAAAACTATTAGCATAATTGACTATATCAGTAATCAAATTAACAAAAATTATATGATCATCTCAATAGATGTAGAAAATGCATTTGATAAAATCCAGCATCCATTCCTATTAAAAACACTTGAGAGTATAGGAATAAATGGGATTTTCCCTGAAATAGTCAGTAGCATCTATTTGAAACCATCAGTAAGCATCATATGTAATGGGGATAAACTGGAACCATTCCAATAAGATCAGGAGTGAAACAAGGTTGCCCACTATCACCATTACTATTCAATATTGTATTAAAAATGCTAACTTCGGCAATAAGAGTTGAGAAAGAGATTAAAGGAATTAGAGTAGGTAATGAGGAAACCAAATTATCACTCTTTGCAGATGATATGATGATATACTTAGAGAACCCCAGAGTCTACTAAAAAGCTATTAGAAATAATCCACACCTTTAGAAAGTTGCAGGATACAAAATAAACCTACATAAATCATCAGCAATCTTATATACCACTAACAAAATCCACCAGTTAGAGATACAAAGAGAAATTCCATTTAAAGTAACTGCCGACAGTATAAAATATTTGGGAATCTAGCTGCCAAGGGGAAGTCAGGAACTATATGAACAAAATTACAAAACACTTTCCACAAAAATAGAGTCAGATCTAATGAACTGGAAAAATATTTTGAATATAATAAAGATGACAATACTACCTAAACTAATCTATTTATTTAATGCTATACCAATCAGACTCCCCAAAAAACTATTTAATGACCTAGGGAAAATAACAACAAAATTCATCTGGAAGAACAAAAGATCAAGATTTTCAAGGGAACCAATGACAAAAAAATCAAATAAAGGTGGCCTAGCTGTACCATATCCAAAACTATATTATAAAGCAGTGGTCACCAAAATCATTTGGTATTGGCTAAGAAATAGACTGGTTGATCAGTGCAATAGGTTAGACTCACAGGACAAAATAGTCAATAACTTTAATAAATTAGTGTTTGACAAACCTAAAAATTCCAGCTTTTGGGATAAGAATTCACTGTTTGACAAAAAATGCTGGGAAAATTGGGAAATTAGTATTGCAGAAACTAGGCATTGACCTACAATTAATACCATACACAAAGATAAGGTCAAAATGGGTTCATGATCTAGGCATAAAGAATGAGGTTATTAACAAACTAGAATAACATAGGATAGTTTACCTTTCATACATGTGGACAAAGAAAGAATTTGTGACTAAAGAAGAACTAGAGATCATTATTGATCAAAAATAGAAAATTTTGATTATATCAAATTAAAAAGCTTTTATACGAACAAAACTAATGGAGACAAGATTAGAAGGGAATCAATAAAATGGGAAAACATTTTTACAGTCAAAGGTTCTGATAAAGGCCTCATTTCCAAAATATATAGAGAATTGACTCTATAAGAAATCAAGCCATTCTCCAATTGATAAATGGTCAAAGGATATAAACAGACAATTTTTGGATTTACAAATAGAAACTATTTCTAGCCATATGAAAAGATGCTCCAAATCATTATTAATCAGAGAAATGCAAATTAAGACAACTCTGAGATACCACTACACACCTGTCAGATTGGCTAGGATGACAGGAAAAGATAATGCTGAATGTTGGAGGGGATGTAGGAAAACCAGGACACTAGTACATTGTTGGTGGAATTGTAAATTAATCCAATCATTCTAGAGAATGATTTGGAACTATGCTCAAAAAGGTATCAAACTGTGCATACCCTTTGATCCAGCAGTGTTTTTACTGGGCTTATATAAAGAAGGGAAAGGGACCTGAATGTACCAAAATGTTTGTGGCAGCCCTTTTTGGAGTGGCTAGAAACTAGAAATTGAATGAATGCCCATCAATTGGAGAATGGCTGAATAAGTTGTGGTATATGAATGTTATAGAATATTATTGTTCTGTAAGAAATGGCCAGCAGGATGATTTCAGAGAGTCTTGGAGAGCCTTACATGAACTGATGCTAAGTAAAATGAGCAGGACCAGGAGATCATTATATACTTCAACAACAATACTATATGATGATCAATTCTGATGAATATGGCTCTCTTCAATAATGAGATGAACCAAATCAGTTCCATTTATTCAGTGATGATGAGAACCAACTACACACAGTGAAAGAACTCTGGGAAATGAGTATGAACCACAACATAGTATTTCCACTCCCTTTGTTTTGTCCGCTTGCATTTTTTATTTCCTTCTCAGGTTATTTTTACTTTAGTTCTAAGTCCGATTTTTCTTGTGCAGCAAAATAACTGTATGGATATGTATACATATATTGTATTTAACATATACTTTAACATATTTAACATATATGGGTCTACCTGCCATTTAGGGAAGGAAGTGGAGGGAAGGAGGGGAAAAGTTGGAAGAGAAGGTTTTGCAAGGGTCATTGCTGAAAAATTGCCCATGCATATATCTTGTAAATAAAAATCTATAATAAAAAAATGATGTAAATTACTTTCATTTGAAATTTTTCTTGTGGAATGTTGATTTCCAATATTTAATCACATATCTTTTGCAGAGTGACTCTTGATTTTATATGTAGCCATCAATTCCCTACATATACTTGATATCAGACTTTTTCAAAGATATTTTAAGGAAATGTTTTCCTTATTCAACAATTTTTCTTAGTAGTCTACCAAACCAATTTGTTATTGCAGAAGCTTGTTAATTTTATGTAACTGAAATTGTCTATTTTGTCTTTTGTGATCTCTGGAATTCCTCATCTTGTTATGAAAGCTACTCTTAGC
The DNA here is from genome assembly GCF_048593235.1 of Sminthopsis crassicaudata. Taxonomy (NCBI): domain Eukaryota; kingdom Metazoa; phylum Chordata; class Mammalia; order Dasyuromorphia; family Dasyuridae; genus Sminthopsis; species Sminthopsis crassicaudata. The sequence goes on from NC_133620.1 coordinate 137,436,364, forward strand.
TTCTTCCATTCTCTACATTTTTAATGAGGTGAAAATTTTGATTTAGTCCACATATACTTTTTAGAGCTTATTGCAATACATAGTTATTATTGCTAATGTTGTTTATATGTAACCCTAGAAAAAAAGGTTTTAAAAAACTATCTCTTTTGGAAATTTCTTAAGTGTTTGGTTAAGAATAATTGGATCTGCTAAAAAAAAATTCATCAAAAGCATACAATCAATAATAAGAAAATGGACAAGTTGAGGATATCATAGACTCTTTTCTTATATTATGCATTCAACACCTTAGACTTTATTAAACAGTCAAATGATGTATTGTACATTTAAACTATATCTCTCTATGTAAATATATGTATGTGTTTATATGTATAAAATAGTCTCAACTGTTGGACTTCAAACTTTTGAAAATAATATTTCAATGTACCTAAATCCCTTTAGTTTACTTCCTCTTACAATTCTAATTAGAAATATTAAAACAAAATTCTGGTTTGGTTCTGGAAGTTTTATGTGTTCACGGTCAGTCTTTGGCAAAACTTTGAAAACTTGAATTTAAATATTGCCATGATGGATTGTCTCCATTTAAGGCCCCACTGGGGATTCTTAGAGCATTTTCCATATTCTATGGGATCATGTGGCACACATCATATTTAAGTGCATTTGTTAAAAACTATTCAGAAAGAGGAATTTAAAGTCTCTCTATAGAAACTTCAATTATCTGCACTCACAAGGGGTGGGAAGAATAGAACTGACTTTTTAACTCATATCCTTTGCACGAACAGCAGTGAACAAAACTTATTTTGGGGATGAAATACCAACTAATATATTATATTCTGAAAGCCTTTAGAACAAACATATGGATTAAATTAAATCATTTAGGTTTCCTTTGGTGGAAAAAAGAATTATACCTGAAGATCTTGAATTAACTTCTTCAGATATCGCTAAATTCATAAGTCCAAAATGTATCAATGATAGCATTTTCATCACAGATATGAATACCTGGTCATGAACATACATATGAGAACATGTGAAGTTGATAAGTTGCTATCTACCTACCCACAGGCTATATGGCCTTAACCAATAATGCTTAAACTAAAGTCATATATCCTATAGTGTAATGGGCCAGAACTCTGTACTCGAAACAAAGATTCTTATAAGGATAACTCAGTGGAATTGATAAGACAATGGTCATCTACTTTACCATGGTGATTAATAGTTCTCTAGTTCAGTATGACTGAATTAATTTTACAACAAATAATGGTTCCCTAGTGATATGATGATTGGCTTATACTCAGTATGATGAATGGATTTAATTGTAATAGAATATTTAAGAGGTCAGAGTCAGACTTAGAGAGAACTCAGAGACAGACTCAGAGAAAACATAGGACTGAAGGCTGGAGCTCAAGGTCTTAGAGCCAAGGACAGACAGACATCCCATCTTCATCAGCCTTGTGGTGGCTGGCCTGTCCTCTGGCTTCCCTCACTGAGACCAAGGCCCATCTGAAGGATGTCCAGAAAGCTAGCCTAATCCCAAGTGAAGGAGGCAGACTGTGAAGGAGATAATAAAGAATTTGGACTTTATCCATAGCTATTCTCATAGTGATTACTCAGACAAAAGGAACGCTAGTCCAAAGACCTCCAGAAAGCTAAACCAGAATATAACATATTGGCGCCAAAACGTGGGACTAAGGATTTATACTCAGCAGTCTAGACTGGCAGGATCCTGAATTCAATAGAAAAATCTCTAATCCCAAGTTAAGGGGAAAAGTATGCATGACCCAGAAATTAGGATGAGTACAAAAATAGACTAGAAGGAAACTTTGTTAAGAGCTAAACTAGTGTTTCAGCTGAAATGGAACAAATGTTTAGAAAACAGCCTTCTCCATCTCAAGGAAAGTGTGTAGAAAACATAGTTAGGCTAATAAAAAACCAAGATTTGATTATAAGTTGGAAGCAGATCATTGAACTTTTTGAAACATTAAAATACACATATCTTTGTTTCTTTAAGGAAGAAGAATTAGAGCCAGATGAGTGGAAACTACTAGAAGAGCAATTAATAGAATATTACAATGATAATGGTCCTGACTCAATTCCTAAGGAAGCATTCTATACATATAACTTAATACAATTGGCTTTAAGAATTACATAAGTATTAGAATTAGGAAAAAGAAGAAAGAGCAGGAGGAAGAGGGTATTGATAAAACAGTTGAAAAGCATAAAGAATTAGACAATAAAGGAGTTAAATACAATGCTGATGAAATTAAAAATGTGGTGCTTCATAGCAAAAGCCATTAGAGCATTCTCTATCCCCTGACCTATCCCCCTCAATTAAATCTTCATGTGGAGGGAGAGGGAGGAGGACGGGGAGGGGCAGTGACACCATCAACACCATCCATGTAGGAGCTTTGTCCACCCCCTATGACAAGATTACAAAAGGCACTAGTTAAAGGTCAAAAAGAAGAACAAGATATATCTTATTTAATAGAAGCATATCCATTATTCAAGAGTTTGATTCTTCATGTTAAGAAAGGAAAAGATACACTCCTTTTGATATGGAAATTATCAAAGATCTGAAAAAGGCTTGAATTCTTTATGGGGTTACATCATCTTGGGTTAAGATAATATTAGAGAATTTGGCTTATGAAATTTTAACCCCTAGTGATTGGAAATCTATAGCAAGGACATGTTTAGAACCTTGACAAAACTTGTTGTGGCTTTGAGAGTATAGTGAACTACATGGAATACAAGACCAACAAAATAGACAAACTGGAGTTAATATACACATCACCTTTGATCAACTAGCAGATAAAAATCAGCAGATGCTTTAGCACAGATTAATTACTCTTTGATAGCATATGAGCAAATTGCTGCTGCTGCTATCAAAGCATGGGGCACCCTCCCAGGAAGACAAGATAGAAGGGAAGCCATCACAAAAATAGAGCAAGGTTCCAATGAACCCTTTGCTGATTTTGTGGGACATCTGCAGACAGCTGTCATATGAACTATTGGTGAAAATGCAGCAACAGGAATAATGATAAGACAACTTGCTAGAGAAAATGCTAATGAGATTTGTAGAAGAATTACACTGGGATTACACAAGGATGCTCCTTTAAGATCATAAGACGCTATGCCACAGTGGTTACAAATGCCTTTTATACCCAGGCTATGATGTAGAACTGGGAATACAGTATCCTTCTTGGCAAGGGACTCTCAGAGAGACTTGTCAATGCTTTCAATATGGTAAAGTAGGACATCTGAAAGCTCAATGTTGGCATAGAGATAGAATGAGAAGACAGGTTGAGAGAACAAGACCCAAAACCCCATGTCCAAAATGCAATAGAGGCTTCCTTTGGGCCTCAGATTGTAGATTGACCCAGAGAATCGAGATGTGGGGTCAAGCTCCAGGGCCTCAGGCAAAAAAATAGGTGGAGCATGATGGCAGCCAAGCTTACACCCAAAGAGTCTTTAGAAGTTCAATACTCTGATATTATCAATCAGCCAAAAAGCAATCCAATGGGAGAAAGGGATTACAATTAGGGAGAATACAGGCTTTTTAACATGATAAAAGAGCAGTGTCCAGTGTAAGCAATTCCAATATAATCTCCAGGTGATGTGGAGAGATCCAGAAATTGATTAATGGAAGGGACCAGATAAGGCAACTGCTTGGGGGAAAGAGTTTTCTTGTATCTCTACAGATGGAGAAGGAATCAGATTGGTCCAAACCAGCCATATTCATCTTGTCCATGGGAGAGAGACAGAAAAAGAGAAAAAAACCTTGAACAAAGAAGACTTAAGAAGCATATGACAGTGAAAGAGCATGGCTGATAATGAGACTGTTGCAGGACTTTAAAACAAGCAGGAATCATTGGATTCCCTGAAACATGATAAGGCTAATACAGGACTTCAAAACCCACAGGAATCTTTGGATTCCCTGAGATGAAAAATTGTTGATAAGACTGTTGTAGAACTTCAAAATCTGCAGGAATCATTGGATTCCCTGACACATGATGAGACTATTGCAGGACTTCAAAACCTGCAGGAATCATTGGATTCCCTGATACATGAAGTAATGGACAATAGATTGGTTTTGGATTATTTCTAGGACTTATGAACATGCATAATTCCTCGTGTTGATTCATGTTTTTTGTTACATCACTACTAGCCTTTGCTATATTGTTATATGCTTATGTTGATGGATTTATATACACCTGTTTCAAATGTGACCCTTCAAAAACCCACTAATCTGGTTTGACTCCCCATTTCTCTTTTCTGAGAAGTCAGGGAGGATGTGACCACCTATGTTCTAAAACAAAAGAAAGCAGGAAATGTAATGGGCCAGAACTCTGTACTTGAAACAAGGATTCTTACAAGGATAACTCAGTGGAATTGATAAGACAATGGTTATCTACTTTAGCATGGTAATTAATAGTTCTCTAGTTCTGTAAGACTGAATTAATCTTACAACAAATAATAGTTCCCTAGTGATATAATGATTGGCTTATACTCAGTATGATGAATGTAAATCCTCAAGAGGTCAGAGTCAGAACTAGAGAGGACTCGGAGACGGACTCAGAGAAGACAGAGTATTGGAGGTTGGAGCTCAAGATCTCGGAGCCAAGGAGAGACCGACATTGCATCTTCATCAGCCTTGTGGTAGCTGATCTGTCCTCCTTCATTTCTACATTGAGACTAAGGCCTATCTGAAGGGCCTCCAGAAAGCTAGCCAAGCCCCAAGTACCCATCTGATTCTTTCTCCATCTGTAGAGATACAAGGAGACAGACTGTGAAGGAGATAATAAAGAATTTGGACTTTATCCCTGGCTATTTTCGTGGTGATTACTCAGCTGAAATGAATGCTAGTCCAAAGACCTCCAGAAAGTTATACCAGAACATTACACTATAAAAATAAATCAATTGACTAATCATGGCAGGTTGCCTTTATACATCAACCTAATTGTATAACCTTAGGCAAATCATTTAATCTCTCTGGGGACCAGTTTCCTTATCTGTAAAAACAGGAGGTTCAGCTACATGAGCTCTAAAGTCTGATATTACATTATAATTTTGTCTTCCCCTTGTTGGACTATTTGTAGAACTATATATTATTGGGAAACATTTACTTGCATTAGCCAATGAAATTACAGTTCCACTTTGAATCAAAGGATGATGTTATAGAAATTATTATAGAAAATGCCATTGGTTGCTTTGTTTAAATTATGCCTTCTTAATTTATGTGACCAACTGTGTGAACCTATGAAATTCCAGATCTCTAAGTCAAAATATCAAAGAGTAATTAATCCCTTTACTTTTTATAAAGTGAATCTTCATCAGAAAGAGATCTATTGTTCTCATGGTACCCCTATATAACAAAGGTACCCTTATAAAAAAAAAAAAGACTACTTAAATTTTATAAAAATGTGAATATTATTGAAATGTATTTATTTCATTTAATGATAAATTTTATCCTTAAGTAAGAAAAGAAAACTACATGCAAAAGATGAAAAAGAGCCATACAAATTTCTATTATTAAACTCTAAACATAAATGATATTCCATCCTTGGACCATCTCTAACATACTACATTAAAAATAATGCTGAACATGACAAAGACAGGAAGAGAAACTGGAATAGATCAGGTAGTAGGTTTATGCTAAGTGGCATGGTTTGAGGGAAAGGGACATTAAACACCAGCTCTCAAGATATTGGAAAAAGAGAAGGTATCAAAAAACATTTTGGGGAAAAATATGAACTGAAAAAGTTGATTGATAGAATACAGAAAATATCCCTAATGATCCAGATATCATTTTTTTTCAATTTCCCCATAGTCTTGATGAGACTAGTGTATACACACATCAAGGTGTCTTTGATATTGAGAAGAGAACAGACAGGATTTCACAAAATATATTCTACAACAATCTGTATCTATACAGTTATTCAAATACCTAAAAAATACAGAGAAGCCAAGATTTCTACAATGTTTATTATTCTTGTAAATATCAAAAAATCATAATTCAATACACCAAAATACACACTTTAACTATTCTCCTAGGCATTTTCCTCACATATTAAAATCATTAAAGACCCCTTAAAAGATGTAAGATAATTTTATTCAATAGTCTCTATTAATACCAATTTAGGCATAAAAAGAAAGGTATGCTGTCAAACACCACTAGATGGCGCAGTGGGTAGAGTTCTGGACCTGGTACCAAAAAGACTCCGGCATCTTTTGAGTTCAAATATGTCAAGACACCTAGTTGTGTGAGCTTAGGCAAGTCTTTTAATTCTATTTGCCTCAGTTTCCTCATCTGTAAAAGAATATGGAAAAGAAATGGCAAATCAATCTAGTATCTTTGCCAAGAAAACCCCAAGTGGGGTCATGAAATGTTAGACGCAACTTGAAATGACTAAACAATGATAAATGCTAGCCAAAAGCATTGGCTACAGTCATGTTAGATGTTCAAGATAGAAGATGGTGACGTCTTCTAGAGCAGTAATATCAAACTCAAATAGAAATGGAAGTCAATAAAGCACATATAAAGATCTCTAAAGGAAGCATATTAAATTAAACCATGTTAGTATTATTGTATTTTCATTTATTTTGATAATATTTCCCAATTACATTTTAATCTGGTTCAAACACCTTGGGGACAACCATAAACATATTAACAAGTATAGTGAGCTGTAATTCAAGCCAATAGGCTACATGTCTGATACAGATGTTCTAGTCTTATGTACTGGTTACATGAAGCCCCAGAATATGGCAAATTCACCTAAATGTAATCCATAAATGCTAAAAATAATTAGTTGTAATTGTTGACACAACATATATAGAGACTTTCTGTTATCCACATCATAATATGCAGGTGTTGGGTAGCCCCTTGATCCATTAACACATATTTCTTGGTTAAACATTGTAGAAGGACAATGATCTTATTCAAGAAATAAATAAAAGAATGGGCTAGACTGCATTTGGGAAAATTGCAGTGTTGTTTTCCTCAGCCTTCTCCTGAAAAAAAAACCAAAAACTTTTTTTTTAAAGTATTTTTAAAAACAAGTAAAGATAGTTTTCAACGTTCATTTTTGTAAGATTTTGTGCTCCAAATTCTTCTTCCTTCTTCCCTTACCTCTTCCCTCCACAGAACAGCAAGCAATCTGATATAAATTGACTATATGCAATCCTTTTAAACATATTTCCATATTTGTCATATTGTACAAGAAAAATCAGCCCAAAAAGAGAAAAAAAGAGAAAGAAAAAGACAAATAAAATGTGAAAATACTATAGAGTCACATTTTTATATCAAGTAATACTACATGGCTGTGAATCATGAAACACCAATAATGACGATTATAGTTTGCCACAAGGGGAATGAAGAATAGTGGTATTACATATTGTAACATATAACCAACAAAGAATTGTACAGCAGGAATTACACAAGGAATATTATCAGAAATAAGGATGACCAGAAAAAGAGGTAGGTAATTATGTATCAAGTACAAAAAAACCTAATGAATAGTCTATGTGGTGTATTGATATCTACACAAAGTCAACAAAGGAAAGCCTCACTGGATAGAATCCCTCTGGAAAATTTATATGAAAGACTCAGACAAGAGGCAAACAGGAAGAAAAGGTGGGGATGAGTTACCACCTGCTCTATTACTGGGAGTCTCACATAAATTAGGTCACAAATGTAATGAAGTATATATATATATATATATATATATATATATATATTTCAATACCTTAAAGGCTCATAGAAACACAGGAATCTCAAAGTCGGAAGGGAACTCAAAGATTATAATACCAAAATACACAAGAACCCCTTCTAATATATAAATGGTAAGTGGTCTTTAGCTTTTAAATATCTACAGTGAACAAAAGCCTACTATTTTCCTCAAAGCAGCCAACTCCACTTTGGGATGCCTATAAATGTTAGGAAATGTTTCCTTATATTGACCCCAAATTTGTTTAAGGAATGGGGAGATGCTTTTTCCCTCCAACTTCTACCACTTTTCCTTGTTATACTTTCTGAAGCTGAATTTTCTGCACATGTTCCTATCAAACACCTTGGGGACAACCATAAATCCTCTAACCCTATCTTCTCTTCTCCAACCTGCATTGTTTTCCTTTTCAGTCAATTCTTATATGGCACAAATTTATATAAAATGCAGCTAGAAATTTTCCTTTGAAGATTTCAGGGGATCATCAGTAGATTCTCTCTATCTTTATTTGTCCTCTGCTTTTATCATATCTCAAAAGTTTCATTTAAGATTATTGAATAGTGTCAAGGTTGTGGTTTTGTTGTTGTTTTTCATCATAGTTGACAGGATGGCTAATGATTCTTAAATTATTTCCCCTTGATCTACTTTCCAAGTCAGGTTTTTTGATGTCAGATACCTTTAATTTTCCTTCTTTTTTCCCCCAATCTTTTGATTTCCCTTGCTGTCTAATGTAGTCACTGATTTCTGTTTATTCTTTTCCAGCATTCAGGAAATCCAACATCTGGATTAGACTCACCATCTCTTCTAAGCCACTTATTCTCCTTCCAATTCTTTCCTCAACAGTTTTTATTTCAGTTTTAATTCTTGTTTTACTTCTCCAGTTATTCATTAAGTCCTAAATGAAATTTCACTGTTTTCCTTTCTCTATTTGCAGCTGTCACAAAACTACTCTCTTCTTTGGAGCAATCTTTAGATCTGAATGTATCTTTTATTAATTTGTGTTTTCTTTGATTAATTCATCCAGCTTTACTTCTTGAATTAGGACTTTGTACAGGGCCAGGCTCCACCCTGTGCTGTGCTTTTTGATGGAGTGATATTGTCCTGAATCATCTGGTTTCCTATATTAAGTTGTTCCTCTTAGAACTGAGCATTCATGAATTTTGGAGGGTCAGAATTCTAGCTCTTTAGGTCCCTTTTTGGGAACCCAGGGCAGGATGCTAGAGACCCTATAATCCCTGGCTTTGGGTTTCCTAGTAAAAGCATTGCTGCTACACATGGAATTGCTTCCCTTGCCTCCTCTTGGGTTTTCAAAGATCCCTTCCCTGGGTCTTTCTATACCCTCTGAGGTTCTAACTGCCTCAGGACACCAAACTATGTCAGTTATATATGTCCCATCCCAAGTCTTGGTGGAAGGCTACCTTGTCTTGGCATTAGCTTCGCTAGTAGGGTCCCCTTCATATTCTCTTTGGCACATTGGCTGAATTGTTATGTGATTCTGAGACGGGAAAAGGTTACTTACTATAGTTTCTCATTGCGTTTCTTCATCATTATTCAATTTTGTGCAAATCTTAGAGTTTTGCCAAAGTAGGTATGTCAGAACTAACCTGTCTATCTTCTATTAAGGCAGCTATTTTGACATAAAATTCTTATAACAATAGTCATATCTCTACATACATTGGGTTTACAATCAGAGGCCAAAGATTCAAATTCCAATATTGCAAATAACTACCTTCATTTATAATCTCCTAAAGTGAAGCACTTGACTTTTCCTAGGACCTCAGGTGTTTTTTTTTTCCTTTTTATCTATAAAATTTAAGAATTTGACTAAGATGATCTACAAGATCTGTTCTAGCTCTTGTCTTTTGTACTTGAGCTGATCCAAGATCATAAAAGTGAAGTGTCTCCAGGATCGCCTCAAGCACAAAAGACAAAAGTGATTTCATCTTCTTTAATACAGTAAAAATAATTTTTAAAAAGCAGTGCCTAGAAGATCTCCAATGAATTTCTTCTCTGAATGCATTACCTGAGAATTCCAGGAGTATCTTTAATCACAGAATAGATACACACACACACACATATACATCTAGATAGATAGATAGATAATGATAAGCATACAAGAATAATATGTGACGTAAATACTATTATACAGAAAATATGGCTTATATTGGCAACAGTGATATTTCAAAACTTTTATTAGGAAGCAGGAAGGACATAAATAATAAATAGCAACGTAGGCAAACAGATATAAATAGACATATGGACAGATAGATTAAAATGCTTTTGCACTGACCTAGTATGTTTAGTTTGTCAAAAGTAGTAGTATCTATTTATCAAGTATTTTGTATAGTCCTAATTCTACCTAGACTTTCAGGGAACTCACACACTGACTTTTGTTTGGATTTTATTTTTTCTATTTTCCTTTTTTTTCCTTTTCATTGACAAAGACCTTATTACATTTTATTTCAATTTCAGAATATAGACAAGAAGCAAGTTTTACAGTTATACATAATAATAGGCACCAGAATAGTTACTGGGTTGGATGGCTGTAGTTAGGTTGTGGACATGTGCCAAGAGCTAGCTAGTTTGCCAGTCTTCTCCACATACTATTCAAATGTTCTTATTTTTTTCTATTTCTCCTATTTGTAATATTCCTGCTATGTCCATATTTACAAGATATTAAAACATTAAAAATGCTAGAGTAATCAGGAATATTACAAAGCATATCTGACATATCTAAAAGACCATTAAGTGAGGACAAGTAAAAAAAAAAAAAATGACTGCTTTGGCATTTCCTTTCATTTATTTGCTTATTTGCTTTTAGTTAACTTTATTTTTTCCATTTTTCAAAAATGAAATTTGCTTACTATTCAGATCAGAAAGGGATATTTAATGCAAAAAATTATATTGCCATTTAAAAATACATATTTATGACATCTACTGAACTGTTAAAATTTTATTGTCCCCTGATAGATATTAAAAAGGAAAAGCACATGCTAGAAGATGTGTACATATATGTAAATATATGTATTATACATATATAATTGTATAAAAGTCAAAGAAAATGATAAAATCAACAATGCTTTCAAATCTAAAGTTTGAGTATATAATGGAGTAAAATTATAAGAATCATGCAGAAATTTTTATTTATACATATTCTGAATGGACCAGTGGTCCTCAAACTTTTTAAATGAGGGGCCAGTTCAGTGTCCCTCAGACTGTTGGAGGGCTGGACTATAGTAAAAACTCACACTCTGTTTCCACTCCTCAGCCCATTTGCCATAACCGCATAAACGTCCTCAGCAGGTTATAAAATAACTATTCACTAAAATTCTGCAAATGCCCCTTGCTAAATTAGTATGATGAGTTAGGGTAATGTCCAAGTAAATATCACCAGTCTGCTTCATACTCCAAATTCTTAAATCTTGTAGGGACTGATTTGACACACATCTAAATTTAAAATAGTTGGATTTTTTCCACTAGAAATAACATAAATGATCTTTAAAAAATGATATTTGAATAGAATTTTCCAAAGATTTCATTGGTGGCTCTGCTTAATCTTAAAACCATTGCAATCAGGAGCTATAAAAACGTGAGGGGAAGAAGGAGGGAAGATAATGTCTCTAAACATTTATATCACCATGATTTAAAAGGAACACATCTTATTTTTCTCTCTCAGTTTTAAAGATTTTTTTTTTGTTTTGTTTTAACAAAGTAAAAAGTTTCTCCTCCCTTGCCTGCCAACCCCCACCCTCGATCTTGAACCCAAAGCTGTTGTCTTGGAATTTCGATTCCTCAAAAAGGAAGCCCAAGAGGAAATCCACACCTAATGTAACCCTCTACCATCCATCAATTTGTAAAGCTATTGTCAAGGTTTCCCTCTCAGTATTTATAAAACTTTCACTACTCGGTGGCTGCAGACTGTCAAGGATCTGGAATGCACTTATCACAACAGTCCATTCACTTAGGGCAAATCTTTTGGGGGAAAGCAAGCTGAAGTTACTACTTAACCTGTGCCCTTAAAAAACATGTCTTTTCTCTTTGGTCCCTTCTGGCCCCCACTTATCTCCTAGATGTTTCTTTAACTACTTTCCTTTGAAATTCATTTGTTTTTTCAAATCTTGTTTCCACTTTCTCTCTTAAGGGATAAGGGTAGAGGTGGAAGGACAGTTTGCTGTCCTAGATTTTCTTTAACCTTACTAACAATCAGTGCTGCTTATCAATTCAGATACCATTTACTGTGAAACAAACCAGTAAGTGGGAGGGGAAACATTTTCCAGGAGCAATCTCCAGCCTATCATTAACTCCTTGTGAGTCACTGATCAGTAGAAGAACTTGACTTAGTTTCATCTGTAGGCTTCAACTCAGACAGAGATCATTTATTATCACAATCAAGTGTGGCGTGAGAGACTTCAGAAACATGATGAAAAATGTAATCAAAGACACTGGTTCAAACTACATCATTATATACTATAACAGTTTTCATTGCTGACTGACCAGCACAGTGCACAGAGCTAATGTCATGAAATGCTAATCATAACAAAGCAAGGGTGTACAGTCCTTCAGCAGACCATAAAAAGTTAAAGAAACATTCCATTCCCATCAAAAGGGTGACTGATTATGATGAAAAAGAGAATTACAGCAGTCTGCTCTGAGTGTCAGAATTCTGGATATATGGAGCAAAAGCTTTTTCTTCTATATGATAAATCAAAATGTTCATCATTTATAAAGTCCTACCACATATAAGGTGTCCCCAGCACCCCCTAAAAATAAAGCAAGGATAAATAAATGGCTGGACAGATCAAAGAGAATTGCATCCCACCAAGTGACATAACTGTCCAATTCAATGAATTCCTAAACTAGATACACTTTGAGCTAATCTGGATTCAGGTTGGAATTAGTCTGGCTGGCACTTCAAAGGCAGGCATTGGAAGGTTTATTATTATATTATATTCTTCTTATAAACAGATACACACTGGCACTCCTTCACACAAGACATTCCAATTACCAATCTAGAATATTCTTATTGACTGTGCCCCATGTCTGAAATTTTCTATTCATCTTGGTCCCCTGGATTTCCTGGCTTTTTTCAAATGCCAACTAAAATCATGCTTTCTATGAGAATGTCATTAATGTCAGAGCCTTCCTTCTGAGATTACCTATTTCTCTTGTGTATACAGTTTGCTTGTTGTCTCCCCCACTGGACTGAGAGGGCTGATTTTTACCTTTCTTTGTATCCCCAGAACTTAGAACAGTGCCTGGCACATAATAAATACTTATTGACTTGGCATGTATTGAACCACACTGGTCCCGGGAAATACTAGTGATAAGAATCTATTTTGTAAGACAGGACATACAATGATTAAGAATATGATAAGGGGAGAAGGCTGCAGAAGAGTGGTGCCAGAAGTCAGGAGAAGCCAATCCATCAATCCATCACCGAGGGGCAGGATACCCATTGTTGTTGCCATGAGGATATTATAGAATATGGTGAATGGTAGTTATTGAATAAATGCTTACTGATCGACTAATAAGCCTAAAGGAAGGAGAGGCATGGACAGATAGTGGGAAGGAAAGTTTAATCACACAGAATAATCAAACAGATGGGCAACTAGAATGCAGAATCTGAAGACAGGAAGACTCATCTTCATGAGTTCTAATGTGGTCTCAGACACTGAGTAGCTGTGTGACCCTGGGCCAATCCTTTAGCCCTGTTTGCCTTAGTTTTCTCATCTGTAAAATGAGTTGGGGAAGGAAATGACAAATCATTCCAGTATCTTTGCCAAAAAAATCCCAAATGGAGTCACAAAGGATCAGACACATCTCAAATGACTGAACAACAATAAAGGCACACACCCTATAAAAAAGAAGACTTAAAGGTGACAGAATATGGTAATATCTAGAAAGAATAAATAAACCAGTCTGACTAGATTGTATGGTTTATATACAAATAAGAGTAGAATCACTGGCTGAGACAAGATTAAAGAGGGTTCTGAATACTAAGATAAGGGATTTGAACTTTTATCCTGAGTGGGAGAGTCACAGAAATTTAAGGGCAGGGAGAAATATGAAAAGTGGTATTTTAGTCTTCAGAATGATCATTCTGATTATTCTATGATAATAGAAAATTTAAAGTTTAAAGAATCAATAAGAAATCATTTAGTTCAATCCTCCCATTTTATAGGTTAAAAAATGAGATTAAAGTACTGGCCTAAAGTACCTTACAAATTCTCCTGACTTTCAAAGCTTTTCATAATCTACCTTTCACATTATGAGTATTTTCCTTACTATACCCTTCAGTCCAGTGACTGAAGGTCATTTATAAAATTGACAAATGACTGAATTTCCTATAGATCTTGTATATAGCTTCTTTGTATATATTTTATGTTTGCTTAATGTCTCCCTTAATTAGAATGTGAGCTTCTTGAGAGCAGGGATTGTCTTGCCTGTTTTTGTATCCACAGTGCTTAGCCAAAGGCTTGATACTAATAGGAGCTTAACAAATACTTAATGACTGGTCCAAAGTCACACAGGTAAGTGACAAAGACAAAATTTGGGGAAAAAAACCAGTTATTCTGTTTCCAAATTCAGTACTTTTCTCTCCCCAAAAAAAGAGTTAAAATAAGCTCTGAAGCAATTGCTGGAAGTTTGGGGAGGCTAATCATCTTATGCATAATGGTGCTGGAAACCTTAACCAAACTTAATGCCAGTCTTACATTCAATTCAGGGCCTCTTTCAAAGACCCACCTATTCCAGGAGCCACAGAATGGGTTACTCTGAAAGATGCTGATAAAGGTCATGCCAACCTCAGTGATGGATTCAGTTGAACACCTATTTGATTAATTGCATTGGAAGGACTGCCAGATTTTAAGGTAAAGGATCTAATTTGAATCTGAGCTCTTCTACTTAAACTATACTCTATATAACCAAAGCAAGTAGTTGATTTACTTCTGGCTTCAATTCCTTTTCTATAAAATGAGATCATTTCTAAGGTTCTTTTCTACATCTATGATTCTATGATCTCTATGTCAGTATCAATGATAGACACAGCTGGGAGATGAGATTATTCTTCCTTTCCATTCTTACATTATGATATTTATCATTTTAAGGTCTTAAATGACTTCATTTCTTTGTACATGAGATAAGGATTAGATATTAATTTGTACATATACACCTTGTTGTTCAGTCATTTAAGTTGTGTCTGTCTCTGTGACTCCATTTGGAATTTTCTTGACCAAGATACTGATATGTTTTGCAATCTCCTTTTCCACTCATTTCACAGATGAGATAAATGAGGCAAACGGGATTAAGTGACTTGTCCCAGGTCACACAGCTAGTAAATGTCTAAAATAAAATACGCTGTATAAAGGTGAGAGACAGAACAACAACGACATTCTTGAATATGATATACTAATCTTCCAAAGCAAGTTCATGTTTCTGCTACTATTTACTCCAAATCTACTACCTGAAATACCTTTTCCTTTCTTTTTCTCTTATTCAGAATCTATCTAAATAATGGAACAATAAGGCAAGTCTCATAGAATGGAAAGAGTATTCTCTTTGGAACCAAATGATCTGTTTTCCAAGTTTGATTTTGCCACTCACAATTCATGGGAACCTAGGCCGGGCCTCTGATTCCTGATCTGTAAAATCAGCAGATTGAACCAGATTACTTCTAAGGCCCCTTCAGGCCTTAAGTCTATGATGACATCAATGCCTCATGTCTACATAAGCTCATAAAAAATGTTTTTTTTTTTTCATCATATTATAACTATCTGGTTATAACATTATGACTACATAACTATAATTATAACATTATAACTAACCAGTCTTATGGTACTTTAAGGATCTTAAAGTGCACATTAATGAAAATGAAATTCATCAGGGTTAAATTATTTGCCTAAGGTCCCAAAGTTATTCAATTTCAGAGTGGCGATGGGAAACCAGGTCTCTAGAGTGCTAAATCCCCGTGTTCTTTCAATTACACCTCGGTACCTTAATGAGCTCCTACAGTTGTTGTTGTTCTTTCTCAGCTCTCCAAGAGGACTAATGACATAATGAGGGTGATGTCTTGGCTTGCCTGTGAATTGGAATTAAGTGAGACAAAACTGCGCAAAGTCATCAGCTTCTGTCTCCTCTTTCAAGTAGACAGTTTAATGTCTATCAACCTATTTTAAAGCAAACAAAAAATAATAATAATAATAATACTGAATGGTACCAGGTGAAGTTTTCTCAAAAAGTAAGTCAGACCTTAGGCCTAAGTCACATGATCCCAAGATCTGCAGGCTGGAAGGTCCTTAAGCCCAGATTGCAGGAAGTCACATGATCTCAAGTCCTAGAAGTCTCTGGGGTCAAAACCTAAGTCTAAGCTTCAGGAAGTGACAGGAAGTGATGTGACCCACAGGAAGTAGCCAACATTGGTCAATAATGGTTACTTCCTTTTTAGTCCATCCAATGAAAAAGCTCGGGTCTTTTGCTATTTAACCAGCTTTACTATTTCCTGCCAGCTTGCCAGATCAGGCACAATTTGGGAGCTGAGACTGCCTCTCCCTGCAGGGACTAAATAAATGTTTTCTCTTTGTACCTGAAGATGTCTCTGATCAGTTAATTTGGGAAAGGGGGTCAAGCACTAATCTCACACAATACTTTGAATAATTTGAAAACCTGAATATAGGATGAAAGTAAGACGTGTTATTTTTACAAAAACAAAATGGCAGAAGAGAGAAGTAACTATTACATGGCCCAGTGGAAAGAACGTCAGACCTGGGATCAAGAAAACCAGAGTGAAGTCCTGCCTCAACCACTTACTTAATCTGTGGCCCTAAGCAAGCACTTAAGGCTGTTTGCCTCGGCTTCCTCATCTGTAGAATGAGCTAGAGAAGGAAATGGCAAATTGCTACAGTATTTTTGCCAAAAAAGCTCCAAACGGTATTGCAAAGAGTTGGACAGGCCTAAAATGATTAAACAACCACAAAAACTATTAAACAACCAACCACTCCCTTTATCCTATTCAATTTCTGATAGGAAATATGGTTTATTTAAAAATTAATAATAAAATTTTAATGTCTATAAAAAATACCTAAGACAAAGTAAATTTGTTCTTCAGTTACCTGGTTACACTATTTTGGAAGCAAGCTTTATAGTTCACTTTCCTGATAACAATAAAAATCCTCATGGTAAATTTCACACACACACACACACACACACACACACACAATGTAGTGTCAAGTACAAACATCACAGACTGTGGCTTTAGAGCTGGAAGGAACCTCAGCCCGCTAGTTCAACATTTTCATGAGACACACAGAGGTTCAGGGCTAGGATTTAAAACTAGCTCTTTTAAACCCAAATTTAGACTCTTTGCCTTTATTTTCTCTATTGCTCCTTGTCTCTAAGAAGAGCTGCATTTAAGGCAAAATCTAGAGAATTCAACAAATGTTTTATCAAAGAAACTTTTCTTCAGCTTCAGCCATAAGCAAAGCATGCTAGATCCTGGGGACATACAGATAAAATAAAATAATCCTTTCCCTCTAGGAGCTGATAAACTACTTGTGAGGCAGGGATAAGAGTAAAGACACAAATACTGAACAGAAACTCAAAAGAAGGGAAGGATTCAAAATGTAGGAAAAAGATTGATTCTATTTTTAAAGGTCTATGGTGATTTCCCAGAGCTGAAATTTTTGTGAGAAAGAGGTTCTGTAAAATGTCTAAGAAAACTCTGGGTTCTTGTTTATTACAATAGCAGAGTTTATGGGAGACTGGAGTTCAGACATAGAAGTTCACTTTTCTATAACAAGAATACCATAAGATTTCTCTTCTACCATAAACTCTAGTTCCTCTGAGAATATAGTCATTTTCCTTGTTCCTTAGGGAATCATTTGAACACCTACAACTTTGAGAAACATCTTCTCATCCAACTCACTTCCAGCTGATCAATGATGGACAGAAACAACTACACCCAGAGAAGGAACACTGGGAAGTGAATGTAATGTCTATCTACCTGTCTATCTACCCAGTTTTACTTATACCTTCGGAATCTAATACTTAACGTGCAACAAGAAAAGGGGATTTACACACATATATTGTATCTATGTTATACTGTAACAC
The DNA here is from genome assembly GCF_048593235.1 of Sminthopsis crassicaudata. Taxonomy (NCBI): domain Eukaryota; kingdom Metazoa; phylum Chordata; class Mammalia; order Dasyuromorphia; family Dasyuridae; genus Sminthopsis; species Sminthopsis crassicaudata. Next base: position 137,454,183 of record NC_133620.1, read on the forward strand.
ATGTAAAATGTATGGGATTGCCTGTCACCTAGGGGAGGGAGTAGAGGGAGGGAGGGGAAAATTTGGAAAAATGAATACAATGGATAATGTTATAAAAAAAAATTACTCATCCATATATACTGTCAAAAAAATTTTTATAATTATAAAATTAAAAAAATAAAAATAAATAAACAAATAAACAAACCATCCAAACAAACAAACAAACAAATAAATAAATAAGAGAAACATCTCCTCCTAACCAAGGAGTTATATTGTACAGTTATTTTAGAATGTAATATCAAACACTTCTCTGACTCTTCTTGAAATTGAAAATTCCTTGAGTTTGAAGATTTTATTAACAGGAAGCAAATTTGCCTATTTTATCAATTTCAATTGGCATTCCAATTTGCAAATCAAACCTGATTCAGATTCTTTCATTTGCCCGACTTTTGTTAACAATGAGAGTGCTGTTAAGCACACAATAACAACTGTCATGAGATGAAACAGAGGTTTGACATAGTACACGATCAAAGAAGGGGAAAAGTCTGACCCCAAGAAGAGGAAAAGGAAGATTACACAAATATCTTTTTTTCTACTTCAGTCCTATGGTAAGCTGTCATTAGTCTGACTGACTCCTAAGTCGGTCATTAGTTTTGAAATCAAAGTTTTACTGATGTGGCACCCCATAACATTTGAAGATGGGATAAGTGTAAAGATTCACATATAGCTGTTTCATATTGAAGGTATAGCAAAAAAGAGCGATGAGGTGCCAAAGGAACAAGGCCCTTAGGCACAGCCTCCCCCTGGAATGCTGCATATGTGGTGTTCCCCTGGTCAGACACCCTTACCAAGCAATACACACTTAAGCAAGTACAAAAATATTTTTAACTCCTTTTGAGGTGGCAAATAATTATAGTCTGAAGGAATGAACATCAATTGGGGAATGGCTGGATGAGTTATATCATATCAGTGTGATAGAATACTATAGTGTTGTAAAAAAAAAAAAAAGATGAAGAGGATAAATTCAGAGAAACAAACTGATGCAAAGAGAAGAAACCAAGAGAATAATTTATACAACAACATTATAAAGATGAACAATTTCGAAAGACTCAGAAACTCTGATCAACACAATGATCAACCAAAATTCCAGAGGACTCATGATAAAACATTCTATCCATTTTCAGACAAGTGATGGATTCACAGAATGCAAATGTGAAGCTTTTGTTTTGTTTTGTTTTGTTTTTATTTTTTTGATGATCAGATTTGCTTGTAAAAGTTGTGTGCAGATTTTATACAAATCAGATTTGAGGAAAGGAAGATTTTGATTTTTAGTTAGATCAAAATGGTGCTGGTTGTTTAAAAGATAGGGCAGTTGGATGCCACAGTGGATAGAGTGCCAGGACTGGAGTCAGGAAGACTCATCTTTCTGAGTTCAAATATGACCTCAGACACATTAACTGTGTGACCCTGAGCATATTGCTTAATCTGTTTGCCTCAATTTCCTCATATATAAAATAATTTGAAGAAAAAAAGGCAAACCACTCCAGTGTGTTTGCCAAGAAAACTCCAATTGGGGTCACAAAGAGTAGGACATAACTGAAGTAACTGAACAACAACAGAAGTTCAGAATATGTATGTTCTCTAGGCTTTATTGCAGATAAGCACTAGGAATTTTCATCAACAATTTCTCAGCAGTAAGTGTATGTTGCAGCAGTACAAACTTCAATATATTAACATATTTTGACTTAAAGTCGATATGACAAGAGAATCTCTGAATTTTCTTAAATGGAAATTCCTATGATGCAATTGAGGAGTTTAATTGTTATTGTATCTTCAAGTTCTTTCTTCTCAATTGATTCCTACCCTCTCCCACTAAAAATAGAAAGTCCACATAAATTGGCATCAAATTACAATTAGTTGATCTAAATTACTTGCATTTCCCCAAAGAATCATAATCATAGGTTTTCATTAAAGTTCAAGGATTGTGGGTCTTTTAATTTTAATTATTTCAACATGAAATTGGCAACATATTTCCCATAGGTCCTCATGAAAGTGAATAACAAATCTCAATTAGGGAATTCTTTTATATAATCTTTTTAAAGACATACTCTTATTGATATTTTTAAAAGAATGCATTATAAGAGGGGGTTTAGAAAAAGACTTCAAGGACCTTCTCTAATTGTTTTTCTAACTACATCACCTCATATTACAACCCCAGCCCAAATGATTTCTTTTCTCTCTGCACATGCTATTCCCTCTGAAAAATCCGAATCTTTCTTCTTGTTCATCTCAACCTTTTTGCCCTCTATCTACTATATCCTTAACTTTAAATTGAATGGCACAACTATTTTTTCCTATAAAGTGAGAAGATTGGAACTAGATGATGTTTAAAGTATTTTTTCCAAATCCTAGGATCCCACTAAGCATCCTGGTTTCTGCCCCTTTTGATACTGCATCCCTCTGAGACCTAAGTACTTTTTTTCCAAATTAAGTCTGAAGATTCAAACTCCATCATGTCCACCAGCTTATCAACAAATAGCACTTTAGTTTTCATAGTATTTACTCTTTGTTTTTAAGTTTTATTGACATATTTTGTTTTAAAATCACCATGCTTCACTCTGGCCATCTTTAACATTGATTTTATGGACCCAATGATCCCAATCAAGGATCTTTTTAAAAAAAAAAACAAAAAAACCTAATCCTGTTTTGGAAAGAATCTAGTCCACTGATCCACCACTTTATTTCTTAGCCAGTACCAAATAGCTTTGATGATTATAGCTTAATAATAGTTTAAATCTGTTATGGCTAGGCCATCTTCCTTTGCAATTTTTTCCTTTAATTCCCTTGATATTCTTGATCTTTTATTCTTCCAGATGACTTGTTATTATTTTTTTCTAGCTCTATAAATATTTTTGGTCATCTGATTGGGTATGGCACTGAATAAGTAAATTAATTTAGAAAGAATTATCATTTTTATTATATTAGTTCAGCCTACTCATGAGCAATTAATATTTTTTTCATTCTATAGATCTGACTTTATTTGTATGAAAAGTGTTTTGTAAGGCTATTCATATAGTTCTTGGGTTTTTCTTAGCAAGTAGACTCCCAAATACTTTATAGTATCTACAATTATTTTAAATGGAATTTATCTATCTCTTGATGTTAGGCTTTATGATATTAAATAGAAATTCTGATTTATGTGGGTTTATCTTATGACTTTGCTAAAATTCTTAATTATTTAAACTAATTTTTAATTGATTCTCTAAGTTAAAACTGTGTTGTTGCACACAATTCTGTGAATCACTCAAAGAATGACAGAGAAGTTCACAATAGTCACAAATAGGCTACAAAATGCATTACCCATGAAGAACTGTACAGGGGAAGTGGTGGAAAGTAGCATGAAGTAGCAAGGTCAAAGATCCATCTATATCTGTACATTTTCAAGATCTATCACACACATATACAACCAACATATTAATTACACTCTGAAGGAGTTAAAGGAAGATAGGGATAAGAATCAAAGAATGAGAAGGTGTATACATATTATAATCTAGTCTATAGAAGGAGTACCCACATTGATAGAATCATAGAGCCAGCAAAGTATCACCATAAATGCTCTAACAAAAGGATCTTAGTTAAGAATATTAATTCAACAGAAACTTGTGAATGTTTATTACATGTAGTTTTTATCTATTTAATACAATTTCTCATATCTATATTATCAAGCTGTCAATGTTGGTCAGGATATAAAAGTATTCGATATTAAATATTACTTTGATAATGGGATTGATAATCATTAAAATTAATGATAAAAAAGTTTGATTTAGAAGATTAAAATCAACATCCTTAGTTCAACTGGCTAACAAACTAACAAAGTGACCTAGAGGAATTGTACTTTATTCAACTGGTGGATTTATTTTCCCATTTATTCACTTAAAAGTGGGTTGGTAAAAGAATCAGCTACACCCAGAGAAGGAACACTGGGAAATGAGTGTAAACTGTTTACATTTTTTGTTTTTCTTCCCAGGTTATTTTTACCTTCTGAATCCAATTCTTCCTTTGCATCAACAACAACAACAAAATTTAGTTCTGCACATATATATTGTACCTAGGATATACTCATAACATATTTAATATGTATTGGAATGCCTGCCATCTAGGGGAGGGGATAGAGGGAAAGAGGGGAAAAATTCGGAACAGAAGGGAGTACAAGGGATAATGTTGTAAAAAATTACATATGCATATATACTGTCAAAAATGTTATAATTATAAAATTAATTTTAAAAAAAAGATAGCATGATCTTGAAAGAAAAAAACAAAACAAAAAAACAAATCCACTGCCCAAACACAAGCACACATAAACTCACTGGATATATTGATGCAAGCATGAAAAAAGCAGCACCTTAGAAAGATCAATCTCCACCTATGCCTCTGGGAATATTCATCTTTACAAAAATTATGCCTTAAGAGACAAATGGAATCAACTAAGCTCACGGCCCTTTTTAATTCATCATGAAGAAATTGGCTTCAAGTCAGAAAGGACATCAGAAAAAAATAATAAAAACAAATGAACACAGATTTGACACAAATTAGTTTTCTTAGGTAGTTCTTTCTCTCACAGAGGTAATTGTAGAAAAACAAAGAACCAAAAGCTAAGTAAGTCAAACTGCTGTGATGTGTGTGTGTGTGTGTGTGTGTGTGTGTGTGTGTGTGTGTGTGTGTGTGTGTTTTAAAATAGCCCCCAGAGAACACGTTTTGAACTAGACAATACTGAGGGTGCAGCTCTAAACTTTAGTCAGACAATAGCAATGTTCCTTGTTCATGTTACTAAGAAATGTGACTTCTTTTTTCATTTTCTTTACAAAACCATTCAGTAACTTGTGGCTTCCCACAATAATTTACTTTCTGAACATATTTGTATTTCTGTTCTTTTAATATATTTTTCTTATCAAACAAACATTTAATTACATACTAATTTTTCCTTTCCTTGTGACTTTTTAAAAATTTACTACCTTGCTTTTATTCCTTTCTCATTTTCCTTTGATCTCTTGATTCAAATAACTATTTACTTTTCATGTGTATAAGCTTTAATTCTCCAATTGAGGCATGTATACTTTTGACAGGGATTATGTCTTGATAAATGCTTTGCCAAGGAAATGAACTCTCTTCCAAAGACTGAGACAGTCAACCTCTGTAAGTCGAGGCCAAATAATGGAAAAATTAAGGACCAGTGACTGCCAACCTGTCTTGGAAAGGTTGTAAGGTACTAAAAAAGGCTTTCTTACATCTTATTTTTCCAATGGCTTGTGGGGTGGGGGAGAGGGGGATTACTGGAGTAGGGCAACTCATACAGTTCATAATTTCTTGGAACATAGTAAAAGCAAAGATTTTCCAATTTTCTTGGGCACCAAAACTTGAATTGACTCACCCTACAAGACTCATAGCTTTCTTCTCACAGCTCTTGCAAGGCTTGAAGACCAAGTGATAAACATAGCCAGAAAAATCCCAATTCTAGGTACCCATACTCATTCCAGAAAACACTGCCAATATATTACAGGATATTTTTGGAATAAATAAAAAGCACAGACACCACTATACTGACAAAGATTCATATAATCAAAGTACAGATTTTCCAGAAGTAAAGTATGGCTGTGAGAGTTGGACTACAAAGAAAGCTAAATGCCACAGAATCAGCAGTTTTGATTTGTGGAGCTGGAGAAAACTTGAGCTTTTTGGACTGCAAAAGTTAAAACTTTAAAAAAATTAATTCAGGCAATCTACTGGAAAGACAAATACTAAAGCTGAATCTTCCTTTGGCCACATAATAAAAATACAAGACTTATTGGAAAAGCCCCTGGTGCTGAGAAAGATAGATTGAGGTAAAAGGAGAAAGGCATGGTAGAGGATGGAATGGATAGAAAACTGTCATGTCAAACATTAAAAAAACAGTGGAAAATAGAATGCTCTGGAGTGCTATGGTCCATGAGATCAGTGAGCATCCAACATGGCTCTACAACTGAACAACAAACTCTTGGAAAATGATCAGACAATTAGATGGTCACAGTCCAATCCTTTCATCTCACTCATGAGGAAATGGAGGTAGAAGGAGGGGAAATGATAAATGATAAATGATAAATATTAGATACCTAGAAATACTGTCCCAAAACTTCTTATGTAAAAACCTCTGTTGAATACACAATTTCCAATGACTTAGAATTTACTAAAAATATCTCTGGTTATCTGGCAATGAGAGTTCAGTTTCCTTCTTACATGCCTCAGTTCTTCTCATCTTCATCATCATCCATTCTCCTAGGTCTCAGGTCTGGTCACAAAAGATGATGTAGTCCTACTCCCCAATAATGCTAATTTATTTCTTCCTATTCTCTGGATCTCATTCCTTCCCACCTCCACCAGGGCCCTTGTTCCTGTAACCATTATTCTTCTCTCTTTCATCTTCAGTCTATTTCTCTCTTTAATGCCTTCTTTTAATTGCCTGAAAACACACAAGTTTTCTCAACCCTAAAAAAACTTGCTTTACATGTATCTATGCCCAAAGAACTACTATCCCAAGTCTCACATCTTCCTTAAATATATACAGGGGCTAGGATAAGAATGGTACCTAGTTGATTAGAAAAGCCCCAGATCATAAGTATTTTAAATCCTAGAATACACTGAAGCCCATCTTTTATTTAGCATCATCTTGAAAGCTAGTGGTCTAAAAAAAATTTATTTGAATTTCATTAATTACAAGTTACAGGATATAAATAAAACCACACAGATATAATTCCTACTCTCTAATAGTTTCCAAAGTCAAACAAAAAAGACAGAAATAAACATGATGTTAGAAGAAATATTAAACTAGGCCATGTGACCAGCAAGTTACTACTTAGCCATTTTCTACAGATCTCAATACTCTGAATCTCCAACAAAGGAATTATTTGTCAGGTGTTATGCATCTGTTAATCTATTAATTACAGCTAAATCCATAGATGACAGAACCTCCAAGAAGATAAAATCCTTACGACAACACAAGAGAACTCATATTTAGAAGACTTCCTCAGTTCTCCTCCCCCAATCAGCCTTTACATGCCTATAACAGCAAGTACAAGCAAACTGAGACAAGCTTGTTCCTGGCACTCGCCTTACTTCTACAGTACCTTCAAAAAAGTGTGGATTTTGAAGTGGTTTATGGTTGTGATGGAATACTACTATTATATGAAATGATAAGTTCATGATCTTAGAAATCCTTGGAAAGACGTGAAATGGGGAAGAGCAAAGTGAGCAAAATACGAGAACATTATATGCAGTAATAGAAATATTGTCTTAAGAACGACTAAATCATTTCAACTATTAAAAATAAAAGTCATATACAAAGACACTATTTGAAAGAAAAAAATTCAGTTTAATGTCTCCTCCCAAAGTAAGATTTTCTTAATTATTCCAGTCCCAAGCTGCTAGTGCTTCATCAAAAATAAATAACTGTAAAAAAATTTTTTGTATATATTTACATGTACATATGCTTCTCTTCCCCACTCTGTCCCAAAAATATAAATATTTAAAGACAAGAAATGCTCTTTCTTTTTTCTTTGCATCTCCAATGATTAGCATGATTCATTGATTCAAGATGATTAGAAAGTACAACTGTATAACAGGGCTAGATTGAAAAGAAAGTTCTATGCTCAACTTGTGTAGGCTGAATGGAAATACTCTGCTCTGATCACTCTGGAAAGATTTTCTGTAAAGAACTTAAACCCCCCCCCCCCTTCTGAAGCTAAACTCCAGACTTTTAAACTTGCTAAGACAAGGCTCACCATAGACTGCCAACACCAACCAGGGATGCTTTATGATGTTTCCACACACAAAAATAGGAGGTCCACCTATCTGACTATCACTGCCACACAATCTGCAGTATTATCAAATAAAGTACAATGGCTAATTGGGATTTTGTGTTCTTTCTTGCCCAACATACTTTTATCAAAAAACAATACCAATGGGGCGCTATGCCTTCTTTTGTATTCATATGACATCATTCTCATTCATTCAAACATAAAAGCTAACCTCAAACTACAGAGAGGAAGTGGTAGTTGGGGGAAAAGCATAATAATTTCCATCAATTTCTATTTAGCCCACTCTGGTTGTTATTAGGCTACATTCCTGGAATATGAGCACAAACGGAAATTTCAACCATCTACATCCATCTGACTGGCACCTTTATGAGCTGAACTTTGCTCTCTCATTGTTTTATTAGCTCTCAAAAAAGATGGGGGGGAGGCTGAAGATAATCTTCAGCATAACATCTAAAGCTAGAAAAAATTTGGAACTTTAAAAAACAACTTGTTTATTTTGAACACATTTGCACAAGTTTATTAATCAAGTTCACAATCCAACACAGTATTATACAATTGAGTTCCAAAGTGAAACTTCCACAGGGAATTGTTCAAAAAGTTTCTGCCCCTATGAAAACCCAAACCAAAGAAACAAAATCTCTTAACTATGGTAGCAAATAAAGGGGAGGGGAAGCTGGGGTGAGATGCTTCTCTCCATCCCTACTAGGTTCATGTATTGCCCAAGCCAAAAATTCTGAGCAGGTCTGATACTTATGTTCTTGCTCTAGAAGCATATGCAATTCACAACTGAGCATAGGCTTTTTTAGACACATTACCTTTAAAAAAAAAAAAAAAAAAAAGTTTGTTTTAGGTTTATTTTCTGTTCCAGCTCCTCCACCAGTACTTTTTTTAATGTGCATTTGACATATACCAGGCTCTCAATACCCCAACAAATTTCTAAGACTAGAAATTACCTCCCAAAAGATTCAGCTATACATTGGTAGAGAGAGTTTACTTGCCAGGAGTTTCCTAGAACAATAAATTCATAGGTCAGTCCAAAAATGGCAATAAATTCATGTGAGCTACTATTATTGCAACCAGAATTTTTACGTCTTAGTAGCGTAGGAAGCTATATAATGCATTTCAGGTGTTAGTCCCCACAGAGCATGACAGTAAATTTCACAAAACAGTACTCCTCAATACCAAATACATTCCTCCACAAGACTTTGAAAACTTCTTTAAAAAGAGATTTATTAGAAGTAGGTTGAAAGCTCCCTTTTGTTTCCTTATGCAATTACTCTATTTTATTCTGTTTAATTCAACATCCATGCTTATTTTATTTATATTTATATATTTATTATTATTATTAATTTTAATACTATATATTATTATATATATTTATATGCAAAATATTACTAGCTAGGTGCTGGGTATACAAAAATAAAAGTAGATATAATTCATTCTCTAAAATAAATAGTCTTAATAATGCTTAGTACTTATGTGGTACTTTTAGGTTTTGAAAATGTCCTGTATTTATTACCCCTATAAAGTAACAGCTGTTATTAGCATCATTTTCTAAATAAGGACATTGAGGCTTTCAACAATTAAATAATTTGGCCAGGGTCATGCTGTTAGTAAGTGTCTGAGGCAAATTCTAATCTAGATCTTTCTGATTCCAAATCCAACATTCTTCTACCAAGCAACTTCACGGACACAATAAAATAAGGAAAATTGTGTGACTTAAAAATGTAAATAACTATGATAAAAGTCATAATGTAATAAATGCAAAGGAGATACAGACAAAATGTTGTGATAGATCTAAGTAAGGAACTGAGAAATAGAGATAGGGGAGTCAGAAAAGATTTCAGGGAACTAGCATCCCGGGAGCTAAAACTCTAAGGAAGAGAAAGATTTCAGGAGGTGTAAATGAGTGGGGATTGGCATAAGGGATAAAAGTGGGGAATATTCCCCAGAAAAAAATGCAAGAGAATTACTCAGTGCAATAATCAACTATGATTCTAGACAGCGAAGATGAAGCACACTATTTACCTGGTGACAGAGAAGCAATGGACTCAAAATCAGAATAATACATAACAATTTCTGACATAAAAATGGAAAAATGAGGAAAATCTGCTTCCCCTATATATGGATATTTGTTACAAAGGTTTTCTTGTGTGTGTGTGTGTGTGTGTGTTGTTCACTTGGGAATGGGTGAGAGGAAGGAAGTAAAGGAATATAGAAAGTAATACTAGTTAATTATAAAAAATAACAAAATTAAAATTTTAAAAATACAGCTTGCACTGATGCTTGCCAACAGTGCTATGGCATTAGAGATGATGAAGTGTGACATTTGAATGCTCCATTGCCTTGTATGCCAGGACCACAGCAAAGGGATGGAACATACCACTTTGGTGATGACATTACAGGTACAGGACCAACCCTGAGGCAAGAGTTGGACCACCAGGCAATCATTTACACAAAATGATCTTATTAGGATTGATGAACAAAAAGCATTTAAATTATTATCTTGGAGTTGACATAGAAATCTCATTCCTGAATTTGAAATCTGAAATCACTGTCATCATCATTTAATTAATAAAGTTTTATCATTAACTTTCATCAGTTCCTTTCTTTTTCAAAAAGTTAAACAGTAAAAACTTTTCTTTCTCTAATAATTTTGAAGTATAACAGTAACCAGATAAAGTTTACTGAAACATATTTGAAAAAAATGTAAATTAAATGTAATAAAAACAATATTAAAAAGATAAATTAAATTTAGTAAAAATGCTATTCTAAAACTAAATCAGAAATGGATAAAAATGACTAAATGAATGAATAAAAAGCAGTTATTATTTATTAATTATTAATTTGCTAAACACTGGAAATACAAATAGAAAAATATGATGGTGTCTGCTATCAAAGAGCTCATAACACATATGGAAGGTTTCAGTTAATAAGCTCTTCTGGGCCCAAATCTATACATGGCACATAATAAGTATTAGCTATTATTAAATATGAACCATTGTTACAACTTTAATTATTCTCATTTTCATCTCTTTCAATGAAATTAAGCTTGACATATTCCTGGGACAAATTGCTATTCTGCTATTTATAAAACTAATATTCTGTGTACTTCTGTACAGACAGATAATTGCTTTTTTTAACAGAAGAAAAGTATTGAGATATTAACTCTTTTTTGTAAGATTCATTGAAAGTGTCTTTGAGACAATTCCATTAGCAGAAAAGATGACAAAGATGATATATAGATATGTAATATATCTATATATCATTCTATTCCCACTTGATTTTAATTTCTTCCACAAGTTCCCTATATTTCAAAAGTTTTTCATTCCATGTAGATTAGAGAATAAAAGTATTAGAGAAGTATCTAATAAAAAGGTTGTTCTTTAATTTTTTCTGGATCAGTGCGGTATTAGTCCAAGAGCACCAATTCCAGTACAGTTTAAAAACTGCTAGTGTTCAGTTTTTTCAATCATTTGATTTTCCTTAACCCATTTGGGTTTTCCTAGCCAAAGATACTGGCGTGGTTTGTCATTTTCTTCTCCAGATCATTTTGTAGATGAGGAAACTGAGGCTTTCCCAGGATTACACCGCTATTTAGGTGTCTGAGGCCAGACCTGAAATCAGGAAGATAAGTCTTTCTGACTCCAGGACCAGTGCTCTATCTCTTGGGTCACCTAGTTGGTCATTAACTTAACTACAGGATTCTTTGTAGCATAAAGATTTGTTGTCTGTTAATATATAGAATAAAGCAAGCTCTTACTGTATAATTCTAGTACCTTGATCACATCTTTCAAGATAATAGCAGATGCTAATTTTTTCAATATCTACTGGCTCATTAATCATCATTCCTTTTTGAGATGTATTTAATTCCTTTCTCTTTCTTTACCTTATCACAGAATTCTGGAATTGAAAGACTTTCTAGAATAGTTTCTAGATGTCAGATATGGGCTGAGAACAGAAACTTGGAGAACACCCACACAGAAAAGGAGACAAAAATTGATTAGGTGACTAGTTTCAAAAGAACTGGGACAGAAGCCAGTAAGAAAGTGAACCACTTCTTTAGGAAACATGGCAGAGATAAGTCAGTAGCTAGATGAGGTAAAAGGCTCAAAGAAAGGCTTTTTTTTAAATGAATAAGGAAAAAGCCAGTGCAATAGAGAAGCCTGAATATTTATGAGGGAATAAACTGATTTAGTATGAGCCTGGAAAAGATAGTAATGCATGGAATCAAAGGCACCAGGAAAAGAACTAGGCTTATTTTGAAACAGGAAGAGATAAGCGAATGGCATTGCTAAGAAAGATTTAGGAGTGAAAAAAGGAAAGTTGAAGGGGTTTCCAGAAGTCAAATAAATGTTCCCAATCTTTTCAGTCTCAAAAAATTAAGTCTTCTGATATAATTGTTTTTAGTGGAGAAGGGTAGCAGAGTTGTTCTTAGGAACCTGTTGAGGAAATAAAGCTATAGAATAACTTACTTAGAAACCAAAATAGGAAGAAAATAAAAGAACAGGAAAAACACTGCCAAGTGGAAATGAGAGCCATAAATTTAAAGTGGTAAAACGAGAGCAAGTATATGATTTTTTTTTTTCCTGGTGAGTCTCATCAGTCTAATTTCAGGAGTGGAAAAATTTGATGGTAGGAATTGTGCAGGATTGAAATTTATCGGATCAGGAAAAGGGAAAGGTGTGAAAGGAAAGGGATTCTCATGTGGCGACTAATCAAATGTGAAAGTGGCAGGCTATAGTTTCAATGTTAAATATGAAAGCAAATGAAGCCAAAATGGGTAAGATGAGGAGAAAGAAGAAAAAGGAAGGGGTCAAGGTACTAGAGATTATGAAGAGGGTAAACAACCAGGTGCTGGAATCACTGAAGAAGATATGAATGACCTGGACATCAAAGGATGATGGAAACAAGAACATTTATAGGACATCACACTGTGTTAGGTACTATGCAAAATCTTGAAATGGAAAACATTATTCTTCACCTCAAAGAATCTAAGAGGTACAAGATAATAAGAAAATATTTAACATCTTACAAAGTGAATAAGTTTTGGAGAAATTTCCAATAAGAAAGGAAGAAAATTAGATAAGATTTCTCACAGAAAGTTTCAGCCCTCACAACATTCCCTTCAAAACAACTTTAAAATAACATCTCAAATCAAATTCTAGAGTGGCAAAATCAATAAAAATTCAAAGTGAGACATTTTTCCAATTCCAAACAAGTAAGGAAGTTAGAAAGAGGGATCTATGGCATGGTTGTGGAAGCTGAATTAAAGCCCACATGGAGGAAATATCATTGGTGGGACTAGAAGATGGTGACATAAGCAGCAGCAGTTTCAGGAGCTCTTAAGTCAGAGATGGAAAGGGGGCTGACAACTGGTCAGAAAAAAATTACAGGGAACTCATGTGCTAACATTGGATACAAGAACAGGGCCAGATCCTATCTGGCAATTCCAATACTTATACCCATTTCTCAGTCATAATTCAAGAACAGAAAGGAGCACTTTCTGCCAAAACCTGAGGGACAATACTGATTCGTTCACAAGGATTCATGGGCCCTAAGGAATAGGATCACTTCTGGTACCAAGGGGAACAGAGATCCTGAGGAGTAGTATTACTTCTTACATGTAGACCATAGGTTAGACCAGAAGAGCAGTGACCACTTCTCTTCCCAGATCACACTACTTTGGAAGAACTGAAAAGTAACAAATATACAAAACTATCTCTAAAAACAGAAAAAGATTGAAGCTTAAGATAATGCACCCCATCTGAATTCTGGGAACAGGGTGCAACTTTAACATAAAGTTCAAATGAAGAATAGTGCAGAAAAGTGAGAAAACAACAAAAAAGCATCTGATGTCAAAAAGATACTGTGGTGATAGGGAAGATAAAGAAACAAACTCAGAAGACAGTAAGTTAAGATAAGAGGGAAGAGGTGATTTTTAAAAGGGTAGATAAAAGAAGGCAGTGGTCAGAAGCAAAATAGACTTTAGAGAAGAAGCAAAATTTTTTAAAGGACACAGAGAGAAGGATAAAGAGAAGAAAAATAATAAAACAGGATGCATAGTTAGTAATCATAATTGTGAATGAAAATGGTATAAATTTGCCCTATAAATAAAAGAAAATAGCAGAATGGACTAGAAAACAGAATCCAATAATATGTTCTTTACAGAAAGTACATGTGAAACAAAGACACAGTTAAAATAAAGGACTGGAACAAAATCTATTAAGCTCTAGCTGAAGTAAAAAAAAAAAAAAAAAAAAAAAGGCAGAGCTAGCATCATGATCTCAGAAAAAGCAAAAGCAAAAAATGGAGTAATTAAAAGAGATGAGCAGATAAGCTATATATTGCTGAAAACATACCATAGAAAATGAAGTAATATCAATACTAAATACTAAACATTTATGCATTAAGCAGCATAGCATCTAAATTCTTAAAGGAAAAGTTAAATGAATTATAGAAGGAAGTAGACAATAAAACTACACTAACAAGGGATCTCTACCCCCTTCTCAGAATTAGATAAATCTAAGCAATTATCAGGTATGTTGTAGTGAAAATTCTTTTTCAGGTACAGGTCGATAAGGGAGCTACTGATTCTTAATTTTGTGATTCTTTCCTTAAAGGCATTATAAAAATTATCATAAGCAGTCCAGCCCCACTGGATGTTTTAGTTACAGAGCTACATAACATGACAGACTGGGGTGGTCATGATCTGTGGTGTCACTGGCATTGAAAGGCATAGAAATTTCTTTCAGCAACTCATATATAACTCAATCACTAATGCTGGTTCACTAAGCACAGAATCAGGGAGCTAGTATGTTTCAGAGAAGGGACTTGAACCAGATTCTTTTTACTCTAAGACTGACCTCTCTCCTCCTCCCAGACTCTATGCCATAATATAGTCTCTTGATGTCAAGGACATTTTATTTAATCCTATGCAAGCATCTTTCTAGACTGATAAGTGGCACAGTAGATAGAACACGAACTTTAAGTCAGGAAAACCTGAATTCAAATCTGGCCTTCGGCACTTACGAACTATGACATTTAACCCTATCTGCCTCAGTATCCTCATTTGTAAAATGAGCTGGAAAAGGAAATGGCAAACCACTCCAGGATCTTTGTCAAAAAACTCCTAGTGGAGTCACAAAAAGTCATTCATAACTGAACAATAACAACACTACTTTTCTTGATAATTAGTACATTTTTTAAAATTTGCTTTGTATAGGAGCTGTGATAAAAACACTGATATTTTTGACATGTTAAGAACATCTCTGAATCTTGAAGCTGCTGTTCAAAGCATGTAATTGCTTCTTCAGAATTTTCTCCCTTAAGAATAAACATAAAATTTAGAGTACATACAATCATATATACATACCAAGAAGACATACCTCTCTCACATTGTAATGCAATGTATTTTGTTGCAATCAGTCAGTGATTCAGATAATCCTTTCCAACAAAAAACACACCCAAACAATGATTCTCCGAGTCGAGGAAATGGTGTGGCCCAGGAATGTCAGCCAACATTCATACTTTAGAGTTTCCTGAAACTAAAAAGAAAAAAAAAAAAAAAAAAAAAAATTAAAGCCATTTTTTTTCCCAAAAAAATTATTCATTCAAGAGAAACAAAGACCAAATTTAGTTAATTTCCTTAATTAAAGAGGGACCCACTACTAGATACAAAGACTAAATCCCTCTACTCATTTTCCCAAACCACCTGAGAGTTGCTTGATTGAGATAAAATACCATTTGGCATCCTTTGAGGGTAGCCAAAACTCTTCTAGAGAGACTATGTTACCATGGAATAACTAGATCAGATGAATGCTCACACAGCATAATAACCCACGAGATGCTTTTTGTCATCCTAATCCAGGTATTATATAACAACAAAATACTTTGTTCTTTCTTAATTGGAGGGTAAAAACTAGGCATCTAAGAATTTCTGGCAGCACTCTTCTACAAAATAGAACCCCTACTTATATCTCACTTTACTCTACTGATTCACTTTATAAATGAAGAAATTAAGGCTTAGAGAATTAAGCTTTCTCATTGTTACAAAGCTAGCAAGTGTCAGACAGAGCAAAGGTTTAAACCAGATCTCTTGGTTCTAAGGCTAGAGTTCTTTTTACCATGCTGTGAATAAAGGCATCCATGTGCCTTGAACTATACTCTCCACACAATAGTTACTTAATACATGCTTATTAATTCTTACTTGATTAACATATTTATTGGATTATTTTAAAAATCTTATTAAATTCTATTACACCACAGCTATTTCCCAATAATCCATATACATAGACCAAAACACACACATATTAAGCTCTCCCTTTTCATAAGGAAAAAGCAAGTTAAGCAAAAACCAGTTCACCTGACACATCTGGAAACATATGAAATATTTAAAAATCATAATTTCCCACCTATGATAATATAATGAGGATAAATATATTATCTGTCTCTGTAACTACCATTTTTATTGTTGTTAATGTGAGTTCATTTGCCATTAGTATTGTTTTCACTTATACAATTAGGTTCACTGAAACATTTTTTCACCCAAAAAGTTTTCAGATATGAATATTCTTAATATCCCTTTAATATAGTAGTTAGACAAAAAAAATTCTCATTTGATTCATGAATGCACTGAGGCACAAAAGCTTTCCCCAAGATTGTACTCAATGAAGAATTGTAAAGAGAAATCTTGATTTCAAATGCAATGATCTCTTAAGGCACTCATTTCAAAAACTTATCTCTGATAATTATTAAAATTATAAATTGAAGTAATTTATGTCATCTATGGTAAATTTTTAGAGGCATATTCCAAAATTTCCAAAAATCTGTGATTAGTGATCGACATGGTCGCTTTTCTCATTGACTCATTGGATAGCTATACTTTGGCACATCATTTTCATGAAATGCCACTAAAGTCCCTTTTATAGGCTGCAAACCTTACTGGAGTGATCTGGACAATATCCATGTCCATGGAACTAAATTTTAAGTGGTTGTGCAAGATGAACTCAAAGGCTGCTTCAAACTCCTAATTCAATTATTTTTTTTTTAATTCTTCTCTTTATTTTTTTATCCTTTTCTGGATATCACTAAGTTCTACTGATGACACCAGTAGGTTAATTATTTCTGAGTACTGCTATACTGAATTTTCCTTACTGGAAGTACATTATAAATATGCTAATTCTCAAAAGATAGATATGGCATTCTATAATAAAATGTAGGTATACAAATCCAGCTTTGCACAAGAATAAGTAGATAATCATTCATTCCCACCTCCTACCTCCCACCTAATGCTCTCTCCATTGTATTACTTTATAATAGCAGCATTCCTGGTCCATTTAAAATATAATTTGGTTTAGGATTCTAAAAAAAAAAAAAGGATTTATACGTAACATACCTAATTGTTTAGGGATCCATCAATAACATAAAACATGACTTTGGCATATGTGTATGAAAATAAAATTTGTTATCTAAATTAGGAACAATCTATGACACACTACTTACTCTCCATTATGAAGTAACTTACTTGCCAGCCATAATGGAATATCTAGATGTTACATTAGGAAGGTAGATAGCTAGCTGAAGCAATAGGATATGGAGTCAGAAAAAACCTGAGTTCAATCTCAAACACTTAGTAGCTGTTTGAATCTATCACTTAATCCTGTTTCCCTCAGTTTCCTCATCTGTAGAATGAGCTGGAGAAAGAAATGGCAAACCATTCCAATATCTTTGCCAAGAAAATCCCAAATGAATCACAAATTAGACATGAATAGAATGATCAAAAAACAATATATTTTAGGAAATAGAACTCCAGAATTTCAGAGACAGAAAGTACTTTTGAGATCTCTTAGTCCAATCCTTTCGTTTTATAAAGGACCACAGAG
The DNA here is from genome assembly GCF_048593235.1 of Sminthopsis crassicaudata. Taxonomy (NCBI): domain Eukaryota; kingdom Metazoa; phylum Chordata; class Mammalia; order Dasyuromorphia; family Dasyuridae; genus Sminthopsis; species Sminthopsis crassicaudata. The sequence continues at coordinate 137,471,893 of NC_133620.1, forward strand.
ATGAGGTGCCAGGATCACAAAGCTAGTAGTGGCTAACCTGGGCCTAGAACAATCTCTCCTGATTCATAGTTTGTTGTGCTTATCCTAAAAGCAATTTTTAGCTATGGCCACCAGCAAGACTAACTGGAAAAGAATAATATACTGGCTCTTGGGAAATCTATGATTTATAAAATTATGGAGGCAAACATTCAATTCAGGTTTTAATTTTTTTAACTTATGAAACTGCAATAAGACTATGATTAAAAATTTATTATTTCTTTAATAATGACAAAAAAGACAAAAAAGAAAAGCTCAATAAAATAGCATGTTTACTAAGAGAGAATGTTTATTTAATTTTCTAAATACAATGATTTTCTAAACATCAAAATAAAATACAGCTTTTATCTGAACAGCATCATTATTCAAAAGATTCTGATTTTCATCTTTAATTTTCACTATATAATACTATATATGTCAACAGTATAGGAAATTGTGCTGAATCTTTATTGACTTCAAACCTTAGCCTAGAAATTATCTTTTTGAATCAATAATTAATATCAACCATTGTCTCATAATTTGCTTCTAATAAAAATAGAGTACAGAAAATATGCCAGTATTGAAGTAAGATGTAGCTTTTACAAGGTCCCAACTCGCAGACACACTAGTGAGTCATGGCCTTCAAGTTGCTGACGATATCCTTGAGCGGTTAGAAGTGTCTTTCTCTAAATCTATCAGTCTGAGACCTCATCCGGTATGTTTTCCCAAATATCCACTTTCACTCATTAATGCCCAGGTACATTTAACCAATTAACTAACATCAATTAACTTTTACAAAGAAATAGTTATTGATTGTGAGAACAGAAATTTAATTTTACCCACCTCTCCCACAAACATTTGGGGTCCTGCTCTTCCTTATACCATGTTAGTCCCTGGTTTATAGGCTTAAACCTAAAGCAATTTCTACATAACATCAGACTCCTACAAGTTCACATTCAAAGTTAGGGAAACCACTGGAATGGCCAATGCTTCAGCTACTGTGGCCTTGAATCAAACAAGTCACGCTCCTCAAAGCCTTTTTTACTTCTTCATCGTGCTCAACTGCTGGCAAATCATGACATGAATCCCAGATTCCCCATCTGTGGAACACATTATTCTGGCCGTTCTAAACTCACAAGATTATAACCATCTCCAACAGGCCTTCACTTAAAATCAGGAACAAATGCATGCAACAGAAACAGAAGTAACAAGAGGGTTATGTGTTCCATACAAGCCAAAGGTTCTTTCCCTTTGAAGGTTTTCAGGCAATCCTTGCCTCCTTATTCAAGAAAGGAAAAAGGAAACTGCAAATATATTCTCAATTACATTTTTACACTTTTGCAGCCAATCAGATGGCCCCTTTTTGCTTCTATAACAGGAATCAGAAACAGGATACCTGTTTTTGAATACCTTGAAGTCAGGGAGCAGAGTCCTTCCATTATACCCCATCATACCTTTCTGGAAACAGGTTCCCTAAACCACTTCTATGTGGGCTCGCATCACATACTCTGAGAATGGGCTCCACTGACCAGGCTTTCATTGCAAAAGTTTCAAATTTTATTATATTATGTGAATTTAATTAATAGAATGTTTTGCTCCTTCTACTAAGCTAAATATTCATTAACATTGTAGTTGTTCAGTCATCCAGTTGTATCTGACTCTATGTGATCCCATAGACCAAAGTCATGGGGTTTTCTTGGCAAAGCTACTAGAATGATTTGTCGATTCTTTTTCTAATATGTCCCCATTTTACAGATGAGAATCAGAAGCAAATAGGGAATTACACAACTAGTGTCTGAGGTTACATTCAAACTCAGATCTTCCCAATTCCAAGTCAAATATTTTATGTCCATTGCACCACCTAGCTGGCCCACTCTTAGTTTCCTTCTAATTCTCTTCCCCAAACACTCTTGACTTCCTGTTCCATTATCAATGCTACTCAAATGTTAATTGGAACATATTAAAAAAGGTATTGTATATAACTGTTACCTCAAATAATTTGCATGGCATATAAAGTTACATCTAAAAGGTGAAATGTCATTGATCATATAAAACATAAAGAAAACCTTAATACTCAAGAATATCTTTAAGATGGAGAAGTTAAGAAGTAATTTACAACAGAAAAAAATGAAAGACAGCATTAACTGGTGAGAATTATCACTGTTTAAGACTGTTCTTTAGCTATTTCCTTAAACACACAAAATTATCACACACACTTAGGCATGCATGTGCACACACACACACACACACACACACACACATACACAGAGTCTTCAATGAAACAAGCCAAAAAAATAAATGTATTTTATGGGTTGGTGATTAGAAGTACAGTTATGGAAGATATGTTTTTTAAAAGAATAGTGTAGTTCCAATTCAGGAAGTCCTGGAAAGCTTTTAAGGATTCATATCTTACCAATTCTCTCAACTTTTCCCCATTTATCACTCTAAAGAGGAATAGCATCACTTTTTAGTCTAAAACATTGATGTAAAAAGAACTATAGTTTCGGTCTGTGTCATCTCTGTGCTTTACACTAAGCTAGAGGTGATAAAAATTGCATGTTTTGAGGTTTTAAACAAACATTCCTTTGTTTAAGAGCAGTGTTTCATGATGAAGAGCCAATCTTAGAGTAAAAAAGATCCATCAAAGTCCTATCTGTCTGCAAACTGACTATGCAACCCTAAGCAATCAATTCTCTCAGGCTCTAAGTTGCAGACATCTGTTGATCTATATTGGTAGAGTAGTTTCCCCACATCAATGAAATCACAGGTCCAGACAAAATAAAAATTCAAACCTCAAACCTCATTAAAGGTTGTGGCTAAAATACGCAGACTTAGATGTTGATAGTATCTCAACAAAAGTTGAGGCGGCAGATTTATCAGCCACACAGAATTCAAATGACAGTTTCCTTTTAAAATGCAACTCTTCAAAAAAACCAAAAACATCATCTAAGTATTGCTCCTCTAATCCTTCAAAAGATTCTTGATTTAATCAGTAAGATTCCATTGATTTAGAGACATCTTCTTGAGTTACCTGATAACCCCATTTCTTGTGATGAGTCTCACTAACATTAGAATTGGTTGAATCTCAGCCAACACATATTCAGTCCATTGCTGTGCTGCTATTTAGAGTCCTTTCATTTTGATAGTCTGCCAAATCTCAGGTTTTCCTTACAGCCTCTCTCTCACCTGAGTGATATATTGTGACATAGTCACCCAAATTTCAAAAAAATATTTTTATTGTTAACTCCACAGTACACAGTAACAGCAGCAGAGTGTGGATGATCAGCATTGATCATCTGCCAGGCCTAATAAGGCATCAAGGTAGCATCTTAGAAACATCACCACTAAATCATTTATCTGATTTTTAAACACCATTGTGAAAAGGGGAAATTAGCTTTAAGATTTAAATAATAATAATACTTAATTGAGCAACTATATATAATCCAAACTCTAAGGTCACAATAGATTCGTACAGTTTAAAAAAAAAATCTTCAAATTGGCATGCATTTCCACTTGCGGGTTACAGGAATCAACTCTGTGCAACAATAAGAGACTTCACCATATTGATGCCTCAAAGAATAAAATAATATAATTAACATTTTCCTTCAGATCGTGTTGTCATTAAGTCATTTAGTCATATCCAACTCTTCATGAACCTACAGGAGTTTTCTTGGAAGAGATACTGAAATAGTTTGCCATTTCCTTAGCTAGCTCATTTTACAGATGAAAAATACTAACATAAACAAGGTTAAGTGACTTGCTCAAGATCACACAGCTAAGAAGTATCTATGGCTGAATTTAAACTCAGGTCCTCTTGGTCCGAAAGCTGGCACTCTATCCATTGTAACACCTGGCTATTCTTTTTATTAGACTTTATAGCTTACAAATTACTTTCCTCACAAGCCCACTGAGGTCATATACAATTCTTTCATGCTACAGATGGGGATGTTATATGGGAGCTAGCTCAATTGACTTTCAGGAGACAATTCTTAAATTTTCAGTGTAACCATACACATACATCAGAAATCAGCAAATATGACTTGATTTACTATTTTGTTGATTATCTAAAGAAAGCAATAAAATAAATATTGATTATGAAGATTATACTTATGTGTCTCCTATATTTCACATGTGCGCACTATTTTATTATGTGCAAGAACAAAAAAAGACAGGAAAGCAAGTATCAATGGACTTACAATTTAGGAAGAGGAAGAGGCATGGAAAACATGAAAATAATTACAATTTTAGGTAGATTGCTAAGTGCTACTTTTAATTAGTCGTGTCCAATTCACCAACACCCCATTTGGGGTTTTCTTGGCAAAGATACTAGAGTATTTTGCCTCCTCCAACTAATTTTACATACAAACACTTGAGGCAAAAAGAATTAGGTGACTTGTCCAGAGTCATACAGCCAGTAAGTGTCTTAAGTTATATTTGAACTCACGAAATCCTGGTTCCTAGTCCAGGGCTCTAGCCACTATGTCACCCAGCCATCCTGAAGTGCTTCTGGAGAAAGGCATAGCAAATCATAGATTTAAATCCCAAAGGAATCTTAAGAGGCCAAAGAATCTAGCATCTCATTTAAGAATCTGAGATTCAAAGCAATTAAGTGATTTATCCAGGGTCACATAGTTAGCAAGTATCTGGGGCAAGGGTTTGAACTCCATCTCCCTGACTAAGCCCAAAGCTCAATCCATTCTGCCATTTAGATGGTTGAACAAGTTCAAGAGACAACAAGATTATGTTTCCTGTTAGGAGAATTACAAAAGCTTCATGGAAAAGGTGATATTTGATCAGACTGCAAAATATATTGCACAATAGAGTAGGAAGATTTGAGTTCACATTCTAATCTGTAAAACACCGGGCAAGTGAATGTTTCTGGGACTCAACTTTCTTATTCATAAAATGGGAGGTTTTAATCTTGTTTGGTTAGATTCCTTTCATACTTGGGTTAAGTCCATGGAGCCCTAACTTAGAATGATGATTTAAAATACATAATATTGTGACACAGTTACCCAAATATTTTTTAAAAGTTCATTCTAGAAACATTGCACACAGTAATAGCATCATAGTATGGATGATCAACAATGATACACTTTGCTCTTCTCAGCAATACAATGATCTGTGACAATTCTAAGAGATTCATAATGGAAAATGCTACCAATACCCAGAAAACTATGGAGATTAAATGCAGATTGAAGCATACTATTTTAACTTTGCTGTCATTTTTCCTTTCTTGTGGTTTTCCCTTTTATTCTGATTCTTCTTTCATAACATGACTAATGTGGAAATATATTTAATATGACTAAACATGTATAATCTCTATCAAATTAATGGTCATTGGGGGGGAGATAAAAAATGGAAATCAAAATCTTATAAAAGTAAATGTCAAAAACTAATAAATAAAATGTTTAAAATAAAATTAAAATTTACTCCAGGTTAAAAACTCTTGGACTGGACAAATGGTTTCCAGCTTTAAATTCTAGGATCTCTATGAAATTCACTATTAGTTTTAACCACTGGAACCCAAAAATCTAGTTGGATAGCATGTTACTTTGCTAAAAAGGAACATAAAAAATATTATGTATAGTATAGTATATTAGCAACAATACTAGATGTGGAATCAGCAAGAACTGAGTTCAAATCCCCATAAATTCTAACAGTATAAACTTGGTCAGCTCTTTAAAGTCTCAGTTTTTTCATCTGCAGAATGGGAATAACAAAAACATTTCACAGAGTAGTCTTGACTATCAAAAGCAACGATACAGAGGAGTCCATAAGCCTTAAAGATGTTTATACATACCAGCTATCATAATTATTAATTGATAATATCAGTTAAGGAAAGTCTAAGCTAAAAATATTAAGAACTCTGCTTCTGTAGAGAATAATTAATAAACCTACCCATCCTGAGCACTTTTCCAAATCATTCACTCATGGGGCATATTAAAATTATATTTTCCTTTTTAGTTTTTAAATTTTTTGATAAAACTTAAAAAATAAAAAATAGCTCTTTTTTGGACTAGCTGGACTGAAAAAGAGGGAAAAAGGAGGTGGAGGGGAATCAAGTTAAAAGAACCAGCCTGACTTGTCGTTAACTTTATTCTTTTCCTTTTCTATAAAAACAAAACAAAACAGCAAACCTTGGACAAGGATTCTTTTAAAAATATATAATGTTTCCTTTTAAGTAGTACATAATTTCATATATCAGAATTATGCTGATGAGGGGAAATAAAAAATGAGCACTGTTGAAGATTCTTTAGAGCAAAATGATATTCCAAACAAAGTCAGGCTTTGAACATGTCAAGACTTAGCTAAAAGTTGTATCAGACAAACTCCCTGGCAACATATACATCTGCTGATTGCTGTAGCACTAATGACCTGTTGTAAATGAATAAACTTGGCAAACAAGTAAGAAGGAAAAGTAAAAAGGGAAAAAAGAAAAGGGGGAGAAGAATGAAAAGGGGAGAAAAAAGAGAGAGAAAGAGAGAGAGAGAGAGAGAGAGAGAGAGAGAGAGGGCGAGTGAACTGAACTACATTATTTGTGAAAAAACAAGGATTTCAGCAGAGCCCAGGGTGGGGTCTCATTCTACAATCAGTGTATCCCACTCAGCATTAGCATTAGCCATATCTACTATTAATTAGAGCTACTCTTCTCCATGGGTAGCAGTAACTTACCATCACTATTTCATAGAAGGAGAAACCAGAGATCAGGGAAATGGAGTTCCTCAGTCCCAACATTACACAATGAATTAGACCTCCCAGGTCTACATCTAGCGAGGGCATCTATGCTATTTTTTACGGGTTAGGTGAAGATTTCATGCTCCTCCTTTTCCAAGCACGCCCTGACAAGTTTTATCTATTTATTGTTCCATCATTCAAGCTATAAAAATATTCTAGAGCATTTTCATCAAAAAGCTCTCACACTTTCTGCTGCCTTCTAATCAGATATCTTCCTGATAACCCTTATTCTTTTTCTCCCCCATTCTATAACTTTATTGTTGTTGAGTCAGTTTAATCACGTCTGACTCTTCATAATTCCCTCTGGGGTTTTCTTAGCAAAGATACTGGAGAGGTTGGCCATCTTTTTCCCCAGTTCATTTTACAGATGAGGAAACTGAGGCATATAGGGATAAGTGACTCATCCAGGGTCACACAGCAGTAAGAATCTGAAGTCAGATTTGAACTTGACAGATCCAGTGCTCTATTCACTATACCAGCTGGCTACACTGCTCTGTAAGTTATAATTCTAACCTAACTTTCTAATTTTCTTCAGCAAACATCCCTGACTTCCTTTCCCTTTTTCCTGCTATCTCTTTGTTTAGTAATAGCTTTTATTTTTTAAAATAGATGCAAAGATAGTTTTCAACATTCACCTTTACAAAACCTTATATTCCATATTTTTATCCCTCCCTCCTCTAGCTCCTCACATAGACAGCAAGAAATACAAAATAGGGTTAAACATGTATAATCCTTCTAAACATATTTCCACATTTATCATGCTGCACAAGAAAAATCAGATCAAAAAGGGAAAAAATGTGAAAGAAAAAAAAAAGCAAGTAAAGAACAACAACAAATACTCTGAATATCTTGCTATTTCTTAGAAGCAGTATATCATAGTAGAAAAAGTTCTAAATTTGGAGTCTGAGGACCTGTAACTTTGTGTCTCTAGGAAGTCTGACATCTGCAAATTTAAGAAATTAGAAGATCTCCAATGTGTTCTCTACAGCTCAGAGACAAGTCATTTAACATGAGTTTCTTATTTTGTCATTTCTAAAGTAAAGGGATTTAGCTGGAGCAGATATTGTTAACCTGAAGTCAAAGAAGACTGAAACTTAGATACAAAAAATGTACAACTTTCTTTTCATTAACCTTTAACTGAAATTTAGCATTCCCTTTGATTATGAATGTAGACAACAAATCCCAGTAATTTTAGTAGGACTTCGGACTTTGTCATCAATAGAAATCCAAGATATAGTCACAGCATATTACAATTCTTATTAAAGAAATGCCTTTTATGTTCATCACTATTCTGAAATGAATGCTATTATTATATCACCAGTAGACTACGTGTGATCTCAGTCTTCCTTTCTATAGATTCTATTTCAAAATAATGGGTTTCATGCTATGTATTTTCGTAAAATAATAAAAACAGAAAAGAATCCTTCCATAGACCTCATTCAACTGCCAGAGGATTCCATGACAGTTTAAAAGACTAAATGATCTTTAAGTGATCTTTTAACTCTAAATCCCAATGATTAATGTTTTTGTTGCTTTTTTGTTTTGGTTTGCTTTTATAATGCCTAAATATTTCTTTATTCATTTAATGCTTTATTCTTTTTATAAAATCTCCAAAACTTTGCTGTTTGTAAAACTACATCAGGCAAAATGAACAAACTGACTTTTTAAAATTGGTTAGGTATCCATATATCATGGATTGAAGTTACCCAATATGGTGATTTCTATCTCTTGTGCAAATTGGAAATGAAAAAAAAAAAAAAAAAGGAAGAGCTCCTATTATACTGTTTATGTTTAGTGATATTATTCTTCCTCATCTTTATGATGCCACATAAATTAATTATTATCACAAATATTGCTATTACAGTGTCAACTGCTATATTTATTTACATTCTTTATGGTTTTTTTACCCAAATATTTTCCATTCTAAAATGAAGAAGAAAAGAGAAATGATGGGAACGTGTATGTTATTGTCTGTTTCTCCCCTTGGCTGATGAAGAAAAAAGGAATTAAGAGCTGCTTTTCAATTTTTAAGTTAGAGTTATTCATGTATATGTTAACAAACTTACTAAAAGAGAGCCTTACAAAAGGAAGGGGGAGAAAAAGGGATAAAGTGATTAAGAACTTATCAAAAGGTGGTTGTTTTTAGGAATTCTTTTTCCCTCAACTTTCAGATTTAGAATTTAAAACCAGAAAACTTCTAGAGCTCCAGAACACTGATAAATGATCTTGCAAAACTAGCAGAGGTACCCTGTTTCTCCATAAGAGTTGTTTCTTGGCTAAGCCCTTGGAAGTTTCAACAGTCTGCTGCTCACCAAATAACAGAGTGGAGGAGTCAAGGCTGGGAGAGATAAGAATAGAGAATAGAAAAAAGCAGCTAGACTAGAATGAAGAAATGGATAATGACTCCCTTCCCTTAACCTTATTCAGTGGGATGAAACCCATGCTGCTCATTGCTCTCACTGATAACAAAGCACAATCTGCTTTATGTTCAAAGTGTTCCCAAAAGAAAGTCCTTTGCCTCCCACTGTGAAAATAATTGATGTCTTTAATGCCCCTAAGGAAATAAGCTTCTCATAGAAGCAGTTATAGTTTTCAATAAGTGAAAAAATTATAAATGGGGAAAATTATGAGAATACATTTTTTCTTTTTAAAATTAGGATTGGGAGGAGATAAAATAGTATCTCTTGTGATCAATCTTATTCAAAGAAGTTTAACCAACCATTTTGTAACTAAGGAGCTAGATGTAATGAGTAATAGATTTATACAGATCAATATCTTTGGTATGGGTTCCATAATATAAATTATTATATATAATAACAGCACCTACTTTAGGGTTGTTCTGAAGATTAAATGTAATAATGTACATAAAATGCTTTGAAAATCTAAATTGTTCTAATTAATGTTAGTTATAATAACAATAATCATTATTATTATCATCAATGGATATCTAAACTTTTTTTTAAAGGAGATCTGCCAGCTTTTGTGGATGTAGTTTATGTTCAAGGAACCCTACATTCAAAGCATTATGGTACCAATGACTTATTATTCTAAAAGAATTTCTTCAGTATCTGATATTTTAAGGCTTCCTTTGTATTAAAAATAACAAAACATCCTTTAAAAAATATTCAGTTAAAATGTGGATAGCAACATAGTATTTGTACCTTTTTTTGTTGTTCTTTGCTTGCCTTTTTTCCCTTTCTCATTTTTTTTCCTTTTTGATTTTGTTGTTTTTTTTTTTTGTGTGTGTGTGTAGCATGATAAATGTGGAAATATGTACAAAAGAATTGCACATGTTTAACATATATAGAATTGATTGCTGTCTGGGGAGGGATAAAAACTTGGAACACAGGGTTTTGTAAAGGTGAATATTGAAAACTATCTTTGCATAAATTTTGAAAATTCAAAGTTATCATTAAAATAAAAAATTCAGTTACATATGCTACATATGCTAGAGGAAAGATAATGCCTAAGTTCACATTTTTAAAGTCTTGAGTTTCCATAATATAAGGAGATAAGAAACAAATAACATTCCATGAAAAGTGCTTAGTCCACAGAACTATTTGTATAATCAAATCCATGTTATCATTTGCAAGGAAGTTTGTACTTCTCATGCTACCATACAGATGTGTCTAATGCTTTGGAAATTCTTTGAATCAAAACTAGTATCAAGCTATTATAGGAGTTGATTCATACTGAGCACTGATTATATCCTATTCGAGCTTATTAATCAATAGCTAAAAAACAAAAATTTTAGGTTCAAATGATCTCACTAAGCAGAAAAGACAGATTTGCTACCAAGAATTACAACACATCATATGTATCCTCATATGTTTAAGAACACTAACCTCACATGGCTGTTACAAAAACCAAATGAGACAACATGTAAAGTGCTTTGCAAATCTTAAATGCCATATTATTATTATTGTTAATAGATTCTGTCGATATGACCCAGACACTGAACCAAAAATATTATTTCTACATAGAAAGAATATGTGTATGTTTGCATTGGTGAACACATATATACCATAGCACATTCCATATGTGCTTTTCTGATGCTAAAATAACGAGATAAATACACATATATTAAATTAAATAGTGTGCATGTATGTGTATATATTTTGGCATGTATACATGCCAAACAGTAGAAATACTAGTAGTAACTCAAAGAGGAATTTACTTGGTTCCAGTATGAACTTTAAGAAACAGAGAACATCTATTTAGAATTTGGTCTGCTTAGCTTCTATGACTCAATTACAAATGGAAGATGAAACATCAAAAGTTGGAGAATTTTACCCACTTGAAGAATAGAAAGAACTCAGGTCTCAAGGCAGAGAAAGATATTTTCAAAATTAATAATGTGCAAGTGAAATGGCAGGAAAATCAAATTTGTCATAAATTTTGAACTTATTATATCCAAAAGAAAGTAATTCAATGATAAAATTTGAGCAAAAATAATTTTGTGATTTCCTTCTGGTACTTGATTAAAGTGTAATCTGATTTATAAAAATTATGATTAATGTGACATATTGATTATGACTAATCAGTTTAAATATTCCCAATAGGATTTACATGAAAAATGCACTGACATTTTTCTATACTAGATTTCTCTCCATACATGGACAGAATAAGCCTAGATACCTTTCAGTTGAAAATGAGATGGGATGGAAATATTTGAAGGTCTTTGTTTAAACCATCATTTCCCAACTAAATCTAAAGACTTAACAAGCTACTTAGGAAGTTGTAAAAACCAGAAAAGGGAGAAGGGATTGGAATAAGAACTATCTTCAGAAACTCTCCAGTTCATTATCTTCATTTTTCAAATCATACATTTATATTATAGAAGAGAATTCAGAGGCTATTTAATATAATCTCATTTTAAAGATGAGAAAACTATTGCTCAAAGAGAAGAGACCTACCGAGGTTGTGAGTGGCAAAGTCAGTACTCAAAGCCAGGTTGAGCAACTCAAAACCCAGTGATGTAATAACTAGTCTAATAACTCTATAAGAGTGATGGACCTGTAATCTGATAGATAGCTGTTAATGTAAGCTCTGAATTTCACTAGCTATAGGAAAAGTCATTTTATCTTCAGTTTATAGATCTATAAAATAAGTTTGGATCAGATAATATGAAAGGTCCTTTCCAGTACTAATAGTTAGTAAATGTGATTCTATAACTTTTCTTTTCTGTCCCAAGGACTTTTTTTTAAGGAAAAAATTAAAAAAGGGAAAGAATTTATAATAGTAGGAAGAGGAGGAGGAAGAGAAGGAGATAGTGGTGATGGTGGTAGTGGTAATAGTAGTAGTAGTAGTAGTACATATTTTACAAATATCATCTCATTTTATCCTTACAACAACCCTAATAGGTGCTATCATGATCCCTATTTTATAATTGAGGAAACTGAGGTGGACAGAGACTAAGTGACTTGCCTGGGGTAAGTATGGCGGGCGAGACTTGGACTATAGTTCTTCCTGACTCCAAGAACAATACTATATCTTCTTTATTACCTTGCTGCCTTAAGGAAGCAGTGTGGTAGGCTGGAAATAACACTGGTTTGGGGATCAATGGTTCCAGATCCAAGTTTTGCTAGTGTCAGTTTCTTAATCTATTAAATGAGAGAGCTGGCCTGGATACCACCCTGTCCGGCTATACTATAATTCTATGAGTATGACTTTCCAAGGCAGTTGTAGCTCTGTATTGGTAAAGGAAATTTACTCACAAGAAGTTCCCATGTGTCAATGAAATCACGGATCTGGAACAAATACACACACACATACATAATACACATACACACACACATATTAGATACCATCTCAAAAAGGAATTTTTGCTTAGTGAAAAAGTTCCCATCTTGGGTAATCGTCCTCTTATTGCAAGTAATGCTCATTGCTACAACAAAATTACCAAAAACTCTACAATTGAGATGTGTCTTGGAGTCCATTGTAAGCCCTTTTCTTTCAATAGCAAAAAGGACTCCCTTTGTAATGTTTCATGACAACCGAGTGGAGAATCTGGAGACACAGAATCTAAGTTTCTATGGGACTGCTTCTCACCCAGCTATTTCATTGCTTAATTGACAGGAAGATTTTGTTCAGAGTAATTACCATTCCTGCTGGGTTTGACAATAACACCCTCCATGAGGTCTTAGGGAACATATGGAAAGGTTATAAGACTAAAGAGTGTCAGAACATTTTCATTCTGATTAAGGCCGTTTAGAAAAGCTTTTTTTTTTCTTTTAAACAATAAACACAAGCTTCCACAGTTCTAGCTGAAGTTGCTAAAAAAAAAAAAAAATGTATGTATCAGCACTTTATTTTATATCTCTAGAATATTTTAAATTGTTCAGTCTTAAATGTGAATTCTTGGTCACCTCCTATTCTATCACAAAAGACTTATCAGAGCCTCTATAACTCCATAGAAAATAATAAATCACTCTCCATTTGATAATTATGTAATGGTCACTGGACATGTCTAGGAACTCCAGATTCTAGTTTAGACCCCTATGGGGAAAAAAATGACTTCACTTCTTGGTCCTCAGTTTCCTTATAAGTTAAACTTCATAGCTGAATAAAATAATTTCTGCAATCCTTTAGGCTCAGAAATTCTACCATTTTGTTTCCTTTGTGCCATATATTGTGTGAATCAATAATATTATTCAAATTTCTCAGTTGATGAAAAAGAGAAGAAAAATGAATCCCATACTGCCAATACAACCACCTACTGGGTCTGCCAGAGAGGCTGACCCTGCTGGGAGAAAAAACACCACCTTCCTCAGCATGGTATCCATGCCTGAGGACAGCAAATAATAAAGATAATTATGTGATGCAACTTAATTAGAAACCTGCCCCTAGCTATATTCATTAGTTGTGATTAACCAGTGCTAGCACACAAAAAATTACATATTCATATTCATATTATTATTCCAGACATGCAAAGGAGCAGAAAGATGCACTAAAGTACATTCCCCGAATGAGGAAAAAAAATAGTTTTTTTCTTTTTTAATTTGTAGCTTTCACTTCATTCAAGTATTAGATTCAAATTAGGGAATAATTGAGTATAAGTGGATATAAGCTTCTTCAAACTCAGTCTTCCCCAGTCTAAAAGACCAAAACAGGAAGATGTATTTTAAAAGTAATCTGTTTACTAAGAATTTTGGAAAACAGAATCTACCTAACGCTACATTTTCTCTCTCTTCCTTTCCTCTACCCACAAACAGGATTAGGGTCGTATCCCCTAGTGACGAGTAGCAGAGACTGCCAATACCCAGACTCCAGTGCAAGAGAGTAACATGGCAAGTGGCTCTTGTAAGACCAGATTTGGGGAGAGAAAAGGGGGGTTTGGAATTTACATATTCAGTGTTAGAATCTCCCCACTCACAGCAGCTGCTGCTGTTCTATGTCTCAGTCACAGCAGGACTTTTTTCTTATAATCTCAGCAACCCCTAAGCGTGTTCTCGGCCGCTGGCAAACACTGAAGTCCAACTTTCTTTACCATATACAACATATCTGCTTTTTTTTAAGAACATTTCCCTTCCACAACATTGTGCATGCAGGTTTTAGGGTACAAATACTTAGGTACCAGAAGCAGAGTCTCATAGGAAATGGAGCTCTGGGGACTCCTTTCAGGCCCATCCTCGAGGCCTAATGAAAAATGTAGTCTTTCCCTTACACATGCCCCTTTTGAAAATACAAGTGTGACCCCTGGTACTAGTCATGGGCAGAACTACTGCATAAATCATTGTATAGCACTGGAAATTATAGACTACCTGGAGTATGGGGAGAAGATATTTCTGAATATAATGTTACTGGTGAGAGCTTCTTAAAAAGTATACTTAAAAACTCAAAATTTAAACATGCCATTGTAGAATTTTTCATACAACTAAGATTAATAATTCACATTTGTTTAAAGTCTACAATGCACATTTCTCCTAACAACCCTGTGAGGTAAATAATACAAGTATTATTATCTCCATTTTGTAGGTGAAGAAACTGGTACTGTGAAGTTAAGAGACTTGCCTAGTCATAAAATGTCTATATCGGCACCGATATCAGAGCAAGGATTTAAACAGAGCATCTCCTTAATAGTAACTCTAGTACTCTTTACACTACACTATGCTGCCTTCTATCAGACAAATCCTTATTAAAGTGCGTAAGTATATACAAAAGTGTGATAATCTTAGTAATAACAATTCTAAACATTTAGGGAATAAAAATTGTTTCAAATCTAGTTTTAGTCTTCTTACTTCTCCACTCTCTAAATATTGAAATTCATCTCCCTTATTTCTTTGGACAGCTAAAAAACCTAAAGTAAGTTTGCACTTTTAGAAAATGAGAACAAAACATGTTGGTCTTATAAATTTTAACAGCCAACATGTTATTCCTGGCTTATTCTTAATATTTCCTCTCATATAAAAATGAAGAAAATAAATACTTATCTAACTCACCTGCCATAAATTTATATACATACCGTCTACTAAAGCCAATTGTTTCCAAAATACTTGCTATATATTTCCAAATTTTCATCTCTAAATTGAAACAAGCTTAGAATTATAAAATTTTAATTTGTTTGTTTGGTGAGGCAACTGGGATTAAGTGACTTGCTACTAAGTGTTAGGTGTCTGAGACCAAATCTGAAATCTGGTCTTCCTGACTTCAGGGCTGGTAGTCTATTTAGTTGCTCCAGAATTGTAATGTTAATGGTAAGAAGGGATCTTGGAAATCATCAAGGTACATCCTTTTGATTTTACAAATTAGGAAAGTAAAGACCAGTTTGGGCACATGACTTAAGTATGTTCCTCCAGCTCATTTGTAGAACATCTAGGGCAACTCAAGTCTCTTGGATTCCAGGAAAGTAGTTGTTTATATAAATTTAAAGAAGTATTTCCCAACCTCTGGTCCCATACAACCCATAAATCAGTTCAAAGAGTTTCTTAAAGAAAAAAATGTCATGACTGAAAACATCTCTTTAACTTCCTGTCAATGTGGTTTGTATATAGACTTATTCATATGATGAAAAAAACCATGAATTTGATCTCAAACAACTGGCATCAAATGATTAAAAATGATCAAATAATACCTTTAGGGCTGAAGAAAACAGCTAATCTGTTCTATAGATGAAGAGATGGTAACAGGTTTCTTTCTTATGACTCTAGTATGTTGCATTACCAAATTTTACCACATAGGTAATTTTCTGGTTTTAGCAATATAGCAAAAAATTCAAAAGAAAAGTACAGTAAGTAACCAAGTAAAAAAGAATGCCTTCAAATACCAACTTAAATAACTAACAAGAAAAATGAAAATTGTACCAAGTCCTTTTAATCATATTTGGAGGTATGTTTACAATAAAAATGGTGAGGGGCTAAGAATGACCCCAAAGTTACAGGTCTGGGTAATTGGAAGGATGGTGATATCCTTGCCAATATTAGGAAGGTTTAGAAAAGAATGGTCAATAAGTTGGAGGAACTAGGAGGAGGTCATTGTTCTGAGATCCCTGAGGGAAGATGGGAATAAGACTTGTAAGGTAGAAAAGGACCAGGTTAGGAAAGGTTTTAAAAGGTAAACAAGAAATCTGCTATTTGATCCTGGAAGTAATAGGGAGTCAGGAGTTTTCTGCTGATAGAGGAATAACATAGTCAGACCTATGGTTTACATCTGACTTTGGCAGCTGAAGAGATGCTGGAATGGAGAAGGTTGGGCGTTGAAGCAGGTAAATCAATCAGCAGTCTATCACAATTTTCCAGGAGCAAGGGGGTAAGGATCTCACCAGAGTGAGACTGTGAAAGGAGAGGAAAGAAGAGAAGGGAAAATATAGAAGAGATGTCGCAAAGGTAGAAGCAAAGATAGAAGGACTTGGCAATAGATTGGATATGGAGAGTTAAGGGTGAGGGGCTAAGAATGACCGATCCCAAAGTAACAAGACTAGATGATTGGAAGGATGGTGATATCCTTGCCAATATTAGGAAAGTTTAGAAAAGAAAAGGATTTGGGGGGAAATCTAATGAATTCAGTTTTGAGTCTGAAATGCATACATGGCATCTAGTAATATAATGGCTAAAGCACTAATCTTAAAGTCTCTCTGGGCCTTAGTTTCTTAATCTGTAAAATTAGTGAATTGAATTAAATAACCATTTCAACTATAAATCTAAAATCCTTTATTCTGCCAAACTGCACATGGGCCAAAGAACTTACAGGAACAGGAGACTTTATGACTGCATTACAAGAAGTGAATTTATTCCAAAGAATGGCATAACTATGGGTATACATATACAGGAATTCAAGCTGCCTTGACAGAAATGAGAGAGGGGAAAAATAGGGAAAGAAAATAGTTTTCTTTACCTTCCGAATACAATTCTTCCTTTGCTGCAACAACAACAACAAAATTCGGTTCTGCACATATATATTGTACCTAGGATATACTATAAGATATTTAATATGTATGGGAATGCCTACCATCTAGGGGAGGGGGTGGAGGGAAGGAGGGGAAAATTCAGAACAGAAGGGAATACAAGGGATAATGTTGTAAAAAAAAATTACTTATGTATATGTACTGTCAAAAAATGTTATAATTATAAAAATTAATAGAAAAAAGAAAAAAAAAGAAAATAGTTTTCTTGATGTTCAACCAATATATAGATTTTAAAAGATAAAAACAAAAAACTCAGCTATTACATTTTAGTTCTCAGCTAGGGAGATGGAGAAAGATAAAAGAGGGGAGAATGAGTGTGGAGAATCTTAGCAATGTGATACTTTCAGTTGAGGACATTGGCTAATTTACTAGAAAGCATCTTGCTGTCAGCAATACCACTTTTCTTCCCTCTCTTTTGGAAAAAAAATACAGTTTTCCAATATGTACCTTGAGTTCAATATCACACTGAAAATATCACAACTCCTTTCGATTGAAAGGAGAGGATAGTCAAGACATTAAAATTTGAAATTTTTTTTTAGTTAAAAAATAGCTTATTTTTAACACCATATACCAAGATAAGATCAAAATGGATCCATGATTTAGGCATAAAGAGGGAGATAATAAATAGATTAGAGGAACAGAGGATAATCTACCTCTCAGACTTGTGGAAGAGGAAGGAATTTATGACCAGAGGAGAACTAGAGATCATTATTGATCACAAAATAGAAGATTTTGATTACATCAAACTAAAAAGTTTCTGTACAAATAATACTAATGCAAACAAGATTAGAAGGGAAGTAACAAATTGGGAAAATATTTTTAAAAACAAAGGTTCTGACAAAGGTCTCATTTCCAAAATATATAGAGAACTGACCCTAATTTATAAGAAACCGAACCATTCTCCAATTGATAAATGGTCAAAGGATATGAACAGACAATTCTCAGAGGAAGAAATTGAAACTATATCCACTCACATGAAAGAGTGTTCCAAATCACTACTGATCAGAGAAATGCAAATTAAGACCACTCTGAGATACCACTACACACCTGTCAGATTGGCTAAGATGACAGGAACAAATAATGATGAATGTTGGAGGGGATGTGAGGAAATTGGGACACTAATACATTGCTGGTGGAGTTGCGAAAGAATCCAGCCATTCTGGAGAGCAATCTGGAATTATGCCCAAAAAGTTATCAAACTGTGCATACCCTTTGACCCAGCAGCGCTACTACTGGGATTATATCCCAAAGAAATACTAAAGAGCGGAAAGAGTCATATATGTGCCAAAATGTTTGTGGCAGCTCTTTTTGTTGTAGCTAGAAACTGGAATGGATGTCCATCAGTTGGAGAATGGTTGGGTAAATTGTGGTATATGAAGGTTATGGAATATTATTGCTCTGTAAGAAATGACCAGCAGGAGGAATACAGAGAGGCCTGGAGAGACTTAAATCAACTGATGCTGAGTGAAATGAGCAGAACCAGAAGATCACTGTACACTTCAACAACAATACTGTATGAAGATGTATTCTGATGGAAGTGGAAATCTTCAACATAAAGAAGATCCAACTCACTTCCAGTTGATCAATGATGGACAGAGGTAGCTACACCCAGAGAAGAAACACTGGGAAGTGAATGTAAATTGTTAGCACTAATATCTGTCTGCCCAGGTTGCATGTACCTTCGGATTCTAATGTTTATTGTGTAACAAGAAAATGATATTCACACACATGTATTGTACCTAGATTATATTGTAACACATGTAAAATGTATGGGATTGCCTGTCATCGGGGGGAGGGAATAGAGGGAGGGGGGGTAATTTGGAAAAATGAATACAAGGGATAATATTATAAAAAAAATATATATATATATAAAATAAAAAAAATTAAAAAAAAAATAAAAATAAAAATAAAAAATAGCTTATTTTTAGATGAAATGCATTGTTTCCATTTAGTATTTGTTTATAATAAAACTTTTAATTTCAAAAAATTAATTTTAAAATAGTCATGTATGATTAGGGAACTAAACTTGTAAACAAATTGAGGAGATGGAAGTTAACTCTTCTGCTTTATTCCATTACAGAATTCTCCTTTTCTTCCAGTGATCATGGACAAGGCTTCTGTATAATACTAACATTTTTACTCAGTCCAACTATGTTTTTTTCCACCACACCCTCTTTGGAATGACACTGATCCCAGCCAAGCATAACCCAGTCAAATTCATTCCATAGTAAATGGGCACTACAGTGAATTTAACTGGAACTAAGCAACATCAATCTCGTTTCATCATTCCAAAGATGAAACCAGAGTAAGCAAGAGTTCTATTCAACGCAATCAAAAACAAGTTTGGAAAACCTTTCTTCCCTCCCACCCTTTCTTTCCCCAAAAACCTAAAAAGAATCATTTGTCTTCTTTTTTTTTTCCTTTTTGTGACATAAAACATCCTGTTTAAGAGGCAGTCAAAGTTTGACAGGTTTTGAGAAGCTCTTATTTCAATCTTGCAGACATGAATGCAAATTCTGGTTTTGTCCAAGGAGTGAAAATGAGGTTGACAATTGTCTTCCAGTACCCTGTTGGCACTCAGAACAGTTGGCAATCTGGACCTTAAAAATCTACATCTAAAAATAAGAGATTTACTCATGTTGAAAAGCTAAATTGGCATCTGTCCATACTATACTTTGCCATCCCAAATAATCTTCTCCTTCCTAAGGCAATACATTTTCTGACAAAAGGTGAATAGAAAGCTAGCTCTATGTTAATGTCCCCGTTTTCGTTATCATGAATAAATATGCATTATGTTGCTTATGAAAACCTTATCTCAAATTAAAAATTGTAGTCTCTTAAAGTTTAAAAAAACCACAATAAGACCTTGTTCTTTCTTACACTAAATAGCTGTGCCTCATTAAATTTCTTCTTCTATAACACTCAGCAAATTGTTTCCAATAATTCCATCTGGTCACTAGGCAGAGCTCCTTACAATGACAAAGGCTGGATAACAACTCCATTGAAGCCATGAGTGGCGCTGAACAATTCCCTGAAAGGATGTGATTATTCTGATCTTAGATTGATGAAGTATTTATCTAAGTAAGGAAACAAATTTAAAGGCTCATCAGAGAGGGGGGAGGAATCAGAGAGGGGAAGATGAGAAAGTATTTATAAGTCCACATGAAGAAAAGATTATGCATCTTTGAAAGAAAACTGGCCCAAGGTCATGGTTATTATGGAAATTTGATACAACCTTACAGAGAAGCCCTCTAAAAAAAATCCTTAATTTAACAGGACATGAGAATAAATTCAAAATACACTGCTTTTGGTCAAAGGTCTCTTCATAACAGAAAATTGCAATACAAACTATTACCAATATGAGGTGGGCGGAGGAGGAGAACTATAAAAACAAGATGAATATAGATTAGATTAACTAGCACTCTTAACCCCAAAGGCTAACATACAGCAGTGTCTTTTGGATACAACTTGTCCTTGGCTATGAATTGCTCCCTGGATATGTCCCATTAATTAACTGAATGGTGTTATTCTGCCACAAGTTCCTACTTCCCTATTCACATTTTGTTGCTCTGCTCATTTAAAGATATTCAAGACGAACCTGCACGAGCTACTAGCGCTCCAGTCTTACCAGTCTCACTGGACCAATGTCCAAATAAAGGTAAGAATACACATTCAATCACATTCTTACCTTTGGGCTATCTGCTCCAAGAGGCTGGTCAGTAGGACTTCACATACCTAAAAACAGAAAATTATTCTAATTACCAAAGAGTCAAACACAATTTTGAAAAGAAAAAGAAATCCTCGTAATATTATTAAAAATTGTTAATCAAGTCAATAATTATTTCAAATTTTAATGCTTTGCTAATCTGACTTCAAGTTATAAAACTTAACATAATGGAATTTGCAATTTCCATTCCAAATTCCATTGCAATTTCCATATTTTGGTCTTCTGCTAACTAAATTCCTATTCAACTATACTTGAGAGTTGTACACATATATGTTTGTGTGTGTGTGTGTGTGTGTGTGTGTGTATGTCCTTGTGTACACCACATACTTTCAAAGAACCTGGTAGTAAAAGATAGGAGGTTTTCTTTTATTTTTTTTAAGGTATAATGGCTTTCTGATCCCGAGTATAATCTTAACCATTCATGGGTCAACCATCACAGAAATATGAAGATGTTCTAAAAGAGAAGTTGGGCTGCTGCCAGATTATGAAAGCATTCAAATATCAGGCTAAAAAACATGGACTTTAGCCCATCGTTTAGAATTTTAGCAAATTCTTCCTAAAGTAACCAAAAAAACTTATTTTTATTTAAATCTATTTCCTCTTGACCTTTAAGTGGTATAATGGATAGAGTTCCAGGCCTGGAATTAGAAAGACTTGAGTTCAAATTAACCTTGAAAACAGACTAAATGTATAACTTTGGGCAAGTTTTTTTACCTGTTTGCCTCAGTTTCCTCATCTATAAAATGGGGGTAACAGTACCTATATCCCAGAATTGTTAAGAAGATCAAATGAGATAATAATTATAAAGCACTTAGTACAGTGCTGGCACATAGTAAGTGATATAAATGTTAGTTACAATTATTAACTCAACAAATAATATAGCATTAGAAGATTCAGAGCAGAAATTACCTTAAATAACTTTAATTCAAACTCTCATTTCAGAGATGAAAGGACTTGAGGCCCAGAGGAATAAAAAAATACTTTGCCTAAGGTTCCACAAGTTGTAAGTAACAGAAAGGAAATTCAAATTCAGTTATAAAATTCATATAAAATTCCACTACATGACATATGGAAAATGTTTACTTTCCAGTACTCAGGATACTTAAAAATAAATAGCAGGAGTCTTACTATTCAAGATGAACTCTAAACAATTTCTCATGCTAAGCTGGAAAGGAGTTTCAATCTAGGATCTAGCAAGGTTCAACATTTTTCTCTGTTGAACAGTTAAGTTGAAAATAGCAGAAAGTATGCCTGGATGCAGAAAAAAAGTAATTAACTTTTGTTCTTTTGCCTAAAGCCCACCCATCCTCCAAATGTTGCCAGTCAAGGCTACATAAAGGGAGAAAATGAAGGATGGCATTCTGCCTCTCTTCTTCCCAGGCCCTTTAAACTATCAGTAGCAAAGAATATTCAGAACAAATGAAACTCTCTTCCCTAAGAGAATTACAGTCTGAAGACAAGAAAAAAATAAAAAGCAGAATGAAACAGTGGCCATAGAGGGCAGCTGGCAGATGGTAGGGCAAAGGGTAACAGGAGCTGAAATGCTGCTTCTCCCACAAACAGGTGGGTTGTGCGGAAGAAGGGTGAGAAGGAGAAAAGGATAGGGTAAGGGTCTTTACAAAGTTTAGTACTTCAAAATCCCATTCCCAAATAAGAAACTCTCACTGTCACAGAAAAGAAAAGCATAATCTGGCTCTCCTTTAATGGAGAAAGAAAAAGAAAAATGAGGAAATGATTAAGGGCTTGCTAAGTGCAAAAAAAAAAAAAAAAAAAAAAAAAAAAAAAAAAAAAAGCAGGAAGAGAAGAAGGAAAGGAAGACGAGGAGAAAGATAAAAGGAGAAAAAAAATGGGAGTAAAGCGAAGAGGAGGAAGAAGAAGAAGAAAGCAAAAAAAGAAAAGCAGTAAAAAGAGTAGAAGACCGTGGCAGCTAGATGTTATTATTGTTTTTTAGAGGAGAAAGTCTGGACTTGTGTCCTACTCTGACACTGAGTGACTATGGGGACTCTGGGCAAGTTATTTAACTCATCAGTGATATAGACACCATAAATTGAAATAAAGGTCCTGAAGGGAACTGGCAATTATTTTCTTAGCCATGAGTTTCCTATACTAATGAAAACACAGGTCCAGATCATCTCATATTAATAATTCATTATATAATGTTTTAAGTTTTTCAAAGTACTTTCCTCTGTTAGATATGTAGTACAAGTATCATATCATTCCCATTTTATAGATAAGGAAACTTGGCCTCAGAAATTAAAAGCCTTGTCCATGGGCAAGGCTTTTTTGGTTGTTAGGAAAGCATGATGTTAAGAAAAATCTCTTTCATAAAATCGAACCACAAAATAAATAAGAAAAAAGTTAAAGAGATAAACAGAATTTTAGAAAAGTTAGGTATGATATACTTTTGGAGAAAACTAAACAGAGACAGAAAGGAATATATTTTTTTCTCAGCAGTATATGAAACTTACACAAAAACTGATCATATATTATAGCATAAAAACATCAAAATAAAATGCAGAAAGGAAGAAATAATAAATGCATCTTTTTCAGATTGTGTTGCAATACAAATTATATGTAATAAAGGGCTGGAGAAAAATAGACCAAATATTAATTGGAAACTAAATAATGTAATCCTAAAGAATGAGTGGGTGAAAAAACAAATCATAAACACAATCCATAACTTCATCCAAGAGAATAATAATGAGACAGCATACCAAAACTTATGGGATGCAACCAATGCAGTTCTTAAGGAAGTTTTATATCTCTATGCTTACGTCATAAAATAGAGAAAAAGAAGATCAATGAGTTGGACATGCAATTAAAAAAAAAACTAAAAAAAAAATTACAAACCCCCAAGCAAATACCAAATTTGAAATTCTGAAAATAAAAGGGGAAATTAATAAAATTGAAAATAAGAAAACTTTTGAACTAATAAACAAAACTAAAAGTTGGTTTTATAAAAAAACAACAAAATAGATAAACTTTTAGTTAATTTGATTAGAAAAAAGAAAGAAGAAAATCAAACTGTTAATATCAAAAAAGAAAAAAAAACTTTCTACCAATAAAGAGGAAATTAGAACAATAATTTTACCCAAATGAATGCCAATAAATCTAATACCTAAGTGAAATGGATGAATAGGTTAAAAAATGTAGATTGCCCAGATTAACAGAGAAGGAAATAAATTACTTAAATCATCCCATTTTAGAAAAAGAAATTGAACTAACTATATATTAACTCCCCAAGAAAAAATCTCCAGGGTCAGATGGATTTACATGTGAATTTTATCAAATATTTAAAGAATAATTAATTTCAATACTATGCAAACTATTTAGAAAAATAGGGAAAAAAGAATTCTACCAAATTCCTTTTAAGATACAAAGATGGTACCAATACCAAAACCAGGTAGGGTCAAAACAGAGAAAGAAAATTCTAGACTAATTTCCCTAATGAATATTTGTGGTGGCAAAGAATTGGAAAATGAGTGGATACTCTCAATTGGGGAAAGGTTGACTAAATTATGGTATATGAATATAATGCAATATGAATATTCTATAAGAAATGATGAGCAGACTGATTTCAAACAATCCTGGAAAGATTTACATGAATTGATGTTGACTGAAGTGAGCAGAACAAAGAAAACACTGTTTACATCAACAGCAAGATAATGTGATAATCAACTATGATAGATTTAGCTCTTCTCAGCAATTTAGTGATCTAAGAAATTCCAATAAACTTTAGATGGAAAATGCCATCTGCATTCAGAAAGATAACTAGGAAGACTGAATGTGTATTGAAGCATACTATTTTCACCTTTTTTTTTCCCTTTTCTTTTGTTTTATTCTTTTTTGTGATTTTTTTCCTTTTGTTCTGATTTTTCTTCCCAACATGACTCCTACGAAAAATGTTAAAATGGATGTTCACATATAATCTATATCATATTGCTGGCTTATGTGGGGAGGGGAGAAATGAGAGAGAACTCAAAATCTTATAAAATGAAAGTTGATAACCATCTTACATGTAATTGGAAAATAATATGCTGTTCATATAATTTTAAAAATAGTGAATGAGTGCACCTTTCATCACTAGCTTTGCTAGCACTATTTCCATCTCCCATCATTTTTATCAATTTGCTAAGTATAAGTTAAAACCTCAAAATAACTTCATTTGCATTGCTCCAAATCACTATTAGTCTTTCATGTGGTTTTTGATAGCATATAATCCTTTTTTTAATGTTGTTTATTCAAAAAATTCTAAAAAACATTGATAGTTGTAATTGGGATAAATTTTCTCTTATTCTGATCTTAAGAACTAAATTGCGCATTTTACCTATGAATGAATATCATGATTGGTGATAGTCACATGGTGAACCTATGATTTCTCTGATTTGGGGAACTTCAGAAAGTTATTCAAAAAGTACTTAGAATGCAAAATTTCATGATAATTTACTTTGAACTGTCATCTAGATTTGTAAAAATTAGAATTCTTTTTTCTGAAAAGCTCCTTCTTCTCTCTCAGATAAATCCCAGTCTCATAGGCTTATGACAAACATCAGCATTCCCAACTCTATAATTCATTAACAATAACAGGATAAAAAAGACAGGGACAAATATCTTAATAATGTATCTGCTATGAGTGTGGTCACAACTAGACCCATCCCTACTGGCCAATATGGCCAATACAGATTCCTCCAAAACACTGGTTTCTCAGTCCGGTGCTGGTGCTCAAAGCCTCTCAGAAAATTTCCAAGGAGAACATCTTAAACTCAGCTCTCTCGCAAATATATCTTCAGCTTCTCTCAGACAGGACAGTGAATTTTCCATCCCTCACAAAGCTGCTTTCTCATCTTGCACTCTCTTCATCTTCTAAAACAGCTAACTCTCCAAACTTCTTCAGAAAAGGATTTCTGTCTTTTGTCAGGACCTCCGACAAGCTCCAAAGATGATGGTTAACTAACTTTTAATCACTAAAGTTTTATTCCCCGCCTTTTAAGTGTATAGCAATGATATTTAGAGTCTCTTTAAGAAGAATTATTTAAGGGGAAGTTACACATAAAATGACATGGCTATGAAAGTTTTAAAGTGTATTTACATATGTATGTGAGAAAGGCAGGCGTTAGCTTCCCTTGGGAAAATGTTAGCAATAGAATTTTAGCACCATACCCCTTCTTCCTTCTAAGAGTTATCAAAGCTATCTTAATAATTTTCAAATAAGCAAATAACCAAAGAAGTTGAGTTTGTTTGACATGGACTACAGCCAAACTCAGAAAGAGTGCTCTTATGGCTCACCTTGACGTTAGCACAACCTGGGCCCCAATGAGAATAAAGATACCCTGACAATGAAGACAGTCATGGAAAGGCTAGAGGACCGATTATCAGGTTTACCTGATAATAATGAAGGATTCTTTTTCTGGTACATATTGGACTTGTGGGGCCTCTTCTAACTATGAGATTCTGTGATTCAAAATCAAATGAACCCAGAAGTGGCCTTTCCAATATTGAGGAAGAGCACAAGAAAACCAGGAAACAAGGAAAAATCCAAAACCGGTTTGACCTGATTGGTACTTAACCAATTGAAGATAATATGCCAAAAGCTCCAATGTATGTGTAATTTTCAAAAACCATCTGAATGACTGATTGATCCTATCATTTAAAAATTTTACAGAACAACAGTTTACTTGACTCTAGAGAGAAAAAAATGATATATTTACAGCAAATTAATTTGTTTATAAAAATTAATATTTTATATTTTTATAGTTCCATATCCTGTGATCTGTTGCTCAGTTATCCACACTGGCTGCAGAATCAAAATGAACCATAAAAATCAATGAATCTTATTAAGGACTGCAAATTACTCTCAACAACAGTTTTTCACCTAAATGATCCTGGCAATTCTGTCATGTCGCCAATTCATTTGTATGGACAAGGCTTTAATTATTAGCAGTTAATACCACTCATGAAAAAGACCACCATAAGTATCCTTGTTCTACAATTGAATTAGCAGATGGAGTGATCTCGTCTACATCTCACACACACACACTGAGTGGGAGGCACAAATAGGGTTATGATTACAAACTGCTCCAAACTTTCATTGCTGTGCTCAGAGGTAGAGACAGGTTCATACATGTATAATGATAGACCTGCACAAGAAAAATATCCATCAAAAAACTTGGTAATTAAATATTTAAGCAAAATCTATTAGATTATTCCATCTAAAAATTACCTTCTTCATCAGATATTCAGAAAGAAATCAATGCTACTTTGGTCACAAAAATACAGTTTTACTGATAATAGCTCTTTAAAATAGTTTTCACTTTGGAGCAAACCTTTGATTTCATTGATAAAGGAAACTACATATTTCGACTATATCTTTCTATGTTCCCACATGCAAAGAATAATCCTTTATAATTGAGTAAAAGTATTGTTATTTGATAATCAACATTATTAAAATGCAATATCTTATACTCAGATTCAAAACAGTATTTCACTTCTAAACTGTATTCCACTAAATGAAGAATGTGTGCGGCAAAAAAAAATGAGGGATTAGCTTCTCATATGTCTTCTTTGGATCGAACAGTGTTTAGTTTTAATT
Organism: Sminthopsis crassicaudata; assembly: GCF_048593235.1. NCBI lineage: Eukaryota > Metazoa > Chordata > Mammalia > Dasyuromorphia > Dasyuridae > Sminthopsis > Sminthopsis crassicaudata. The sequence continues at coordinate 137,499,364 of NC_133620.1, forward strand.
ATTTTGTTGTTAATTGCCATTCATGTTGCTATAGTCTTTGTACATACTGGTTTTTTTTTTCTGGTTCAACTTATTTTACTTTCCATCAGTTCTATAACTCTTATCATACTTCTCTGTATTCAACACATGCATCATTTCTTACAACAAAGTAATATTCCCTTTACATTCCTGTATTACTTATTATTTAGCCATTCCTCAATCAGTGGGCATTTCCTTCCCACCCACCCCCATCCCCAGTTCTCTGCTACTACAGGGAGTTCTGGTATAATTATTTTTGGGAGTCTTTATTTTTGTTACTGCCCAAGCTTTCTCCTTTGGGGCTCTGTGCCTAGACATTGTAGTCACTTCATTTGCATGCTTCTAAATGGTTTTCCAGAATTATTGGACAAATTCATAGCTGGAACATTCTTCATGTGAGAATTGTTCATAACTTTTGATAACTTCTCTAGAGGGAAAAGCCTTTTGGTTTCACATATTTCTATTTTTGTTGTTCAGGTAATTTTCAGCTGTGTTTGACTATTTGTAATCCTTTTTGAGACTTTCTTAGCAGAAATTCTGGAGTAGTTTGACATTTCCTTCTCCAGCTCATCTTACAGATGAGGAAACAGAGGCAAACAAGGTTAAGTGATTTACCCAGGGCCACATAGTAAGTATGTGAGACCAGACTGAACTCAGAAAGATAAGTCTTCCTGACTCTAGGCCCAGGTTACATATGATATCAGACCCATATCTCATACAAAAATTTCTCCCAGTCAATAGGTCCCTTCTGATATAACCTGCATACATTTTGTTCATACAAACAATTTTTCTGTTTCATGTAACTAGAAACATAATCTTTTGTCATCACCTATATTCCCCTTCTGCCTAAGAAATTAGTGAGCTAGAAGTTACCTCTATGTATATAGAGCTTATTATGTGCCAGGCAACTGTGCTAAGTGCTTAACAAATATCTCATTTGATCCCCCAACAACTCAGGGTACCATTTTACAGTTGAGGAAAATGAGACTACTACAGCTTAAGTGACTTGTCCAAGATCAGTGTCTAAGCCCACATTTGAACTCAGATCTTCCTGACAACATCCTAGTACTTCATTTATTGTGTCTCCTAGCCGAGCAATAACATAATTTTTTATATTATCTTTAGCATTCAAGTGCCAAGTCCATTTTACGTTTACTGTGGCATATGATGTAAGCTCACAGTCTAAACTTAACATTTCCAGACTGCTTTCCAATTTTCCCAACAATTCTTATCATATAGATAATTATATTTTCCACTGTGCTCTCTGGAATGTGTGCTGTATAGGTAACAAACTAGCTTTCATATTAAAGAATTTCTTTTTTTACTCCTTCTGTCTTCTGGCTTACATTAAGACCTCATTCCCTTCTAACAACATAGCCTTCCTTTTTATTCCAAATACACTTTCACTCATTCCTCTGACTCACTGGTCAAAATATTAGAGATAAATACTTCTTCTCTTGGTTGTCACTTCCAAGCTCTCCTTCAGTTCCCTCTACTCCTTTGGGATTCATAAAACCCATATCTACCACTCAACCAAAATTCTAATAGTTATTGTATACAGACCTCCCAGACACTCCCTCCTTTTTTAATGAGTTCAGTGGGTAGTTCATGAGCTTTCTCTTCTCTCCCAGCTCCTACTCTTATTTAGGCAACTTTAACATACATATTGATATTTCCTCAAACATCTTAAACTTCCGATCTTCAACCAAATTATTTCCCACGTCCTTCACTGTAAAGCAGTTACAGAAAGAGCGGCTCACATCTTTAATCTTGCTATCACCCACAAACGCATCACTTGCACATTCATGAACTCTGATATTTCTTTATCTAGTAACAATCTGCTTCATTCCACCTGACCTTCTGCTCTGCATCCCCAAAACCTGATCTTCATTCTCAGCATGATCTCCATTCTCTTGAGACCTCAGTTCTTTCTACTGCGCTGGCTACACCCCCCTTCTTTTCTCAACTTGACAATTCTGCTGAATTAATTCAATAACCCTCTTCTCTTTATGTTTTTGGGCTCTATACCCTCTCCTGATTCTTCTACTTGCCTGAACTTGCCTCAGTCTCCTTTGCTGGATATTTATCCAGATCAAACTCTCTATACTTTTTCATATACTGTCTTCTTCCTTTGAATCTCTAATCCCCATATCTTATCAGCAATCTCAATTTACCAAGCTTTAGCCTTAGATTTATGCCTTCACTCCTCCCAAATATTGTTGAACTAAAATGAAGAAAAATTACAAAATTGTACCCAATGGATTCACTACAAATTTGTGTTCCATAACCTCAACAGGAGTCTCACTCTACTAAAACAATCCTTTTTACATTTCTCTGATTGACACTATCCAGTCAATATAAATGACTTCCAAATCTTGTCACGTCTCCTTACAACTCCCAAAGCTCCCTCTCTGGCCATCGTCCAGCTGAGAACTTTGCCTCACTTTTCACTGAGAAAATTGAAGCCATTTGCTGAAAAGCACTTCCTTTTATTTCTTCCCTATTTCAAATCACTCAAATGCCTTCTGCCACTTTTTCTCCCTCATCCCTGTCACATGAAGAGATGATTCTTCTCCTAGTTTAGGCAAACCCCTCTATATGCACAGAACAACTCTGTTCCATCTCATCTTCTTCAGATTATTTCTATCATTTTCACTGTCTCATTAATCTTATATTTCTCTCTGTTATTCTTGTATCTCTGCCTACTGGCTGCTTCCCCACTGCCTACAAACAGGCCCATGTCTCATCCATTCTCAAAAAAATTTTTACTTGAGCCATACAATCATGCAAGCTATAGCTCTTCTCCCTTTTGTGGCTAAGTTTCTTGAGAAAGTCATCCACAATGGGAGACTTTACTTCCTTTTCCCTCTCTCACTTTGCACCTGGTTTCTAATCTCATCATTCAATAGAAACTTCTCTCTCCAGAATTACACAATGATATTTTATTTGTCAAATCTAATGACATTTTCTTAGTCTTTATTCTTCATGACCTGAACTGGCCTTTCAATAACCCACTTCTCTTTATGTTTTTGGGCTCTACCTTCTCCTGATTCTTCTACTTGCCTGAACTTGCCTCAGTCTCCTTTGCTGGATATTTATCTAGATCAAAACCTCCATACTTTTTCATTTGATGATTAATTATAATCTCTATGATTCTCAGATCTATTTGTCCAGGCTTAACCTGTCTCCTAACCTGGATATTATCTCCAATTTACCCAAAATATATTCAGTTTGTACCTAGCTCTTTGCCAATTGTCCCTCCACCTTGGACTGTGAGATGCCTGAGATCAGGAACCACTTTCTGCCTTTCTTTGTTTCCCTGGCATTAAAGTACCTTTACACAAGTAGGCACTTAACAAAAACTTGTTGACTTACTGGCTACTGAACACTTCACAAAGTTTAATTATTTCTTATTCTTTTGTGTCAGTTTCTGTCAGTGATCTACTTCTCTATTTTTTTTTTATCTAATATCAAGTAGGTTTGAGTTTTAGAATGGCTATTCCTCCTTTATCCCTTCAAATTCTAGAATCCTTTAATTCTAAGCAAATAAGTGATCTTTTATTGGTTTCTTCAAAATTGTTTGAGTTGTTATATAAAAGGACTACATATATTCTTTTTGACTTGAGATAACAAAAGTAGAGATAATCTTTAAATAAAGGAATAAGGAATAGCTTTCTAACACAGAGAGTTGTTCAAAATAGAGGAAGAAGAATTGAATCAAATGAGTTCCAAAGGTTGTTTCCCCTTTAAGGTATGATTTCATATTCTCTTTTCTTGTCCTTAGCCATGCAACACTGAGACTTTCTTCTGGTATAACCCATTCTCTATTACATGGAAGTTTTTTTCTTTCATATGGTAAGGTTATAGAGTCAAGCAGAAAGATATCCCCAACAGAATAATACCACCATCTTCCAAAAACTTAATGAAGTAACTGAGGTCATTGAAAAGAATTTAAGATGAATTACTAATGAACAGAAAAATATGTTGCTATGTTGGCTAGATTTTTCAAACTGCCAATTTAAGTTTATGGAAAATGAGTGATTTATAATTTAAGTAACTGCATCCAATAGTCCATATGTTTTTGGATTTTAAGACCAGAAGGTTGACAAAACCAGTAACATCTTTTACTTTGTTAACTTAACTTGCAACCAGTTTTTATGTCTGTATCATTCCAAGATCAAGTCTTCACATTTGAGACTATAGAAAATAACTTTAAAATGCTGTAGAATATAAAAAAATATTTAAAATTGTATTGTGATAATTGATTATATAAAATTCTATTATAAATCCTATATGTAGCTAATAGGTAAAAGTTAAAACAATACAGCAAGAAACTAGTCATTAAATGAACCAAGATAATTGAACTGCTAAAATTCTATTCTTACTTTGTAGGATTTTAGAGCTGGTAAGAACTTGAGTCATTATGTTCAATTTCCTCATTTTACTAATGAGACAATAAAATCTAAAACTTAATGATTTTCTCGATGCCACACATCTCATATCCTAGATGAAGGATTAATTGAAATGTACAAAATAAATGATCTGATGAAACTTGAATCTGCACAGTAAAAAGACTTTATAAGAAGGATTTTTTATGGGAAGGGATAAGCCAGAGTGTTTTTGCCCTAGATGAACAACATAGATTTTATGCAACAACAACAAAAAAGATACAGCATGGTACATTGGAAATTGCAATAATCTGGAGTCTAAGAATCTGGATTTAGCTCTCACTTTTGATGCTTACTTTCTGCATAACATTGAAGAGACCACACAGCCTCATTTACCTAAGCTTCCTCATCTATAAAATGAAGGATGAAATTATCATTAAGAAAAACTAAAAGTTCTTTGCTCTATTTTTAACAAAGAGAGCATTCAATAAATGTGACAGACAGATAATTTATGGCTCCTAGCACTACCACATCATACTTCTATCTCCAGGTCCTGATCTCTTTAACAAACTTATCGATTTCCTTTTTTCTGCACAAATAGTCTATTGTATATTCTCACGATACTATTGCTTCCATAAATCTTACCATTCATGCATTTCAGTATGGTTCTTCCTCTCTGATTCCTGGATTTCCTCAAGAATATTTCTTATTAATGTAATATTCATTTATAAAGAAGAAATAATTGTATTTCCTTATGAGTATTCTTTGTATATATAATCATAAAAAGAACACTCAAGAGGAAATATTTATTAAAAAGTATATATGATATATCACATTGTATATGACATGTAAATATTATATATGTGTTTATATGTATATGTGTGCATGAAGAAATACTTATGAGGAAATTCTTGAGTCAAAGGAGAGAATGCAAACTGGAGTACATGAATGCATACATGCATATACATATATGGCACCTAGATGGCACAGTGGATAGAATACCAGTCTGGAGTCTAGAAGATCAGAGTTCAAATTTGACCTCAGATATTTACTAGCTGTTGTGACCCTGGGCAAGTCATTTAACCTTATTTGCCTCATTTTCTTCATCTGTAAAATGAACTGAAGAAGGAAATAGCAAAACACTCCAGTATCTTTGCCAAGAAAACTCCAAGTGGGTCATAAAGAGTCAGACATGATTGAATAACAATCAATGAATGAATAAACATACATATGTATACATGTATGTGTAGAGATATACTCACATATATTTATACACATACATATTTATTTTTAATGCTATTCTATTATTTATTCTGCACCTTTCCCCAAAGATATACACCCCCCAGTGCCATCTTCCAGTCACAAAGCCTACATTTCATCAAATCTCAGTGATTACTAATTCAAATTTGTCCCTTTACATCAAGATATCTTGCTGATTACTCCATTCTCTAAGCACCTATATATAAATATATGGGATTATAACTCTGATTAGCACATTCTTTTTTGCATTTTGTATCTTCCAGGCCTGACTATCAGCCCCATCTTGCAGATTCCTGGCCCTGTTATCTGTCCCACAGACAAACTGCCTTTAATGTGTTGTCTCTTCCTGCTATTTAAAAGTAGTAAAGACTATTTGAAATCAGATATCATCTCACTTTTTCTATTTGTATCCACGGCATTTAGCATAGATGAGGGAACTGAGATGGAAAAAACAGTTAAGTGACCTGCCCAAGATCATACAGTGAGTAAGCACTTTGAACATTGGTCCAACTCCAGGACCATTCACTATGCTATCCAACTGCACTAGAACATGGAAATAAGAACAGAATAACAAAATGATGTCACAATTATTTCTGTGGAATAAAAAGTAAAGAATATCATGTCTTTTGAAATGACGTATACCCTAAAAATGTATCAGTGATATACAATATGAAAAACATTTTTTCTAGAAGCAGGCTTTCTCTTTTGCAGTTATTTGAGCAAAGCAGGTAGCATGTATACCCAAAGAGGGTAATATTCAGATATTTAATGTTGTGTGTTCCAATCTAGAAACTCAGTATATCATTATGAGAGCTCTAGCAGAGACTGCAAGACCACTGTAAGCATAAAAGCTAAAGGAAGCCTATTATGTTCTGTGAAGGGATTACTAAGGAATGTATATACTGCTCCCTGATGTTCCAAGTCCTCAGAACTGCAGGATATAATTCACATCCAACCAGGCAGACCCATCTGGTAGCTCATTAGCAAAACATTCTGGCTCCTTTAAGAAACCACTGATTTTTTTTTTCTTTTTTAAGAGAGACCAAAGTAGGGGGGAGGGGAGGGAAAATCGTGGAACAGTTTATTTTCCAAATAAATATTCTAGTTAAACACAGACACCCAAACATAGTTGTCAAATTAATAAGAATCAATAAACTAACTTCAACAATCAAAGCTCTGATAAATGAAAACTACTATAATGGAGGGGGGGAGGTCCTAGTACTTCTCTGGCATAATTAAAATGAACCCAACCAATTTACTAGTCATGTAACCATCAGCAAATCATTTATCCTCCCCCTGGGCCTCAGGTCACTATCTACAAAATAAGTAAATTGGAATAGAGAATCTCAAAAGTCTCTACTGTTCTAAGTGAAAATAGTTGAATTCCCAGGATTGGGGAGGAAGAAGAGGTGGACATTTGCTCAGGAAATTGAAATTCTGACTTGGCTTTCTTGAATCATTTACTTTATATAGCTAGACTTTCAAAACATAGTAATTGCTTTCTTTTTATATATAGGCATAGATTTAAACCACAACTAATTTGAGAGGGTTGCTATATATAGGCTTAACTCTACTTATAATAGCAAATCCACAAGATCCCAACCCCGAAAACCTAAATATAACAGCAGTGTAGAATTCAGTTCATCTCACATGAACCATAAATTATTCAAGACAGTAAAAAGACAGCAACTTCACTACCTTCGAACAAAAGAAAAAAATGAATAATAAAAAAACAACTTTTTCACAACCAACACACACGTACAAAGACTATATTTCCAAGAAACCACTTCCTTGTAAATTCCTCAATGCATTTAAGTATCTAGACATGTTATTTTATTCCTACTGACTATCACAGAGTTCTGGATTTCTTACAAAAATACTAAAATATATTTTCATCCTCATAGAACAGATATGGCATTTACTTCATTTATTTATTTTCTATAACAGATGTAAATCAATGAATTGAATTTCAGACTAAAAAAAATGAGATTCATCAAGTGGATCATGGAACTGGACAATTTTAGAACTCAATAAGTACTTTTAAATCTACTAATAGAATGCTGGACTTAAAAATCAAACTGATATTTTTTGCCTTGAAAAATAACTGAATCTTTTGTGTCTGTGAGGACTCTCACCCTGAAATAAAAGCTGTATTGCAGAGTTCAAGCTTTCTTTGGTTCAGCTTCACATGATTCTTCATCTTTGTTCTAGCCACTTAGATAATTCAGCCATAAAGGAACAAAAATCTGGTCATAGGCCAAAATGCCACCCAACATATCAGGCTACAAAAAGCTCTACATAGTATACACATTCAGTCTGCCACAGCTGTAATCCAGATGCACTGGTCCCCACACATGAAGGTTTAAGAGAATAGTAAGAAACATATATACTAGATAAGAAAGCAATACTTAGGCATAGAAACACAATATTTCAATTTTTAAAACATCATCCCAACAGTTTTCATTGTTGCCGCTTTATTATCTTTTTATTGTTGTCTTTTGTCTTTATCATGTTCATTTTTGCATACTTCTCCTATTATTTACCCAGTAAGCTATTCCTTATAATAAGATTTTAAAAGAAGGAAAAGCACATTTCAGCAAAATTAACCAATGCATTGACTGAGTATAATAGTCTATGAATTATCCCACATTCACACGATACATGATCTTATCTCCTCTTAGGGCCCAGTTTCTCAGTCATTATAATTATATGAGGTTCAATTTTTCTTTCTGTTTTAATTTTTTTCCATTTACACTGTAATAATCAATGTACATTGTTTTTCTGGTTCTATATTCCTTACTCTGCAACAATTCGTTTAAGTCATCCCTCACTATTCAAATTCTTCACCTTTGTCATTTTTTACAGTGCAGTAACATCCCATCCCATTAATGTACAATTTGTTTAGCCATTTCCCAATGGATATCTACTTTATGTCCAGTTCTTTTGATACACCCAAAAAAAATGCTTCTAAGAATATTTTGGTGTAGAAAGAACCTATCTTTGTGACTATAAATTACAATGAACTTTCTTTTTTTTTTTTTTTGAGTCAATTGGGGTTAAGTGACTTAATCAGGGTCATACAGCTAGGAAGTGTTAAGTGTCTGAGGTCAAATTTGAACTCAGGTCCTCCTGGTTTCAGGGCTGGGTCTACATCTCCGACAATGAACTTTCACATAAAATCCTTCCAACAGTTCTACCTTGCCACACTTCTTAGCTTCTGTATAAGGCTGATATTTGTCTTCTACAAACACATGCACCATGTCAGCATCTGTGTATCAGATTATTTCCTTGCCCATTTTATCTTCCTATTCAACTCCAAAATCAGATATTATTTCACTAAAGATCCAAAAGAAATATACAAATTTAGATTTATCTTGAATAAAGAGAAAAGAGATGATAAAATTCAAAAGTAATTCCTTTTGTCAGGAAAAATAGATCTCTCCTCTCAAAGATCCAATTAGAAAACAAACAAATCAAAAAACACTTCTATAAAACAAAAGATAGAGAAAGAAAGAATAGATATACAAAGAATTGTACTTTCATACATATCAACAGCTGAGTGACCAAGCCAAATAGTAATATAAGTATTTTTTTTTTTTTTGCTGGAATAAAAAGAAAAACCATTGCTCTGCCTAATGATTACTTACTTGAACCTTATATTTAAATAGCAAACACATTCTTATTTCTTTGTACCTAACCAGTAAATTTTAACATTTCCTAGCTTTAAGGAATCTGACAGCAACAAGCATAGCATTGCCCTTGAGATACTTGCAGGCAATTTTCTATATAAGGTGAAAAATGTCTTAGTATAGTCCATGTTTCTGATAAAGCGGCACACAAATATCTGTAATACCATTGACCAATGCGTCCATTGACCAATGTGTCAAGTTCTACACAACAGCTAGAACTCATTTTTAATCGCTTACTTAATGTAAACTTTGTGTCAATGTCAATAATGATCTCAGTAAATTAGATATTTACTTTTTCATTTCTAATGCTTCCCACATTTTATAGATATATTATTAGTTCTTGCTATCTTTATTGTAACAGACATACTTAACTGCTTCCAAACTCTTAGAACTAAAACAGCACATTATTTCATAAGTGTGTAAGACAAATCCTAATACAGCGAATACTGAAATGAATCAAAGTTCTCCAATTCAATCACAAAAGTGATTGCTCAACAGGAAGTAAAACATAGCCAACTGGTACCCAGGACTGGTGATAGTGACAAAAAAGCATGAGTCCATCAAAAAATAAATCATTCTTAGCCACCTTCATTTTGTTTTTTAAAAACAAGGTTAGTGGGGCAGCTAGATAGCAACAGTGGATAGAGCACCTGGAGTTAGGAAGCCAGAGTTCAAATATGGCCTCAGATACTTTACTCATTAACTTTGTGACTCCTATTTCCTTGCAAAAAAAAAAAAAAATGGGGTTAGTGTGCAGCCCAGTCTGGTAGGTCTCTGACAGTTAGATAGGGAGAATGTGATGGAAAAGATATACATAGATTTTAGTAAAGTGTCTAGCAGTCTCTAAGCCCTAAAGGACCTGAGTTCAAAGCCAGCCTCAGAATTTACTAGCTGTATGACCCTAGGCAAGTCACTTTACCCTTTTTGCCTCAGTTTTTCATTTGTAAAATGAGCTGGAGAAGAAAATGATAAACACTCCCATTTCTTTGCCAAGAGCACCTCAAATGGGATCATGAATAATCTTACATCACTGAAAAGACTCAACAACAATAACAAAATCTGGCAGTTTCTAATAATAGTCTTGGGAACAAGATGGCAAACAGAATAAAATTGTTTGAATAAGCAGACACAAAAGTGTTCTCCAGAAATTCACAATCAAATTGGAGAGGGAACATACAATTATATACAAACAAACTATACACAGGATAAATTGGAAATAATCAACAGAGGGAAGACACTAGAATTAAAAGCCTTTCTTTTATATAAAATTAGGAGCCAATATGTTGACAGATAAAACTGGGATCCACAAAGATTTCAAGAGACTAGCACAATTTAAATATAAAAAAAAAATCTAACAAATTTAATAATAAAACGAAGAATCTGGAATGAAGGGGGTTATATATAATCTCACTCTAAATTGTGTTCATTTCTGGGCACCACATTTTAGAAAGTCATTGATGGGGGAAAGCAATAGGATGGAAAAGGAACTATAGATTCCATCATATAATGATCACTTATGGGGTAATTATCTTGGAAAAGAGATGAATGGAGATATTTAATAGCTATTTTCAAGTATGTGCAAGAATTTCATGTCAAGGTCAACCTCTGGGGACTTCTGAGGGGAAAGTCTAGACTCTGACTGCTTTCTTGGGCATTAAGCTTTGTTTTATTCTAAGGTAAGACTTACAATATTAGAGTGCTCCCCAAATGATCTGATCCAAGGAAAACTTTGATCACCACTTTTTATATCTTTACAAGTTTCTGATCTGAGTATAGGTCTGAGCAACATTCCTAATGGCTTTCCCATTTGAAATTCCACTAGACCCACCCCTATCAGTCAGCTGAAAATCTCTGCTGGTTCTAAGTGAAAGAAGAGTAGCTAGCCTTCCATTTGTTCTAGGATTCCTGTGATTCTGCCACAGACTTGAGATTGATCTAAAAGCTGGAACTGAGACTCTTCTCAACTCATGCAAGTGAGCCTCACAGCTGCAGCTTATTTGTGAACTTGTTCTTACTTCAGTATACAGCCTAGAGCCTATTCCTTTTCCTTATCCTGGACTGCTCCCCTCCCCTATCCCTAGGCTCAGGTGCCCTTCTTGTCTGCCCAGAATCTATTAGCTGGACCTGGGTAATATATGACAAAGCTGTCAGTTGGCACCTATTGCTTCACCCTACACAAGTTTAGGTCACTATATGTTGAATTTTGGGCTTCTTCTTTATCTAGTAGATAGCCTCTCCATATACCAAAATGCTCTGCACAAGTACTCTCAGTCAGATTTCATCTTCAATGTCTACAGACCTCTATCTTCTATGTCAAAATATTATTATTTTTCCTTTTTTATTAAAGCTTTTTGTTTTTTAAAACATATGAAAAAAAGATCAAATTTATTATATTTGGCCCTAGAAAGAAGAATTAGGTCAAAATGGGTAGAAGCGTTAGAGAATTGCATTTTAGACTTCTTGTTCAGTCATATTTTTTCAGTTGTGTCCAACTCTTTGTAAACTCATTTGGATTTGTTTTGTTTTTTAAGCATAAAGATATTGGAATGGTTTACCATTTTCCCTTCTCCAGCTCTTTTTACAGATGAGAAAACTGAGGAAAACAGGATTAAGTGACTTGCCCAGGATCACAGAGCTACAAAGATGTCTTCCTGATTTCAAGTCTAGTGCTCTGTCCACAGCACCATCTAGCTGCCCACATAACAAGAAAAAAACTTAGCAATTGGAGCCTTCCAAAAGTAGAGAGAGCTATGTCAAAAGGCAGTGAATTTCTAATAATAAAAAGTGAATTTCTAATAATGCAGTAATAATTGGAGAATTTTAAGCAGAAATTAAAAGATCTCTTTTTTGGAATGTTGCAGAAAGTATTTATTTTCAGGTTCAGGTTGCACTTAATATTTTCTGAGGTCTTTTTCAATTCTGAAAAATCCCTAATTCTAAAACAAAATGATCGTAAAAAAGGCAGTAAGATTCGGTAGGAAAAGTAATGGGCTGAAAAGCAAAAGATCAAGGGATGTTTACCAAAAGCTGCCAAAAATCACTTGTACAAATCTGGCCCCACATATTAGCTGTGTGACCTTGGACAAATCACTTAACCCTCATTGCCTCAACAACAACAAAAAATTAGTGAACACATTTTAACTCAGTAAATGGTTTTGTATAAATTTAATCCCGGTAATTCAAAAGCCACAAGAGTTGATGAAACACTGTGATAAGGGAACAAGTCTCAGAGTCAGGAAAACTAGCATTCATGTCCTTCCTCTGGCACAAAATGGATCTGTGACTTGGAAAATCATATAAACTCTTAGGGACCCAAACAATACTCTGAGTCTCTAAATTGCTAAACAGATACCAATTTATATTGGTAGAGGGATTTCTTCAATGAGAATTATCTATGCCAGTGAAATTATAAGTTTCATAAAAAAACCAAAAAAACAAAATCTAAGTATGTAGAATGTTCAACAAATGAAGTGAAAATGAACATCAGATATTTTTGTTGCAACAATCTGTTGCACAAATCAATTTATTAAATGTTATACAAAAATAGAAAAGGAAAAATAGTATCAAAACACAGAAAGTCTTGTCGATTTACAGAACTAATTTATCTGAATGGCTTTTAAAATGCTTTAAGACAAATTAGTTTTTCAAAACACATTTACCCATGAGCATTGATGATTGCAGTTCTTTAAATTTATGTCTGTTTTTATACAGAATATGCAAGCAGAAACAATTTGATTATATTAAAAGTTACCTAAAGGGCCTCTCATCTCTCTCTCTCTCTCTCTCTCTCTCTCTCTCTCTCTCTCTCTCTCTCTCTCTCTCTCTCTCTCTGGAGGGAGGTAGGGAAGAAGAATTAGTCGTGGTAAACAGGAACATTTTTTCCTCTAGAAGAATAAAGGAGTAATGAATGGACAAAGACATAAAGAAACTTTGATATGAAAAGATAATGAAACAGGAATGATAATCTCAGTCTTCTCACTCAGATAAGAAACAAGCAACTTATCTGCAGAGAATTTCTGAAAATGAAAATGATTCTGGTAAGCTTGAAATCTTAAAAGTGGAAAAAAATTGAAGGAGATGTTGTGGGGAAAGGTTTAAGGAATAAACCAGAGGGAAGTATAACAATTGCTAAAATCACGATCATTGTTATCATAACAGGTGACATTTATATATTACTTCAAGATTAGCAAAGCACTGTATACATGCTATCCCACTTGTTCCTTGAACAACCCTGAGAAGTATTGTTCTTATGCTGATTTGGTAGATGAGAAAACTGAGGCTGAGAGTCTAAATGACTCATCTATGAATTAGATCAAGATTTTTGTGGATCATAAATGAAAGTGAAGAACAAGTAGGATGCAGAGACTAAATCAGAATTCCTCATTCAGATCCAGACAGAAAAAGAAATTACTATGACTATGAATAATTAACTCTGCTTTTTGGTTGGGAGTTGAATGAACCTTTAGAGGAGAACAGAAACATGAGAACTAATTTCTATGACTACTATGAATTAGATGACTTCTCAGGTCCCATGCAACTCTTAAGAGTTTACAAATTTTGTTTTGACTTAATAAAATGACTCCTTTCTCATGATTCAACAAACTCTATCTGGCTTCCAACCAACAAGGGTCATGACTTCTAACACCACACTACATCTTATTCATGAGCTATGACTACCATTTAGTCCTCTTTGGGCAATCCTCTGAATTTAGTTAAGTTGTTCCTTAATCAAAAAACACAAACATTATCACTGAGTCTATGCTTGAAGTCTTTGACAAGACTTATAATATGAAATCTCTTGGCACACCCTTTGACAAATTAGAGTCATTCACTATGCCCTAATATAGCTTTGAGGCAGGATTTTAAAAAAAAGAACTAAAAACATATAAGCCTGAAATCCATCCATTGAGCTCAAATAGAATTATTATAAACATCAAAAGGAGAATCATTTTAAAATTAATAAAATATCCCATGATACATTCTATGTATTGGCTATTCATATTTTAATCTTCAAGGACGATAAAACAAAGAGTTCTTACCATTCTCCTCTGGTGGGAGGAGGGAAGGATAGATGGGCTTTCCCAGAACTCATCTTTACCTTCTATTACCTGACATTCCCTCAGCTCCTGTGATGACCTCATAGGGGATTTCAGGCAAGTATTCAGGCAATGGATAGGAATGTGCAAATGAAAAGGACCTATCTCCCTTACTTCAAAGCATCAGGAAGTCCCCTGGTGTCCCAAAGTCATAAAAAGGCTAGCCCACTGTAGAGTTGGAGCCTTTCTGATTTGGCAGATAGCCTGAGATTGAGCAAATTCACACTTTGCCCTGCTAACCAGATTATAAAATGGAGACAAGAATCCAATTCTGCCTATATCCTTTTTCAACTATAACTGAAGAAATCTCCTTTTGTCAATTATTGAAATGAGAGACCTGTCTCAGAGTGCCTAAACTACTAACGGAACAGCCTATTTTTAAATCCAATCCATAACCACATACATACATACATATATAATGCATATATGTGTGTATATATACACACACACACACACACACACACACATATATATATATATATATATATATATATATATATATATATATATATATATTATATATACAAAATTTTATTTGACCCTCCCAACAGCTATATGAGGTTGGTATAAACTAATATCCTAATTTTGCCAAAAAACTAAGACTGACAGAGGTTAGGTGGTTTCCCTGAGGTCAACAAACATGTTATAAGTGTCTACTAGTGCTAAATATTGGAGATACAGAGAAAAGCTCTATGCAGCCCAGCTGGTCGCTAAACAGCACAAAACAAAAAGAACACTAAAATCCTAAAAGTCATTTTGAACATCATTATGACAAGTCTTACACCCAGTGAGGAGGAAATGTACCTCTGTCCTTGGAGATATAGGAGACCACAGGTAACAAGTATTACCTACTGTCAAACAAAGATACTGTGTATTAATTTGACTTTTTTTCTTTAAGAGGACCCTACAGGAATGGTATATACAGAAATGACTGTGATATGAAAAAAAAGTTATCAATAAAACTTAAAATATAAAAATAAAAAGAGCAACTTTTATGGAACAGTGAGCTTCTCATTCTTAACATTTTCTGAAGATACAGTAGTCATGCACCATGTGGAACCCTCAATGGATATCCAAAACACTGCAAAATTCTTTATGACAATACAAGAGCAATATTCAAAATATTTGTTTACATAAGAATTCCATTTTTACTTGTATGTGCACAAAGGATTATTGTCTTCCCACTGAGAGTTAACTATTTTTACTGACTTGGTCCATGTATCAAAATAACTAGTAAATTAAATGAGTTTCTGAAAACTGGATAACAAATTAAAACTGAGGGTGTCCCTAAGGGGTCTAAAACTGTGCTCAGCACATGTCTAAGCACATACTAATTGGAATGTAAATTATTGTCAAAGCTTGCCTTTCAATAAAATAGATCAATATAACTGGAGGAAAAGTTCATTTTACACAATCCATGTTAAAATGTAGCTCAAATTGGAACTGGCTAAAGTCATTGCCCCAGAGAAAGAAATCTCAGCCTCCATCCTCAGATATTTCATGAAAAGTACAAGACTGAAGGAACAACCACAATTGTTTGAAATTTGAAATCTTTCAATCAACCTTGATTTCTATTTTATCCTTTATACTCTCCTCTCTCTGGGATTTTGTGACATTACTTTCTTCTGGTTCTTTTCCTACTTTTCTGATTATCCCTTACCACTGTCCTTTGATGGATTTTTTTTCTAACTTATGCTATGCTTGCTAACTACGGGTGTCCCACTGGCCTGTTATCTAGCTGCTTTTCTCTTTCTCTCTAGACCATTTGGTGATTTCATCAGTTCACTTGGATTCATTTGTCATTTCTCCCTGCAGATGATTCTCAGACATAATTATCTATCCCTAATCTCTTTCCTGAGTTCATCTCAAATTACCAACTATTTTTTGTACATCTCAAACTCAAAATGTCCAAAGCAAAACTCATTATCTTTCACCTCCAAATCCTCCTCTTTTCTTAATTTTCCTATTACTCTCTAGTCTCCTAAAGTTGCAACCTCACTGTCATAGTCAACTTCTTCGAATTTACGCCATATCTCTAATATGCTGCAAAATTTTGTTTTGTTTTTTGTCATCACTACCTTCATTTCTTCTCTCTGATGTCTCCTTTTTTTCACTATATGATGTCATCTTAGTGTTGACCCTAAACCATTCAGACCTATAATAATGAAAAAACTTTCTGGTTCATTCCTCAGTATATCAATTGCCAAAGTGATCTTTCTAAAGTGAAAATCTAACTATGTCTCACACACACATATTTTCGTTAATCAATAAACTTCAATGGCTCCCTTTTACCCCCAGGATCAAATATAAAATCTTCTGTTTAATTTTTAAAACCCTTCATACTCTAAACCCTTCCTAACTTTCAGATTTTCTTATATTCTTCCCTCTACATACCCTATTTTCCTCATACCTAACACTCAGAACTTATATGTACATAGTTATTTGCATTTGTTCTATTCCATTAGAATGGGAGCTCTTTGAAGTCAATTTTTGCCTTTCTTTGCATCCCCTAGTTTAGTTGTGACACGTACTCATTCTTCTTCATTAGTTCAATCCAAGGTTACTGGATTGAACATCTAAAGAGCTACATTGACCTTGAGAAAGGTGCAATGTTTCTAGCATAACCTATAAAAGGAGAAAAATCATCTACTTGCACTATCCATTCCAGGGGCTATTGAGATGGAAGTGCTTTACAAACCCTACAGAAATTAAAAAAAAATGAGTTTGTATTATTATATATCTTAATTTTTTAAAAATTTACATACTTAATACATAAAGGAAACTGTACAAGGGTGAATTAAAACACTTTTGTATGAATATAAGCTGAACATAGAAAAAAGTTATTCAATAAGAACCTTAACATTTTTCAAAAAGAATCATGTCTTGCATTTTACAGGATACAAAAATGAGGTCATTTGCCATGAATTCACTCTACTCTCCTCTTCCTTCTATCACCTAGATCCCTTCTATCATTCCTCCTTCAACCATATCTCACATGATGAAGTGGCTTTACTTCTAAACCCTCTACCTATTCAAGTAATCCCTTTCTATTGTGTGACCCTGGTCAAGTCACTTAGCTCCAACTGCCTCAGCATAAAAAAAAAAAAAAAAAAAAAAAAAAAAAAAAAAAACCTGAAAAGTAATTCCTTTCCATCCCATCTCTTCCAACAGATTGTCCCCCCTAATATCCCTATTCTTTCACTTATTTTCAATCTCTCCCTTTCAGTTCATTTCTTACTGTTTAAAATCATGTCCACGTCTCCCTTGTTCTGAAAAACAAATCCTTGCTTGATCCTTCCATTCCTACTTTCATACTATATCTTTTCTGCTTTTTATAGCTAAACTCCTTAAAAAGATGCCACTTTCTCTCCTTTCACTCTCTCTGTTCAGTCATTGCAGTTCTGTGCAACTTTTTCTGATCTCTTTTGGGGCTTTCTTGGCAAAAATATTAGAATACTAGACTCTGGGAGAGAGTCAAGGGGAAAACTTCAGGGAAGCTTGAGGAGATTCAGAGCCAGGATTAAGGAAGAAGAGGATTTGAGATTCTACCTTCGCTCTGGCTGGAGGCTCCCGTAGCATCCCAAGAAACCTGCTCACAGAGGAAAAGATTATATAGAAAATAAACCTCCTCCCAGAGAAGGATTATAATTGAGAGACAACAGAACATTTACATTTTGGCGCCCAACGTGGGGCAAGGACTTTTGCTTATCCTGACTATGGCTGATTCTGAGCTCTTCAGGGAGCTAGCCCAGACACTCTTTTTCCAGATAAGGAAATTGAGACAAAGATAAGTGACTTTCCCAGAATCACATAGCTAGTAGGTGTTTGGGGCCAGATTTGAACTCAGGAAGATGAATCTTCTTGACTCCAGGATGGACACTCTATTTACTGCACAATCTTGCTGCCTCAGGAGTCATACTGGATTCCTCATTAACTCTCACCCCCACAGCCAAAACCTTTAGATCTCATCTTTGCAACATCTATCAAATACACTGCCTTCTCTCTTCTGGTAATGCTACTACTCTAATGCAGGCCCTCATCATCTTATATTTGAAACATTGCAATAGTCTGCTGGTGGGTCTACCTGCCCTTTCAAGTCTCTCTCCACTTTAATCCATTCTCCATTCATCCACCAAAGTGATTTTCCTGAAACTCGGGTCCAATCATGTCACTTCAGTGATTTCTTATTGTCTGCAGGATCATATACAAAATGCTCTGCCATTCAAAGTCTTTCATAATCCAACTCCCTTCTGTCTTTCCATCTTTTTACATCTTACTCTCTGACAAGTGCTCTTCAATCCACTAACACAGGTTTTTCCACAATCAAGACATTCCACCTCTTGGCTCTGAATATATTCTCTGACCATGCCCTACGTCTGAAGCACTCTCCTTCCTTTGCACCAATCTACCAATCTTCCTGGCTTCCTTCAAGTCCCAACTAAAATCCTACATGCACTCTTTGAAGAAACAAAGAACAATCTAAAAAGCTGGAGAAATATTAGTGCTCATGGCTAGGCCATGCCAATATATAAAAGTGACAAAACTACCAAAACTAATTTATACTTTTGATATTATATCCATAAGTTATCAAAGGGATACTTTACAGAGCTTGATAAATTAATAACAAAATTCATTTGAAAAAACAAAAGATCTAGACTATCAAGGGAAATGATGAAAAGGACTAAAAAGGAATAAGCACCTATAGACCTCAAAGTAAACTATAAAGCAGCAGTCAATAAAACATTTGGAATTGATTAAAGAACAGAAAGATAGATTGACAAGGAATATTCAGAAATAATATAATTCAATTATCCCAATAAAATGGAAAAAACAGGTCTCTCAGGAGAAAACTCACTATTTGATAAATACTAAAGGTACTATAGGACAAATCATATTATGTACTAAATAAAAGTAACAAATTTATGTCAGAAAAGTTCAGCATCACATACTTAGTTTTTAATTTGCATATTTATTCTATCATTTTAGATAATATAGCACTGTAATAAACTTATATTGAATAAGTGGCTACACATCAAAAAATATGCATAAAACATTTATACTGTTGAAGGCACTATCATTTTTTTCAATCTTCCATATCCATAACCTTTCCATTAGTCTCAATTCCTCAACATACCCAATCAATTAACGGATCTTATTTTTTTCCTCTACAATATTTCACCAATTTAACACTTTTCTCTACTCTCTCAACTACCCTCTTGAACTATTATAATATTTTCCTAATTGGTCTTCCTTCCTAAAATCTCTTCCTATTTGGTGCAGTTTCTACCAAAGTAAGTTTCCTTAAATGTGAAGCTGACAATATCACTCTCTTCCTCAATAAACTACAATAGTTCCCTATTGCCTCTAGACTAAAATGTAAGCTTCTCCTTTTAAAACCCTTCAAACCCTAGGCCCAAACTGTCTTCCTGGTCTCATTATACTTTACTATCTCATATACTGGCCACATCTCGCAGCTCCAAGTATTTGCACTAGCTTTCCCTCATGCCCCTCATTCCCTTTCACTCCCATTTTACAGAAATCTACTACCTTCAAGATTTAGCTTAAGCATCACTTTCCACATAATTTCCTGATTCACTCCCCCACAATTGCTGTCATATTTATTCCATAGATGTATATATGGGCTTGATTTCTCCTTCATTTGAATGTAAGCTTCTTCAGTATAGGGATTATTTCATTCTATTTATGTCCACAGAGTCTAACATAACATCAGAAACAAGGTATATTTTTAATGCATGTTTGTGGCATACCCTTTGATCCAGCAGTGCTACTACTGGGTCTGTATCCTAAGGAAATTATAAAGGAAGGGGAAAGACCCACATGTCCAAAAATGTTTGTAGCAGTTCTTTTTGTGGTAACATTTAATGAATCCAATTCAATTAAAATAAGTTCCGATTGTTGGCTGCTCTTTAACATCTGTAGTTTCCTTTGGGAATAAGCAAAATTGTTTACAATTGTTATTTTTTTTAAATAGCCTTGTTTTCCATTCCTACAGAAGCTCCAAATGCATGACAAGCAATTTCTTCACAAGTACTCACTATTTATTTAAGGAATATGGAAAAAAAGAAAAAAGAAAGAAAGAAATTGGTCGCCTTCAGACAATTAAAATAATGCTTATGAAGCTGGAAGACATCACGCCTAGGGAAAAGAATGCTGGGTCAGGGAATCAGGAGATTTAAGTGGTAATGCCAACTGTCAATGTAGCTGCTCAACCTTGAGGAAGTTGCAAAACTTATATGAGCCTCAGATTCCTAATATTTTCAAAATGAGAATTAACTTGATCTCTAAGATCCTTTCCAATTCTCAAATTCTATAATTTATGAAAGGTAGCATCATGTAGTAGACAGAAAACTAATCTGGGAGTTCATTAGACTTTTGCTAACATCCTATTTCTGCCATATACTGGCTTTGTGAATCTGGGCAAGTCATAGTGTCTTAGACCAGGGATTTTTAAACTTTTTCCTCTCACTACCCCTTTTTTGCCCAAGAAATTTTTATATAACTCAAGTGTATAGATACAAAAAATAGATATAGAAATCAAACATTTACTGAATAAATCACAATCTTACAACACCTCCACATTCAGTTACAAAAGCCCATATGGCACAGAAAACCATAGTTTAAGAAGTTGGGTCTTAGACAACTCTGAAACAAGTTGCAGAAATGATGTGCATTAGGAGTTCCCTATACTAAGGAAATCTCAAATCCAGGTTCTCTCCCAATTCCTGTGACTACCACTAAATTATTAGATTCTTTGTGACTTGGTTCAAAAACATTTAAACATTGAGAACTTCTAATAATATAACAGGTCCAGTGCCTTGCCCTCTTCCTAGGACTACTAGTGAATATTAGATTCTTTATTTCAAATCTATTTGAATATAAATGAAAAAGTTCTTAAGTCTAAATTATTTGTACTTTTTATAATCAAACCATTATGTTTTCTTACTATATACGGAAATTTTTTTTCTATCAAAGCTCCTCATTTTTAAAAACACATGCTTGGACAATTCTTCAACATTTAGTCTTTGCAAAACCTTGTGTTCCAATTTTCCTTCCCTTCCCCCATGCCCTCCCTTAGATGGCAAGTGTCCAATATATGATAAACAATATATGTTAAATTTAATGTATGCATACATATTTATACAATTATTGTGCTGAACAAGAAGAATCAAATCAAAACCAGTAAAAAAAAAAAAAAAGCAAAATAAAATGCAAGCAAGCAACAACAAAAAGTGAAAATGTTATGTTGTGAATCACATTCAGTTCCCAAAGTCTTCTCTCTGGATATAGATGGCTCTCTTCATCACTGAACAACTGGAACTGGTCTGAATCATCTCATTGTTGAAGAGAGCCACGTCCATCAGATTTGATCATTGTATAATCTTGTTGCTGTTGTGTATAGTGATCTCCTGGTTCTGCTCGTTTCACTCAGCATCAGTTCATGTAAGTCTCTCCAAGCCTCTCTGTATTCCTCCTGTTGGTCATTTCTTACAGAATAATAATATTCCATAACATTCATATGCCATAATTTATTCAGCCATTTTCCAAGTGATTGGCATTCATTCAGTTTTATATGGAAATTTTTAATGTACTCTTGCATCTTTAATTAATGCTATTTGATTAATTAATTTGATTAATTAATACTGCATACACAGTGGAAAGGTTTAAAGGTTTTCCTTCCCCCCCCCAGTCTGGGGTTAAGTGACTTGCCCAGGGTCACACAGCTAGAAAGTGTTAAGTGTCTGAGATCAGATTTGAACTCTGGTCCTCCTGAATTCAAGGCTGGTGCTCTATCCACTGCGCCACCTAGCTGCCCCTAAAGGTTTTCCTTAAGACAAACTATCCTATACTGATTTACAAACATGGATATTCAAATCTTTCCATAAGTATGAATCCATGGCAACAATATCATTTATTTCCCATGCTAAGATCTATACAAACATAGATTTTATTAAATAAAGTTTTAGAAAATTTTCTAGTTAACCAAATTTCCAGAAGTTTATCTAGAAGATATCAAAGTTGAGATTTGGTGATAATTATTCACAAAATGGTATACTTTGAAACCTATTCATCTTTACAAGAACTCCCAGAGAGATCCCTGGACATGTTACTCATTCGCCTGGATTCAATTACAGAAAAACTTCACTAATTCAGTATAATGCCTTGAGTACAGCACAAGACAAGAAAATGGTGGGCTATATTGGGAAACATAATAAGCTTGGAATCAGAATCAGGAGGGACTGAAGCTAAGCTCACAGTCAGAAAAGGAGTTGGATTCAAAGACCAACTCAAATACTTGCTGTATGACCTTTGGACAATTCAAGTCACTTCATGTCCCTGAAACTATTTGATTATTTCTATAACAGGGATTAATAATACTTGCCCATCATAAAAATGTTTCAAGGAAAATTTTGATAAAATATAAAAGTTCTGTAGAAATATGTTATCCTAATTGTTCTAATTATTAATAAAGCATGCAGGGTAGTGAGATCATTTTAAATCTTGAATTATAGATTATATTGTAATCAGTTAATTTTATTACTTTCAGGAATGTATGTTAAATAGAACTGAGTTAAAGTACTTCCTTATGAAAATTCAGAGAGTTGCAATAATGAATAAAAAGTAATCATAAAAGTTATTATCAGCTTATATTCTCATAGCATTTTACCATTTGCAAAAACTTTTACATAGATTATATTTCTTTAAATTCTTGTGACAATCCCAGAAGCTAAGTAGTTGCAAGATATCTAAGTGAAATAATGGAAAGAGAGCAAGATTTAGCTTCAGGAAGACCTGCACTCAAATAAACTTTGTCAAGTGACTAAACATCAGTGTCTTCATCTGTAAAATGAAGAAAATAATAGCACTTAATTCCCATTCTTTTTGTGAGGATTAAATGAGATTTTATATGTGTGTGTGTGTGTGTGTTTTGTGTGTGTACATGTGCATATATATAATGTTTTGAAAACGTTAAAGTGATACATAAACAAATGTGAGTTATGTTTTTTATTATCATTGCTGTTATTATTAATAGGGAACTCTCCTGGAGGATATTCTATTAGTTCAGATTGGCAACTTAAGGATCATAGGGAATGACCCATCCCTGAGAGATTAAGTGGTCTTCCAGGGTAACAAAGCCTGTGTGTATCAGAGGCTGACCACTGACCCAATTCTTTCCGTCCCCTAGGCTTGCTCTATGTCAACAAGACCCTACATATTAATGCTGAATTAATGTTTTCTGAATTGAAGACAGAAACAGTTCCAACTAGAAAGAAAATAAAAAGCTAGCTAAAGGGACCAACATCTCCAATTTTGCAAGAGTACTTTGTCTACCTATCTCCTCATTCTTTGCATTCCCCTATGTTATAGTATATAAATTCCTTGGTGGAAAAAGAAACATGTCATATTTTATCATTATCGTATCTCTTTTGAGATTCAATGGAGATCACTATTGTACTTCATTCTTCTTCTGGTAAATGTTCTCATCTTCATTACCTTTTTTCTTCAGGTAACATGATTCAAAGGATCTTGTTATATTATATAAAATGATTCCTGTATTTTCAGTCACTAGCACAGGACCTTCTTGAATGTAGGAGGGACATAATAAATCTTTATTGAGGATAAAATATTCTCATTATTGAATGA
Source organism: Sminthopsis crassicaudata (assembly GCF_048593235.1). Classification (NCBI taxonomy): domain Eukaryota; kingdom Metazoa; phylum Chordata; class Mammalia; order Dasyuromorphia; family Dasyuridae; genus Sminthopsis; species Sminthopsis crassicaudata. Next base: position 137,523,478 of record NC_133620.1, read on the forward strand.
GAATACTAAGGCCTACTGAGGTTTAATGATTTATGCAAGACCACAGAGGTGAGTAAAAGCCTTACTTATAAGTAATTTCCTATTAAATTATATCCTCCCAAAAGGCAGTCTCATTGAAAATTTGTCCCACCAAGCATCAGCACTGTGTTCTACAAATAATTGGAGTTTAATAAATTTCTACTTGTATTCTTATTTATTAAATCTTCTGACTCCAAGTTGAGATTTACTCCTTCCCTCCTTCATCTATGTAAAGATGCCTCCCATGGATAAAAATAAAAAAGAATAAGTTAAGCATCAATGTTTACAAATGTAATATCAATAGCACTTACTTGGGTCTTGCTATGTAGGCTAAGCTAATTTTCCTTCTACAAAGAAAGGAAGCTGTCTCTTCCAATTGATTGCTTTAACAGAATAAGATTTCAGCCACTGATGCAGGTTGTCAGTTATCAAAGAACAGCATTGCACTGAGCCTGGAGTCAGGAAAATCTGAATTCAAATTGAGCCTCAAACATGTATTATATGTATTACTCTGGGCACATTATTTAACCTCTTTTTGCCTCAGTTTCCTCAACTATAAAATGGGGATAATAAAAGCACCAGTCTCTCAGGGTTGTCGTGAAGATCAAATAACTCTTTTTTTTTTTTTTTTTTTTTTTTTTTTAGGCTGGGGTTAAGTGACTTGCCTGGGGTCACACAGCTAGGAAGTGTTAAGTGTCTGAGACCAGATTTGAACTCAGGTCCTCCTGAATTTAAGGCTGGTGCTCTATCCACTGCACCACCTAGCTGCCCCTAAACAATATAATATTTGTGAAGTTCTTAGTACAATGACTGGTACATAATAGATGCTTAATAAATCCTCCCACCCTTCTTTCCAGAAATATCAGTCCACAGAGATTGAGAAAATTATAGCCCATTGTCCAAATGAGATTTTTAAATGGAAACAAGGAAAGGAAAAAGGATATGCATACTGCCTGAATCTCTGCTATATGTTGACTGACTTTTTTTTTTTTTTTTTTTTTTGCTATAACTGGGTAAACCTCTTGGCCAACAACAATAAATAAATAGCTGTCATAAAATATTGGAGGATTTTTTAAAAAATAAATAATTTTTAATTTTTAACATTTTCCTACAAATTTGTTCACATTACTAACAAGCTTAACAAAGTATTCCATCATTAAAAATGCAAAGAGAAACATCAGTCCCTGCCAACTCATCACAAATTGTGACTTAGTCTGAATTAATAAGGTTTTGCTTTAAATGGAAGTGACACTCAAACTGACTTTTCTATCTTTTGACATATTGGTTAGTTGAGTAGTACAAAATACCACTAGCAAGATCTGTCACACTGCATTCTATCAAGTTAAATGTGAGAAAGATTTCATCTTCGCTCCCTTCCTTCCATCCTGCCCTTTGTCTACTGCCTCTAAAACCATCAAGTCATCTTTGCTTCTCCCTATTCTTCACTCTGTGCATTGAAAGAAAACTCAAATATGGACATTCCTTTCCATATAGTTCTGATTTCTATCTTTTCGTTAATCTAAGGGTTTTACATTTTAATAAAAATTTAATTTCAATCTCAGTTACCTTTTACTGTTCCTAAATGCCAACAAGAAATGGGTCAGAAAGAGAAGAGTACAAGTGTTGCTAAATATCAGTGAAACATTCATTATATTTATTTTATTATGATCTGAATAAGGAACAATATAAAAATTTAAGAGACTAAACCTTCATTCTCAGCTGCATTATCCTAATATTTACTTATATTATTTCAGATATACACACTTCTGAATCTAGATCATTGCCTTTGAACTTATATGTTATGAGTTTGACTTTACCATCATTACACCATTAGAAGTTATTGCCTGATTGGGGTTCTATAAGTCTTGAGAAGATTTGCAAACACACACCTATAGTTCATTGAAGTCCTTCTTTGATGTTTTCTCATAGCAGGGAGGTAAAGACATGTATAAATGTATATGTGTCTATGTGTGTATGTATATATGCTAATATACATACATTTGTACATATATATTAATGATTTTTTAAAGTTTATTTTATTTAAAGCTTGAGTTTTCAAACTTTTTAAGTCATAAAGGCAAAAAGGCATTTTTATTAAATAGGTTAACACATTCAGAATTTATGCTTTGCATTATTTAAACTTTGGCTTTTCAAAATATAAATTCTTAACATTTTAATCTAATTTTAAAATGCCAAAAAGCTAACCTTGAAGTTGCAAATGACAGCTTTAGTATCAAGGTGCAGTGGAAAGACTAAACATAGAGTGAGAAGACCTGAGTCCCAATCCTAGCATTGCCATTGACTAAGTCACCACAGATGTATCACTTAACTTTATGGGGTCTCTGCCTCCTCTATAAAATGAAGGGGGTAGATTGGTGGTCTTCTAAAGGCTCTTAAAGTTCTAATTTATGATTCTCCAATACTTTCAGAAGTTTCCTCCTTCCTAAGAAAAGTGCAATGGGATTATTTGGAAAGGGGAAAATATATAGCATTCCCTTTTCCACACTGATAAAGGGGAATGGAAATATGTGAGTATTAATCACAAATATAGAGAGTTCCTTGAAAAAGTAGAAAAGCTTCAGTTTTTGTAATCCTAACATGAAGTAAAGAAAGAAGGAAAACTTAACTATAAACAGAAGAATCTATTGAATATGAATAAATGATTTTAAATCAAGACAAGTCAACATTTATTAAGTACCTACTATGTTCCAAGCATTATGCTTAGTGCCAAGAATATTTTTAAAATGTCTCTCTCTCAAGGATTTCACAGTCTAATGGGAGAGACAACATGAAAATAACTATGTACAAAGAAAACACATAAAAATAATTTGGAGACAGAAAACAGAGAGAAGACACTAGTATTAAAAGTGATAGGGAAAGGTTTCTTGCATATATTAGGGATTTAGCTGAGACTTAAAGTCAAGAAGCTGAGATGAGGGAAAGAGTTCCAGGCATGGGGGCTACGAGTGAAATAGCTGAGAACTAGGAGATGAAGTATTGTATGAGAGGAATAATGAGGAGACTAGTGTTACAAATAGGAAACAAAGGAAGAAGGAAAGGGAGGGAGGAGGAAGGAAGGAAGGAAGGAAGGAAGGAAGGAAGGAAGGAAGGAAGGAAGGAAGGAAGGAAGGAAGGAAGGAAGGAAGGAAGGAAGGAAGGAAGGAAGGAAGGAAGGAAGGAAGGAAGGAAGGAAGGAAGGAAGGAAAGAAGGAAGGAAGGAAGGAAGGAAGGAAGGAAGGAAGGAAGGAAGGAAGGAGAGAGAGAAAAAGGGAGAGAGGGAGGAGAGAAGGAAGAAGGGAAGGGAAGGGAGGGAGGAGGGAGGGGAAGAGAGGGAAGGAGGAAAGGAGGAAAGGAGGGAGTGAGAGAGGGAAGAAGGGAAAGAGAAGAAAGGAGGAAGGGAAGGGAAAGGAAGAAGGAAATAAGCATTTATATAGCACCTAGTATATGCCAGACACTGAGCTAAGTACTTTTAAAATATTATCTCATTTGCTCTTTCACTACAATCCTAGAAAGAAATGCAGTAATATCTCCTTTTTACAGTTGAATTACAACTGAGACAGAGGACAAGTGACCTCCCTGTCAAATCTGAGCCCAGTCTTCCTGCCTCCAGACTGAGTGCCCTTATCACCTCTGTTGCACCAAATGGCTGCTTCTACTTGCCAAGTTTAGCACACAGATTGTGCATCCCACCCTCCTTGAAACAATGGTGCTAAGTGAAGCTGACTGCAATGATTTTGTGCATTTCTAACAACTACAAATGCCCCACCATTATTAGCAAGAGGCTCAGATTGTTGTCAATGAAGAGTTACAAAAAAAAAAAAAAAAAAATCACTGTGGTTTCACAGAACCATCATGATTTTCCACAGAGAAAATACAAGACAGACAAGCCAAAGAAGAACATATTTTGGTTTCTGAATCAGCAGAAGTTAGTTCATCAAGGCTTCATGTCCCCACATTGTTATATAATTCCCATAGTTACAACTTCCACCAGTTAAGGCAACAGCTTAACTCATGGAGAGTATATCAGATGTGTCCTAATGTGATATCTATTCAATCCAATGTCCAAATTCCTTCATTTACATCCATTTGAAAGCAACCCCTAAGACGACATCATTCATTAGGAAGAACAAGTTAGCTGTATTTCTCAGTGGTCTCATTAACATATTGGAAGGAAAGTAAGCTCAGGTTAATTCTCTTCATGAAAATAGTGAATTAACCTATTTTGCTCTCCAATTTTTTTCAAGACAGTTTCATTTACAGAATATTCCATCAAAACAACTACTTTGGCAAATTAGCAGAAAGAAAATACTTTATTAGTAAACTTTATTAAATAAACAAAGTATTGACAAATGAGTAAAACTTCATTTAAAAAGTCAAATATTTGGTTAAAAGTCTACTTCTTTTAAAGTTCTCAATACTATGAGTGTGCTATTAACTTTTTTTTTTTTGGAAAGCTTTTAGAGGTCCAATAAATACCAAAATATTCATAGCAGCATTTTTGTGGTAGTGTAGTAAGGAATTAGGAACAACATGGGTATTCAAAAGGAAACTATCTTTCTCTAAAAATTCACTCTCCTTTCCCCTATACTTCCTTTTTCTAACAGGGATGCCATCATCTTTCATTCCCATTCTCTCAGTTTTGCAATCTAATCATCCTCACTTTTTATTCTCTTTCACATGCTACCTACCACCTTCTTACCACCCATCCTCCCCCATACACTCACCCACCTCTATCCCTACCATCAACCATTAGTCACCAGATCCTATCTATTTTAGCTTCCCAACATCTCATCTGCCTATCTTTTTTGTGTGTGTTCATCCCACAACCACCTTAGTTTAGGTCTTCCTTATTGGTGTCCCTGACCCCCGTCTCTTACTTCTCTAATCCATTCTCCAGTTTTATTTAAGAACTGCCAATATAATATTCTTAAATCAAAAGACTAATCATGTCACTATTCTTTTCATAAAGCTTCAGTGGTTCCCTATTTCCTTTAGGATAAAATCCAGGTTCTTCTGTTCCTCATTTAAAACCCTTTAAAATCTGCAGCCTACCCATTCAGGCTGAGGACACATCACTTTCCCTCACATCTTCTCTATTATAGCCCAATTGGTCTAATTGCTCTTTGCCACCTATAGCCTTCAAGTCTTTCCCTCATTCCTGTAACACTCTATCATGAACTCATCCCCTATACCACTAAATCCTCACCTCCCCTTACAAAAACTAAACCTTCTGTAATTCAGCTAGCTTCAAGGCTCAGCTCAAATATTAAGTTATTTAAGTTCACTTTCCTCCAACTTTCCATTGTATGATCTCCAAAATTACTTTTTGGATTTCACATGTATTTTGTATTCACTTATCTCTAAATGTATTGTCATACATTCCATCACTATGATAGGATGTAAGCTTCTTGAGGATAGGGACTGTATACCACTATTACTTCAAGTTTTGTTTGGTTGCTTGGTTTTTGTTTTGGACTTTTACCTATATTTCTCTTCCCACTTTAAGAAAAAAAAACTGTCTATACTCTGTCATCTCAACTTTTTTCCTTTCACTTTTTAGACCTTTTCCACTAGCTTCTGCCCTCATAAATCATAAACAATACTCATTCCACAGTTAGTAATGATCTCCTTTCTCCATCCTCATCTTCTCTAGACACATCTAATTCATTCAACTTTGACTATTGATTATTCTCTCTTCCTGGGAACTCTCTTTTCTGTGGATTTTCTTTCTCTCTTCTCCTTGGGTGCATCATGATCTATAACATGCCCACTAATTTGGCGGGTACCCCAAGGCTCTAGTCCTGGTTGCCTTTGCTCCTCTTTCTACATGCCTTTGAAAATATCATCAGCTCCCATAGAATTAATGATCGTCACTTCAATAATGACTACCAGATGTATTTATACAGACCTAGTTTCACAACTTTGATGTCTTGTTAACTCTCCCTCTAAATCAGTTCGCCTACATGACCTTCTCTCTGGTTACATAGTTACTCCTAGAGTTCTGTCTCTCAATACTTGTCACCTGAACTATTACTATAGCCCATTCATTAGTTTCCTCTTCTCAAGTGCTATTGAAGGATAAAGTGATTTCCATTAAGCACAGGTCTGATCATGTAATCCTCTTACTCAATCAATTCCAATAACTCCCTATTGTCTCTAAGAGTAAATATAAACTCTGTTCTAGCATTTAAAGCCCTTCACAATCTGGCCCCAATGTAACCTTCCAATCTCATTGCCCAATATTCTCCTTCACATACATTGCAATGGAATTTGTCTATCTTGTTATCTTCAAACATGATACTCCATCTCCCATCCCTGTATTTAACATTAGCTATCCTCTATACCTATAATGTACTTCCTCTTGATCTTCCTTCCTTCCATGGTTCATTTCAATTATCACCTTCTGTTGCTATTGTTCAGTTGTTTCAGTCCTATCTGACTCTTTGTGACTTCATTTGGAGTTTTCTTGGCAAAAACACTGAAATGGTTACAATTTCCTTCCCTAGGTCATTTTACAGATGAGGAAAACAGAGGTAAACAGGGTAAAGTGACTTGTCCAGGGTCACAAAGCTAATAAATGTCTGAAGCTGGATTTGAATTTATGAAGATGAGTATTCCTGATTCCAAATCCATTGCTCCATTCACTGCACTACCTAGCTGCCTGTCACCTTCTATATGAAGCCTTTTCTGATAATCCACAGTGCTAGGGCCTTTTCCCCAAAATCATCTTACCCTTATTGTGTATAGCTCTGTCTCCTTAAGGGCAAGGATCTTTTCACTTTGGTCTTTGTATTTCCAGCACCCAGTATTGCAGCTAACATAGAATAGACCCTTAAAAATCCTGGCTAAATTGCCCAGGTGGTGAATGGCTGCCCAAACTGTTATGTGTGCAATAAAGTAGTACTGTTAAATAAGAGGTTATAAATACAAGGAATTCAGGGAGACATGAGAAGATTGATAATGAACTGGTAAAAAGTAAAACATTACAGAATTAGAACAATATGCACAGTGACAATCACAATTTGATCACTCAGAGGAAGCTCAACAATGAGTAAATGAAAAGCAAAAAAAGTCCTAACAAACTGATAATTAAACATAGCTCCTTTCTCTTGGCAGGAGTCAAGGAACTCTAGAGACAAAATCTAGCATATGTGTGAGACATAGTCACTGTTAAACAGTTGCTTTTGCTTAACTGTTTCTTATAAGAAAGGACCACATTCTGGAGTTGAGGGGGAGGAGTGAGATGACTGATGTAAAAACAAAAGGCATCAATAAAAATTTTAAAGGCTGTTAAAAAAAATAAAATTTAAAATGCTGTTAGCAATTTTAGTCCTTCTATAATCAAAAATTGCCTACATAAAATAATAAGTGATCAGCTACATCAGAATTGGACAGATTTCTAAAAAATGCAATGACTTCTACTAAATTACACTTTGTGCTTTTAATTTAAAAGCCTTGGAAAAGCTTAACTTTGACCACTTTATGAAAGTAAAGGTAATCTGAGTAAGAACCATTCACATTAGGGTTAGATTTTTCTAAGGTACTGATAAAAATAATTGCAAACAATTCCAATTTCTTTCCTAAAGCCTAAAGCAATAACTTGATTTATTGGAAACCTGGAAGGAACATGACTAAAAAATCTGATCACTTATTAAAAATTGTCATCTGACCCCATAAAAAACAATCCAAACTGAAGGACAGATTCTATTTCTCAATCTGTAGACTTCATAAACTCAAAAAAAGCAACTAAATTCAAACTGGATTGGATTCCTGAGGCAGACTTGGCCCCACACCAGACCATACAGAATCCAAGTTAAGAAATATACTACAAATCCCTAGTGAGGAACTGTCCGGAGACAGTGGCCTAGAGGTCTGACTGTCTCACACTGTGTGGGCAGACTAAAGAATGAATAAAGAGTTTTTGCAACTTTTAAGTATCATTATCCGCTCAGGGGGCATAAAAACTATTCCAAATGTGTGAAGGGCTACTTGCTCCCTTTCCCCCACCTCCAAATAAGTACTAAAATACCAAATCTACAAAGATTGTTTTAGTTCCTTTTAGGGGACACATTGCACAGAGAAATAACAATGTTTCTACCAAAATATGAAATTATTTGTTTAACAATGTGATTCAGATATTACACTGAGAATGCCACAGAGAATGAATGACAGCTCTGATGGCATTTATTGAAGAACATAGGTCAAATTCCATTTTATTAACTTCTGGGAGATAATCTAAATTATTTCAGTTGCACTGCATTTTATTGTATCACATGTTACATGAAATGAGTAGGTCATCAATAGGTGTTAAGAAGGCTTTTTAAAAACAAAAACTTTTGCTAGTTTGATACTCATAAGCTAACTGCCACAATGGATAGTGCTGGACCTGGAATCAGGACGTGAATACAAATTTTACCTCAGATACTTAGTAGCTGTGAGACCCTAGGCAAATTGTTTACCCTTGTTTATCTCAGTTTCTTCAGCTCTCAAATGAGTTGGTAGATGGAAATTTCAAACAAAACAAAACAAAACAAAACAAAAAAACTCCAGTACCTCTATCAAGAAAGTCCCAAAGTGGTTACAAAGAGTAAGCTATGATTGAAAAATGACTAAACAAGGAGATACTCGTAGCAAGATTTGGCTTGTGTACAAAGTTTCTGTGGGAAGCCAAAAGGTGTAAGACAAAATAGATCCCTTCCTATGCAACTAACACCTTCTTTTGTCACTATCACTGTTCTCATTTCACACCATTTTTATACTGAGAGGCCATGTGATGCAGTAGGACAAGTCATGGAATTGGAGCCAAGAATTCTGAAGTTAAAGACAGAAATTTACTCATAACAGCAATATGACCCTACTCAAATCAATTCACTGCCCTCTGCCTCAGTTTCTTCATCTGTAAAATTCAGGAAATAATACACTACCTATTTTATAAGGCAAGAGATAACTAAATAAATATCATAATTTTTCTAAGAATTTATTGTGGATTTAAAAATGTCTTCACATACACAAATTATTAGAAAGTATATTAGCTATTAATTTTAAATCAAATGCACAATCTGGAGCTTTCTATCCTGCAATTAAAAAAAAAACTAATAATATAATTAGTTTTAAATAATCATTAAAAAGTAGATAAACTTTTATTGACAACTAACTGAACTTTTCCTTTTGGTAAACTATAAGCTCCCTAAGGGCAAAAACTCCCTATTCTTTGTCTTTTAGCCCAGATGCTAGCATAGTGACTGGCATCAAGCAAAACCTTAATAAATGCTCACTGAAATAAATAAATAAACAAACAAATAAATAAATAAATAAATGCTCACTGAATGAATTTTTAAAAATATACCTATGCAGTGTGTCGTTTACTTCTTTTGTCACTTCTTATTTTATCCATTCATTCCTGTCTTTGTGTACATACTTTCCTTTTGTATTCTGCAGTTTCTATTATATTGTATTACAACCTCAATGACAGCTAAGTATTGATTTCTATGGTAAATACCATGATTTCAGTGAAAATGTATCTAATTCAACACTTATTAACCATCTACATGTAAAATGTAGATTTTGCACTAGGAACTAAGTATACAAAGGCAAAATGACAAATAAAGTCTAAGACAAGTCTTTGGCAGCTAGGTGGTGTAATGCAGCTATTTCCAGTTTCGACCTCTTTTCACCTGAGAAATTTTTACATGACTCTTGGTATATAGGCATATAACATAGGTATACAAATCAAAAATTTACTGATAAAGTCATAACTTCGTGATACCCACATTCAGTTATGACACCCGATATGAGGTCGTGACCCACAGTTTAAGAAGCTGAGATATCAGTGGACAGATTGATGTGAAGTCAAAAAGTCAAATCATACCTCAAAACACTTACTGGGCAAGTCACATCAGTTATCTCATCTGTAAAATGCAGTTATATTGAGAGCATACACCTCCTAAGGTTATTTTGAGATAATATTTGTAAAGTGCATGGCATAGTAAGTGCCACATGTTAGTTATTACAGTATGGTTAATCATTACTGCCATAATAATAGTAATAATAATAATATTTTTACACTAAGACTTTTGGGACACCCTGTAACTCTGCCCTCAAGGCACTTAAGTTTTATTTTGAAGACATAACATGTAAACAGATAAATAAATGCAAGATGATTTGAAGCAGAGGAAAAGGTTAACAATTAGGGAAATATATAAAGATTTCCTAAAGAAGGTAGCACTAGAACTGTGGATTAAATGAATATAGGGATTCTAAAAGGTAGAAATGAGGAGGGAGAACATTTCAGGAATGGAAGTGGGACAGGGAGGGGAGGCTGTATAGAAACAGGGAAAGAGATGAGGGAGTGCTGAATTCTAGGAAATTATATATAAACCTATTTGAATTGAATGTAAAATGTATATAAAACAGAATAATCAGAACATCACAACTTTAAAACAAAGATCAAAATTCCTAAATTTCAGAGAAATAATTTTTCAATCCAACCTGTATTTTCCTTAATATAAGAAATTCATGGTGTGGAAAATTCCTTCCATGAATATAAATGTGTTGTAACTTTTCTGTCATTTATATTATTAGGCAGATACCTAAGACACTGAGAAATGAAGTGATTTGTCTTAGATCACCAAGTTCTGTGTGTCATAGGCAGGAAAATACCCAGGTCTTCTTGACTTAGTCTATCTTTATCATCTACCCCATCAACAATCCATTGCTCCCAATTATTCACACAGAATATCTCAACATCCTATCTGCTATTGTGCCATTTTGAAGATTAAATTCTTATTTAAAAAATTAAATAAATTTGTTTTATCAATAACTTTTACATACACAAAGTCATCCATTCAACAAATACTCCATCAGTTACTAAGTCTGTTAAGTACCTACATGCTGTGCTAGGAAGCAAATCTCTTGTTTGGAAAACATATTTGCTAGGAAGCAGTTAATTAAAGAGGCACATTGCATGCTGAGATATATCACATTGGATTCTTATATATGAAACTCCTTTTGTGTAATCCATAATGTGTCATTTTGTTGTATACCTAATACCTAGAAAAACACAATGGAAGTCCCCCTATACTTATGTGAAAGTACACCTATATGCTTGTGTGTGTATACACATATGCACGTGTTTGTGTGTGTGTATACACCTTCAAACTGAGAACTCTTTCAAAATGAGAACTCAAAACATTCTTTCACTAGAAGAATGCAGGAATGCAGGAAAATGCAGGAAAAAATGACCCCCTCCCCCCTAAAAGTATATTGACTCATAGATGGGATGCCTTAGAGATTAACTTGTTCAGATAAAAGAAACAGATGAAGTTACAGATGAAGAAACTGAGGCCTAGGAGATATTAAATTACTTGCTCAAGTACATAACATCAGTGGTATATCTAAGTGTGATTTTTTTAAAAACCTTTATTTACATTTACAATTTTTAAATTATTTCTTTCCAAAACCAATCCACACCATCCAAGAATAAAATTAAGTCATGTCCAGTGTGAGTGAAACTGAAAAGAATCAAGTCTCAAAAAGCAAAGGTCTGAAAATTAAACACTAAGAGTTTCTATCTCTTTATAGATTCAGACACTTTCAACAGATCTAGAATAAGGATTCAGCAGATTGGGTAGAACTTCTGGGAACATAGGACATGGACAAGACTTAATACAAGTATGTGTGGATACAATATGATCTGGACCATAGGAAGAACCACCCACATCACTGAAATAACAAATCCAACCTATCAGGACAAATAGCCTAGGTTTATTTCCAAAATCAGAACTGAAGCTTAATACTTCTGGACAAGTCAATCAGGGCTTAGTGATACCCCAATCCAGAACTTCTTGGGCTAACTGAGCCATTCATTTCTCTTCTTGGTATCCTCACACTTTGGCAAACTTTGACTTCTATATTACATTGAGCATCCAAAAATTTCCTAGAACAAGTCTTATTATGCAAGAAATTCAAAAGATAGAGTTTTGTGGCAGAGAAACAATGGTTTTTAGAAACACTACAAAACATGATGCTTAAAAAAAAAGCATTGCTTTAAAGATAAAATGTATTTTAATAAAAAGAAACATGTAAGGATAAACTAAATTGTTCCACTTGTTTTTCCCAACATAAATGTTAAAAAGTAATTCTTCAGATAAGTTCAGCAACAGATACTGCTTTTCCAAACCAATCTGAACTAGTCACATCATAAGTGCTTGTAGTATTTAATTGAACCATAAGAATGGGACCTATGGAGACTGAATGATTTGGTAGATTTCCTTAAAAATATATAACTTTAGACTATTGTTTAGAATGTATTTGAAATGAAATTAGAGACAATCAAGATCCTCCCCCTTTAAAATAATGAGATTCGTAGCAATGGGGTGAGGATATAAGAAGTGAATAGTAAGAGGAAAGAAATGGTCCCTACTAAGAGAATTTGGTGCCAACAATCCTGTTTTAATTGTGAATAACAGCCTTATCACAACATTCAGATGCCTTAATGATTACAAGTGTCACCAGGCTGCTATCGCCTGAGGCTATTGGAACCCAAGCTCAAAGAGAGCTCCAGCTGGGTAGCATTTACTGCTAGGATGCACAACTTCTTTTTCTTTTTTAAAAATTGGTGACATTCCCATTTTTAAAAACCATACAAGAAAAAAAGACATTCGGTTTTTCTTAAAAGATAATACTAAAAACTTCGAAATCCTTACAATTAGTTTGCCCTGAGTTGTTGGAAGAAGCTATTCTTTACAAATCAATTCTTGTGAATTTAAATCCATTTAAAACTCATCTTATCACAGGTTCACACAGACACTTCAAGCCCCAGGAACTTTCCTGATCTTCCAGAATTATTTAGAAAAGGAGCCGGCACAATTTACACAGAGCTTCTCTGCATCTGAATCCAATTTCTCCCCTCTCTCTCTCTCCCCTTGTTTTCTCTCTCAGCCCCTCCCTGCCGTCTGTCCTTCCTCCTTCTCTCCCTCCTTTCCTTCCGACTTTCCTTCTTTCCCTCTCTGTGTGTCTCCCTCTTCCTCCCTCCCCCCCTCTCTTTTCCTCTTTCTCTCCCTCTCCCTCTCTTTCTCTCCCCACCTCTATCTCATTGAATAGTGGAAGCTATTTACTATTCTGAGCTGTAGAAGAATTTAGGGGAACCACTATCCAAAGTGAAGTCGCTGGAATCCTTTCACTCTCCCGCCCACGTCAGTTGTAGTGAAGGAGGGCTGCAGTCCGCCGCCAGAGTACTTCGATTTGACAATAAACTTCTCTTTTGTGTCAAGACTTAAGTCTTAATCGGAAACACCCCGCTCCTACTTCCACATCTCCCCCCTCCCCCCACCCCCGTCTCCCCGTCCGGATCCCCACACACAGGGAAGGATGGAGGTAAAGCACTCTTACCAGGGAACTTTACAAAGAGGTCCGTAAGCGGTATCCAGTGGAAACCCCATTTCAGAGCTGTTTTAGGAAGTGCAGACTCTCGCCCGGCTCAGGCTAAGTATAGAAAGACTGTCTGACCCTACCGCCTGAGGTGCTCCTAAGGAGTGGCCGGCCCCCAGTCCAACGCGGGGAGAGAGAGAGAGAGATACCACCTCACATTTCGCTCGCGAGTTCTCGCTGCCCACCACCAGAAACCCGGAGCGAAGGAGAAAGATGCAAGAAAAGATAAATGAGCGCCACCAAGGAGAAAAAGAAAGGGGGGGGGGGGGGGGGAGAAAGGAGGCGAATGCTGTTTTTTAAAGCTCTGGTTCGAACTGGGACCCTCCTCCTATCCAGCAAACTCAAGCTCCCCGAAGCTGGGGCAGCAACTGGAGATGTACAAGGAGAGAGACCTGCCAAGTGCGAGAGGGAGCAGCCTGGGGCTGGGCTGGGGCTGGCAAGAAGCACTCCAGCACCGGAGCTCGGGGGGCAGGTGAGCCCAACCGAAGCTAGCCGACGTCTGGCTCCCACGCCTTCGGCCTCTGCCACGGCCGTCCCCCGAGCTGGGCGCACGGCGGGGGGCGGCGTTCTTTGTCTGGGTGGGCTCCTTACCTTGGCCAGCCCGTCCTCGCAGCCTCCAATTCAGACTCAGCAATCGAGAGCTCGCTTGGGGAGCCTCCTTGCCAACTCCTTCGGTCCCTGCTCTGCGAGAGGCAGCTAGAGGCCGAAGCAGCAGCCGGGGAAGTTTGCGTCTTCACTTTGTTCCAAGATCGCGCTCCGAGTAGTGGCTGCCGCGGTGGCGGCGGTGCAGAGACGCCCTCTCCCAGCCGAACCCTCCCCTGCCCCCTCCTTCCGCACACTCCCCTCTCCTCCCTCCACCAGCCCAGCCCTGGCGACCAATCCCCGCCCCGCCGGGCAGGCCTGCTGCACCCCCCACCCCCGAGCGAACGCACCCGGGACCCCGGCAAAGAGCAGCGCGAGGCAGACGGGAGCGCACGGAGCGGGGCTCCTGCTGGGCAGTCCAGTCCGGCTGCCCGCCTCAAGAGCCTCCTCCACCTGGAAGGAAGGTTTACTTTCAGACAGTACAAGCATAGGACACTCTTAGGGGAAAACACATCCAGAGGCACTCCACGCCTGAATGTGCTTTCAAAGAAAGAAGAAAAACGAGCTTAAATACAGGCAATTTTTCTCCAACTTCCAAAAGTTTAATTTACCAAGAGCGTTGCCAGAGAAAGTGATTGTCAGCTTACAGAGTATCTCCCCAAACATTTCACACCAGGACGAGAAGCGGGCGAGGTGGTAAGGGACCAGCCCTCCTAATGCTCCCAGCGCTCTATTTCCATAGTCTAGACAGAAAGGGGTTCAACAGATAGGGGAAATTATTATAACGGGGAAACCAGGCCAGGGAAGTCATTTGACTTGCATCTCAAACTCAAGAGTGCCCTCAAACTGAGCAGGTAAGAACGTTGGATCTCTGCACAATAGTATTTTGATGCTTCCATTGCAAGAAAAAGTTTTTCTCCTTCAACGATTTGCACATTTGCACTGTAGAAAGCTGCAAAGACGCTTGTTTTAAAAAACCAATTTTGTCTCACTTTTGTTGGTACGTTAGCGTATATATGTTATCAGTAATAATTGTTATTATGGTTAAGTGACTTAAAAACTAAAATCTACCAAAGACCTCTCAGGATGTCTGAAAAACCTTACTCTCTGTTCTCCTTGACCTTTCTTCTGAGGCTAAATCCCTTATTTTTAAAAATATCTCTTAGAAAGTTTTTTTTTTTTTAATCAAGACATGCCCCTCAAAAAAAGTTTCAAATTAAAAAAAAAAAAAGGATCCTTTCAAAATTAGCACATGGTAACAATAATAGCATCATATGGATTCAATTATCATTATGCAGATGAGTCTTAAATCTACATATCCAGTCCTCAGTTCTTTCTGGAAAGTCAGAGCCAAATCATTAAGAACTTATAGAACGGTTCCTCCTCAAACTTTGGATGTCAAAAATAGGACTTATTTTATCTGTGGCCCTAAGCTTCCCTCTACTCCTAACACCATCATCTTTCAAGTCTCCAAAATTCACAACCTCAGAGACATCCTCCCTCCTCCCCTTCTCTGCACAAGACCTAATCAGTTGTCATCTTACTTATTCAACTTCTACTACCTGACTTCTCTCATTGTTACACTCAACACCCTAGTTAAGACTCTCATCCCATCTAAGCAGGACTATTACATTCTAATTTTGATCTCCAGCTTCTAATTCTCTTTTTTTCTAGTCCCTGTTTATGTACAGTTGCTAAAATAATATTCTTAAAATACACGTCTGACCCATATCACTCCCCTGCTCAAGAAGCTGAATATCTCCTTATTATTTCTAAAATAAAAATCTTCCCAATTTGACCACTTTATCTTTCCAGGCTTATGTCACATTAATCTATCTCATGCACTATACTTTCCAATCAAATCATTCACTAAATTTCCAATTTAGAGCATTATTTATTCAAGACTTTGGCTTTTAAACAAATTGTCTTACATGTGAAAAGCCTTACTCCCTCACCTCTCCAACCTGAAATTCGTAAATCCTTTCCAGATTCCCTACAGAGGCCTTGCCCTTCATGAAACCTTTCTAGTAAAACACAAACTCTTTGAGGATAGAGACTCAATACCAAGCAAAATGCCTGGAACGTTAGAAAGGTTTTTTTAAAAAAAAGTTTGTTGGATTGAATTGGATAATTCATATTCATATAACATGTAAGAATTGACATAGTAATTACCTGATCATAGCATACTCCTAGAATTCTTAGATAGTTCTACTCTCTCAGGCTCATTTTTATATTTTGTCATCCATTTATAAGCTATCCCCCTCAGTTGTGTCATTTACAAATTTGATACAAGTGTCATCTATACTTTCATCCAAATCAGGAACTAAAAAAAAAAAGTTAATAAATAAAAAAAAAAAAAGTTAGTACCATAGATCTTTCAAAGTTGATCTTGAGCCATTAAAGACTAGTTTTGGCACTTAGAGGTAATTAGATGGCAAAATGAACAGAGTACTATACTTAGATATAGGAAAATTTGTGTTCCAATTCTTCCACAGAGGGTGCCCCACAGCAGTTGGAGAATAGCTAATCTAATTATGGTATATAAATATGATGCAATACTTTGTTGTTGTTAAGACCTTTCAGTCATGTCTAACTTCGTGATCCTATTTTTGAAGTTTTTCTTGGCAAAGATATTTTCCTCTTAAGTCTGTTTTACAGATGAAGAAACTGAGGCAAAAGGAGTCAAATGATTTGCCCAAGGTTATATAGCTAACAAATCTCTGAAGCCAGATTTGAAATCAGGAAGACTCATAGACCACTAATCTACCTTGCCACCAAGCTGCTCCAATGCAATACTATTGTACTATAAGAAATGGTAAAGCAGATGATTAAAAAAAAAAAAAAAAAAAACTTTTCAGAGACTTATATGAACTGATGCAGAGTAAAGTGTGAAGAACAATTTTAAAAATGACAATATTGTAAAGACAAACAGCCTTGAAAGACATGGGAGCTATGATCAGCATAATTTCCAAAGGACTAATGATGAAACATTGTTATTCCTTCTGGTTGGAAAGGGTAAAGATAGATATTGGACAGCTTCCCCCAGATCCTTTAACATTTAAGGAAGGTGCAAGGACTGCTTTCCTGAACTTCATGATCTCTAAAAACTCATCATTTCAAATGATGAACTCAACTCTAACTCATGGCTCCTCAGATTGTTTCCCACCTAGCTTCATCATGCCATCCCAGCTAAATTCCTGTATCCCCTGACAACCCACCCCAAAACTTTTCAGTTTCATCTGGGTGGCACAATGGATAAAGTGCCAGATCTGGAATCATAAAGACTCATCTTCCTGAGTTCAGATACTTACTAGCTGCATGACCCTAATTAAGTCACTTGAACCTGTTTACCTCAGTT
The DNA here is from genome assembly GCF_048593235.1 of Sminthopsis crassicaudata. NCBI lineage: Eukaryota > Metazoa > Chordata > Mammalia > Dasyuromorphia > Dasyuridae > Sminthopsis > Sminthopsis crassicaudata. The sequence goes on from NC_133620.1 coordinate 137,540,864, forward strand.
TTCTCACTTGTAAAATGCACTAGAGAAAAAAAATGGCAAACCACTTCAGCATCTCTGCCAAGAAAATCCCAAAAGGAATCATTAAGAGTGGGACATGGCTGATAAATGACTAAACACAAACTTCTTCCATTAGATTGTAAGCTCCTTGAGGACATGGACTGTCTTGGGCATTTCTGTGCAACCCAAGTACTTAGCACTACTTTATCCTGGAACATAGTAGGACTCTGAATCTGACTGCCTCTGCTTTCTACTCAAGCAAGACTCTGCCCCAAGCCTTGGTTTCTATGCCAAGCAGTACAGTGACAAAGCCCAATAGTAATATCATCCATTCAGCCTAATTCCTTTTCCCAAGGGTTCAAATCAACTTTTACAGCCTTCTAGTAGGAAAGAACCAGGATTCTACCAATTAATTACACTAAATCCATTTCTCTCTCTTTTTTAACAGGTTTATTTGCAATCTCCCTCACATTGTCTAAGAGGCTAGTTAATGGGGAGGGGGGGGAGAATTCATACAGTCAGGCCAAGTTTTTCTCTCTATTCTCAGTTTTGGCAAACTATTCTGCCAAAGGATTAAAATAAAGTGTCAAAGGTTAGTAGAGGTTTCCCAAGAGGGTCTATCTCCCTGAAGGCTTTCTTGCCAAACTTTTGTGGATTTTCTTTATGCTTAGTTTACTTCACTTTCTTTTTCAATGGTTTGAGAAGAATGAAGGCAAATTTTCTTAGTATTGTTTAGTGTGCAAGACAAAGTTAAATCAAAATGTTTTTGACAACCGAGCCTCAGCCCTCCTAGGAAGTATAATCTGGAAGAGCCACCCTCCTTGCTGCTGATTCAGCAACAAACACAGGTGTATGTTTGCCTTAATCAAATAAAGAGGAAATGATTAAATCCTTTCTGTCTGTTTCTCTTTGAAATCAAATTTTCTGGTCCCATACATACCCAGATACTCATAGTAGCCCATTCAATGATCAAAGAACTGGAAACAATATAGATGAGCATCAAGTAGAGAATGAATAAGTAAATTATGGTAAAGAAATTTAATGGCATGATACTATGCCAGAAGAAATGAGGAATATGAAGAAAGTCTGGGAAAATTAATACAAACTAATGTCCCATGAAATAAGCAAAAACAAGAAAACAATATAGGCATTTAAATAGAATATTAGATAGAGGGCTGGATTTGGAATTACAAAGTTGTTATTCAGTCATTTCATTTATGTCCAACTTTTTGTGACCCCATTTAGGATTTTCTTGACAGAGATAATGGAATGGTTTGCCATTTCCTTCTCCAGCTCATTGTCAAATGAGGAAACTGAGACAAACAGGATTAAGTGAGGATCATACAGGTCAAGGGCATATTATTTGAATTCAGGTCTTCCTGACTTCAGGCCCCAGTTCTATCCACATCACTACGTAAGACCTGAGTTCAAATCACACCTCAGATGCTTACTTCACCTTATGATCATAGACAAGTGATTTAATTTCTTTATGTATCAGTTATATTGTTTGTAAATAAGAATAATAATATCTGTGTTACAAGAAGATCATATGAAATAACATGTAAAAATGTTTACAAAACTTAAAGTGCTATGGATATCTGTGTTCCACAATGAAAATTGGGACACAGATTAAGAAAGGACATTTGTTTTACAAAACATCTCTAAAAGTACACACACACACACACTCCAGAGAATTGTGCAGGGTAATCCATGATATGGGACTGAAAGTAAACAAAAGGTCAAACTGTTTTCAATTTATATTGCCAAGAACATCACCTTTTTATTGCTCCTATTTAGAGATAAGAGTCAGACATTTGTAGTCACTTCTATGAAGATTATTATTGTTAAATTACTTATGGTTTTAATCATTTAACATCTGTTAAATTATCTTAAATTAAGTTTCTGGCAAGTAGAAAGAAGTTTCATTTTATTTTAATCTGTTTTCCTGGTAGTGATAATCATGGTAATGATGATAATAATAATAGTCCACAGTTCTATAGTGCTAAACAGTTAATGGGTCAACTAGGTGGTATAGTAAAAACACATGGGAACCTGAGCTCAAATATGATCCCATATCCTGAGCAAATTACTGAATCCTATGTGCCTCAATTTTCTTATCTGTCAAATAAACTGGAAAAGGAAATGGCAAACAATTCTAGTATCTTTGCCAAGAAAACTCCAAATAGGGTAAAAAAGAGTTGGACCTGAACAAAACAACTGAACAAGATAATTTACAAAATACTTTCTTCATATGCAGACATTATAATTTCCATTCTTCAGAGTAGGATATCCTATTCTTTATAGTAGTATAATTAAATTAGACTCAGGAAAGTTAAATGATTTGCCTAAATTCATGAACTAAGTAAATGGCAGAGCCAGTACCCAAATTCAGGTCTTCTGACTTTAAGTTCAGCAATCTTTCCACTGTATCAAGTAATAATCCAAATGCTATATAGAAAACACATATCAAAAGTCCTTCACCACATATGATATCCAAGGTATGAAGGGGTAGATCTCTTTTACCAGAACTAGTAGAGGCATCTTTAAAATCAATAGATACTGAACTGATGAGTATAAGAAGATTAATCAAATTTTCTGATCCAGTGAAATACAAGCTTAAGTTTATAGAGAAGTTTAAGAGATCCTTGCAGGCAACTTTAAGGATGCTGCCTCTTTTCATCCTAAACTGATTTTCACGGGTCTTTTGACTGTATCCCCACTTCCTTCACTTCTAGTTTTGAAACTATGATATCAACTTCTAAGTCTAAGAACTCCAGAATCCTCAAATTTAAATGTGGTTTCTGTGTCTCCTGCCTTTCCTGGACTAAACTCACCATCTCTACCTTCTCCTGACAAGATATCAGAGTCAGGCTTCTTTAAAGAAATACATTTAAAAGAATGATGAATGGTAGAATTTCTAACGTAAGGCAAAAGGAATTATGTTCAGTTTAGGCTATTGCTTAAGATTCCAGGATTTATCAATTTGTTTAATCCCACAAAATCTGAGTCTGGATACCACTGCTTCCTCCTTAAACCAGAAAACAAATCCAGATATCCCCATAAAGGACTGAATTACCTTCCATGATCATAAAAAGTATATTATTCTTATAATATCAAATGGCTTCTGCTCAGAGTATCATTAAATACTGATACACAAATTTAGCTATTTACCTAAAAAAATTAGCCACAGTGAAAGACGATTAACTCTGTTTTATTCCTAAAACTTTTTTAAAAACCACATATTAATTTCATCTTTATAATTATATCATTAGCTTTCCACCAAAAGCTGCGTCTAAACTTGCCTATTTCTGTTGATGATGCCATTATGCTTTTAATTGTAACTTGGGTTTCATCCTCAACTGTCCCATTGAATTCATCATCCATATTTAATCATTGGCAATTGTCATTTTTATCTGCATGTGTCTCCCATAGGTCATCTTCCCACTACGCCTCACATGGTCACCTCCCAGTTCAGGCTCTCAACACTTCTTGTCCTAGGCTATTGCAACAGGATCTTAATTGGTCTACCTCCTCCCCAAACCATTCTGCACATAGTTGCAGCCAAGGTGATTTACCTAAAACTCATTTCTGATCATATCCAAAACTCTTGTGTCTCTCTACCAATTCTAGGATCAAACATGAATTCTGGCATTTAAAGTCCTTCATTTCTTGGATTTGACGTAACTTTCTTTCCTTACTATGTATTTCTTTCCTTTGTTCACTCTATGATCCTACCTATCTGACCTTCACATCTTCCAACTCTGTCTCTGCACTCTACATTTTCTATACTGGAATGCACCTCCTCCTCAACTTCTCCTTCTTAGAAATCGTTATTTTCCTTTGGAATGTAACTAAATCAGCATCTTATATGTAAAGTTTTCTTGCCTGCCATCTGCTAATACTTTCTTCTTTAAAATTACTTTGTATTACTTTATAATTATTTCAGGTGTGCCTAGGCATGTACATATTGTCTCAAATATATGTACATAATTCTCTCTCATATATACACATATATACATATACATATGCACACACACACATACAATAGAATGAAAACTCATCCAGGGCTGGAACTGTTTCATTTTTTTGTCATGGGTGCCTAATGCCTAGCAAAGTAACTAGCACGAAGTAGATTTTTAATAAATATCCTGGAGTCAGGAAAACCTGAATTCAAATCCAGTCTCACACTTTTATCAATTGTGTGACCCTGGGCAAGTTACTTAATGCTGTTTCTCTCTGTTTCCTCATTTATAAAATGAGCTGGAGAAGAAAATGACAAATCTCTCCAGTATCTTTGTCAAGAAAACTCCAAATGGGGTCATGAAGAATTGAGAATGACTAGAAAAGATTAAACAACTACAATAAATATCTGCTTGTTAATTTATTGATTTTTCTAATAGATCTACAATATGATACATTTAGGTGGTACAGTGGATAGAGCAATAGGCATGGAGTTAGAAATACTTAAGAATTGTAACCCTAAGAGGAGAAGGAGCTTTACCCAATGAAACAGAAGCATTAAGTGGCAAAGGTGGGATTCAAATCCATATCCTCTTCCATTCGATTTTCACCCATTTGCTAAACTAAGTTCCCTAGCTGATTCATATAGCTTGCAAAACACAAATTCATGACTTCTTTTTTGGCCTTTTAAACAAGATAAACCAAATGATTTTGACTCAGACATTCTAAATAGTAGAATAAATAAAAGGGAGAGATTGGGGGAGAGCAGTTTCCTCTACACCCAGATCAAAGATAAATAGGTTATAAATAGTTAAAGATAATTCTAGTTGGCATGGGCCCATCTGTTGTGTGAGGTACCTTTAGAACTGAAGTAACCTCTGTAATTAAACTATGTAGAAAATAGACCAGTCCATACATCAGAATTACTACTTCTGTCCTTGAAGAAATATCCATGAATTCAGATTTAGGGTATTTGAGATGTATTTTAATTGGCACAAAATAATTACTATGTACCTCTCCAAAAATGATAATATTTTGGTAGTATATGTGAGTATTTAATCCAGTAGATTTAAATTCAATCTAAGATTCAAAGTCCAATTTATAGTTTATGGATCTATGTAATTTCTTCTTAATTTAAAATACCATATTTTGGGAACTGAATGAAAGGAAAACATCGAATAAATATAATAAAAATATAGGAAATGTTCAAAAATCTAGAACCTTCATTAGGTTTAGAAAACACAATGGAGATTTTTTACATCAGTTTACAATCTTGGAATTAAAGAATTCCTAAACTGAAAAAAAAAATTAGAGTTTTTTTTGTCTCATTGTCTCATTTCATCAATAGGCAAAATAGATAAGGAAGGGTAAGGTACAACACTCAAACTTGTCTTCTTTTTTATTTAATTCAATTCAAAAACCATTTGTTAAATGCCTACAATGTGCCAGTTACTGTGCTAAACACTGGAGATACAAATAATGATAAGAAAAATAGTTCCTGCCCTCAAGAAGCTTACAGTCTACCTAGATCTGGGTAGATTTTGCTCCTTGGAGTTCAAATCAAGTACAGCTGCCTATGGAAAGTGGAGAGGGAGGTAGAAGGTCCAAGTCTTCTGATTCTAATCTAGTTTGTGGTAAATCAATCACTCAACAACTATTTATTACCTACCTACTATGTGCCAAACACTATGTAACTATATGTTAGGCACTAGGGATACAAGTACCACAAAAAAAAATTATTAATAATAATTCCTATTGGCAAAGTGCTTACAACAACATAAAAGATCCACAAAAATCCCAAAAGGAAGTGTTTGCCCTAAGGCTTAGAAATGTTTTATGACTCATTATTATGAATGAATGTGATCTTGAATTAATACAGTAAAAATATAAGTTAAGAAATTTTAAAATGACCAATATAATTCCACCATAGAATCATGCAGTACTGAATAATAAAATGGTTAATTCAGCAAATAATATGAACTCAGAAGTCAAGTTATACAATTGCTTTTACTATGAGAACTTTTTCAAAATAATTTGCTTTCCCATGTTAAATGTTTGTGTAACAGAGCAATTTGAAGATGTTTGCCTTCTACTTCCTAAAGGAAAAATTTAAAGTCAAGTCAAGAGATCAACTTGAGAGGTAGTAGACTGTATAAGAAGCCTCTATTGGCTTTAGTTTTTCAATGATATTATAAATTTGAGGTTCATGTTTTTTCTGCCTCTATTCCCTTATACCCTCACAAGCAAAGTTAAGTTTTCAAATACATTCTATAAGTTTAATATTAACATTCCAAGCTAATTATTCCTTTCAAGCTAAATTTCTATTTAATTTTGCATGCCAATGTTAGAAAATATTAGCAAGAGACATAGACTATGAAGATTACATTTCATTTGGAAATTTTTTTTTCAAGTTTAAGGAATTAAGTTTCAATTTTCTAGAAAATTGTAGAACATGTTTAAAAAAAAAACATTCAGTGGGGCCTGAAAATTACAGGATATATGACATCTTTCTGCCCACAATTTTCCCCTATTATTGTGCCAAAAGTTTTGAAGTTTAGTCATATTTCAATTTTTTAAATAAAAAAGAAGGGAAAATACTAGCAGTGTGCAATTCTAAATTTTTAGAATAATCTTCCTCTTGCCTCCAACATGTTTAAAACTAAGATAGGTGCATGTTATAAGTTTTTAATACCTTTCCAGGGAACCAACATCAACAAATAGACGTAAAGCCTTAAGGACCTTAAGGAAGGCAGGGTAGGTTATTGGATCTTTTTAAAAAACAAATGTTCATGTAAACAAAAGGATGAAGAAAAATACAGTTCTCAAAGCTCTTTATTATTCATTTCTTACCTCCACTCTTACTGCTAAGTGCAGTTGGTAATTACTACAGACAAAAGCACACTCTGCTTACTATAATGGAAAGAATGCCAAAAGATCAGAGTTCAAATCCTACTTGATCACTTATTATGTGCGACTCCGATAAGCCACTTAACTCTGGAATTTAGCTTTCTCATTTAAAAAATGACTTTAGCATTCGATCATTCCAATTGGGTCTGAGCCATCATGACCCCATTTAGGATTTTCTTAGCAAAGATATTGGAGTGGTTTGCCTTTTCCTTTTCCAATTCATTTTACAAAAACGGAAATTGAAGCAAAAGGGGTTAAGTGACTTGTTGAAGGTAAAACAGACAGTTAAGTGACTTGCCCAAGATCACACAGCTAGCAAGGGTCTGAGGCCAGCTTTGAACTGATGAAGTTGAGTCTTCCTGACTACAGACCAAGAGCTCTAATCACTGTGCCCATGTGATACTTGAGCAAGTCATTTAACCTCTGGAATTTAATTTTACTCATTTGTAAAATGATGAGATGATCTTTTAGCTCTAAATTGAGAGCATGGGGGCACAGTTAGCTCCATAGGAGCAATGTTACAAAAGATCAGGTAGATAGTACTGCAGTGAGGTTTCAGGACACTTTATTTGATCATAATATGTTAAATTTGGTTGGAACAGTTCTAAACAGGATATATTTGTCTTTTTTGGCACAGATGCTATGATATGATTGATAAAGAATGATTGGTGAATTTTTTTAAAGTTCATATAATTCTTATACATTTTGAACAAAAGACATTAGAGACACTTTATATTTTATGAATATTTATGAAGATATCTTTTTAAAATATGTTAAATTTGGAACTATGGGAAAATACTCATTATTACTAAGAAAGTTATAGATTTAAAATAGTTAATTAAATAAGAAGCATCAATTTCTGAGAACATTCTTACTAACATTAACTGTAGGCATGTCCACAAGCAAAGAGACAGTCTTGTTGCTATGTACTCCAAGAGAAACACCCAAAGCTTCTTAGTTTACCTACTAGAAAAGGAAACATTGAGTAAGAACTCTCTGCATTATCCTCAAGTAAAGTAAATAATGAAAAACAAATCACTTTAAGGACTTCATCTCTTTTCTCCTAGGCTTCAGTAATAGTCTCTTAACTGGTCTTTGTGCCTCCAATCTATTCCTTTCCATCCATTCTGTACACTACCCAGTACTGCTTTGACAATGGCACTTCTTTCCTAACAAATTCTCAGAAACATTTCCTTGCTTACAAAATACAATTAAAACTCTTAAATGTCTCCCAGCCTGACTTACTCAATAGAAAAAAAAATGTCCCTTATCTATACAAATTAAAGCTGAATCAGTGAGATAAGAAGACAGAAATTCTGCACAAAGTAAAAACTATAGAAAAAAATCAGAAAACTGAAATGTATAAAACTTAGTCTAATAGCCTGTACTGCAGTGAGTACTGCATGTGTAAGAAAGTTTATATGGTTTCAGGATCTAGCTGACCAGTTTCCTCATAGTGATGACTCAGTTTGAACTTTCTATATATTGTAAAGGGTGGAAAATATGATTATGACTAGCCATGTGAAGAAAAGGAATTTCATCTTTTGCTGTTTAGGGGTGGCAGTGATAGTGAGATAAGGCATCTCGGAGCTGACTAGAGAAAAAAGACTTTTGTGACATTGAAATCTAAATACATTCAGTCCTCTTCTGCATAGTTTATTCTGGACAAAGAACAACCCAAGTCTCTGGTCTCCTGCTTCAGAAAGCTGGGGATATGCAGGAGAAAAGTTATGATGGAAATGAAATAAAAAATCAGACTTCTCATGGCAGAACTAATGAAGGCAAAAAACATAGTAAGAAAACTTGGAATACATAATGGTGAATCTTTTCAAAATAGTAGGGGTTTTGAAAGAATGAATGACAGATCTGGAGCTTAAATCATTGTGTACTAGTAAAAGCAACCAACCTTGGAGATAAGATGCTTAAGGATCCCAGATCTCCTAGAAAAACCTAATAAATAAGTAAAAACTCTGAATACTGAATTTCAAGTAAAGATAGGTAAAAATTCCCCAGAAGTCTTAGAATATAGACAACAAAGTATTACAATTTATAGATTTATTAAATAAAAAGTCCTTGCAATAAGGACCTTCAGCTATAAAGGACTGTTATTTGGAATAACCCAACATCCATGGCAGTTTGATGGCACAGTAGAGAGAATGCCAAGCCGAGAGTGAAGAAGACTTCCTGAGTTCAATTACACTTAGATATGTGACTCTGGTCATGCAACTTTGTTTGCCTCAGTTTTCTCATGTGTAAAATGAGCTAAAGAAGGGGATAGCAAACTGCTCCAGTATCTTTGCCCATAAAACTCCTAATGAAGTTACTAAAAGTTGGACATGACTGAATTGACAGCCAAAAATTCACTATATGGTATAACATTTAAATTAATAAAGGAAAAACTAATTGCATTGTCCAAAAGATATCAATTAATAAACCACTAACTAACCTGGTTGTAAAAATAAAAAGATGTAATCAACCAAAATTTCTAAAATTAGCAAGGTGGATTTTCAAGAGAAGAAATATAAAGAACTATTAGTATCTATTATACACAATTATACATCAGAAAAACTAGGAATTTTAAGGAAATAGATTAACTACAAATGCATAAAATATCTACATTAACAAATAAGCAATAGATTTTTTTTTAAATCTCAAAAAATAAAATGGAATGATCCATAAAGAAACCACAAAAGAAGAAAAAATCCCAACTCAGATAGATATAAAATTGAATACTATCAAAGAGGAATTAATACTAAGGCTAAGACAATTCTCAAAAATTGAGAATTAAAACAATCTACCAAATGCCTTTGATGAGATGGATAAAGAACTAATACCTAAAACAAGGAGAGATAACAGAGATTAAAAAAAAATCATCTAATTACTAGTGATTGTTAATGAAAAAAAAATCCTAAAATATAAGCAAAATAGATTCTAGCAACATATTCTGAAAAAAAAAAATTATTCCTCATGACCAAGTTGGATGAAGGTAGAAAATACTGATTATGATTAATCATGTGAAGAAAAGGAAGTTCATCTTTTGCTGTTTATGGGTAGCAGTGGTGGTGAGGTAAGTCATTTCAGAAGTGAACAAAACTACTTAGTGAACAAAAACTACTTCAAGTAGTAACTTACTACTTGTTAGTTGGATGATGGTGCCTCCAACATAAATTGGGTCAATCCAAATAGGGGTGGGTTGGAGGGAATCATAATGAGTTGTGTTTTGGTTATATCAGACTTTGAAATGTCAACCGTTCATTCCACTACTGGGCAGAAAGAAACATTCCATATGTACTGTAATAAAACTTTTTTTTGTGATAGCAAAGGATAACAAAGTAGGTCACCATTGACTAGAGAGTGGCTAAACAAATTATGATATGTAAATGTAACAGAATAATACATCAAATAAAATGACAAATCCAAGGAATTCTAAGAAATGTTGAAAGAATTGATACAGAATGAAAAAGAATCACATGCACAAGATATGGTAAGCAAAACAATATGCACAATAATTACAGCAGTCCAAATGAAAAGAAAGTCAAAATGAAGTAGAAGAGGTAAAATCATAATGACCAATCTTGGCTATGGAAAAGAAATCAGAAAATTCAGTCAGAGAAGTGACTATAGATGTGGAATGTAAATGTAGTCAGTGGCTGTTCATTTAGCCCTGTCTGCCTCCAAAAAAAATTTTTTTAATTGACAAAAAACACAAGACATTAAAAAAATATAAAAATGTAAATGCAGTTTAAAAAATAATAGTTTTTAAATAAAGTTTTAAAAAAACATTTAAAAGGCATAAATAAAGTTTTTAAAACTAAAGTGAATATAGTTGAATGAAAAAATAAAATAAAATCAATTACTTGGCCTTGGTTTGAAGGATAGCTTATAGAGTGAACTCCCTGTAATATTCTTGATTAGCTCCAAGAGTCAAGGATTGTAGCCTTCTAAACAAGACAAGGACGAAAATCATTTAGAAAGAAACATTTGCCAAGCATTTTTAATTTGGGCAAAAAAAAAACCTAACTAAAATGAAACTAAATTAGGGTACTTTATACTTTACCTGTATGTGCCTTAGGTTTGCTGGAGATTGTTAAATTTTCATTATAAGCATTTACATCTTAGAAATTGGCAAATATTACATCAGGGCTTTATAAATACCATCTTGTTTGACTAGACTTTAGAAAGTGATGAAGAAATGTTAATAATTAAGAGTAAGCTCAAAAGTGTATAGCACATTTACTAGCATACTATTGTTTGTATCCCCAATATCTTTTACGTTATATTAAAGTTTGATATGATTTTGAAGGGAGAGAGAAAGAAAACAAAAAGAAACATCTGTTATTTGCCTTTGTTGTTGAGTTGTGTTCAACTTATGTGACTCCTTTTTGGGGTTTTCTTCACAAAGATGGAGTGTTTTGCCATTTCCTTTTAAAGCTCATTTTATAGATGAGGAAACTGAGACAAACAGGGTGAAGTGATTTGCCCAGGGTCATGCAACTAGGAAATATCTGAGGCCATATTTGAACTCCCCCTCCTTAAATCCAATTCATTTGCATGTCGTGGCATCACCTCCTAGATGTCATGGTCCTCTTGAAAAATGAAGAATAAACAACAACAAAGTAGCCAAATAAAGAAAAAGACCACATTCTACAAAGTATGTAACAATTCTTGAAGCTAACATATACCCTTAGCCTTTATACCAAGACAATGGATTTCCCTTTTAGAACTAACTTCTCCATGATGTGTTTCTACAGATATGTCCCTCTTGAATCATGACAGGAAAAATGCTGAATGTGGGATCTGACTGGCTTTGCTACTGTGCAACTTTTCTGGACCTCGGTTTTCTCATCTGTAAAATGAAGGGTTCCCACTAGATGCTCTTGTGCTTCAAGAAATATTTATTAAATAAGCTACAAGCTCTGAAAACTCTATGCTAAGGTCAGGGGATACAAAGATAAAAAGTGGCTCAGCCTCCACTATCAAAGAGTTTACACCCTACCAGGAGAATTATCATCTATAAACAGATAAGTATAATTAGAGGTAGAGGAAGGAACAAAGGAGAGATACAGATGAAGTGCTAGAAGAAGATGAGAGGAGTGAGAGAGAATTTTCAGCTGGAGGGGAGAGAAATAAGAAAAAGATAGATAAAGTAGCTGAGCTTGGGGAAGAAAAGATTCTGAAACATGAAAATGAACAAGAGATAAATCCATGTATGTGGAAAAACCTGTGGTACTCAGAGGAGACAGGAGATAGAATGTTCAGGGACTAGTTTTGCTTGAATGTAAACTGTGCAAAATAGAATAATTTTAAATAAGAATTTTAAAAGTATGCTGTTCACAGATTGTAGAGGGATTTAAACACTAGGATGAAAATGTATATTTTATCCTGAAGACAATACCATGAGAGGTTTTTGAGCAGAGGAGTAATTAAAATTACACCTCTGTATTGAGGAAAAAATATTTTGGCAGCAGTGTGAAAGATGGATTAGAGAAATGAGAGACATTATGAGTGAGGAGATCACTGAAAGAACTGCAAAATATCAACTTGACGGGACCCCAGAGACCATCTAACTCAACCTATGAATGAACAAGAATCATTTCTACAGCATCCCAGGTAACTGGATATCCAGTATTTTTCTAATAAGTATAATCCACTTCCTCCCAAAATGGGCATTCTACTTTTTGATGGCTCCAATTGTCAGGAAAAAATTTTTTTATTATATTGAGTTGAAATTTGCCTCTCTATAATTTCCATCCATTCTCTCTTTTTGAGATGAAATTGAACAAGATTTCCACATTTGGAGGATAAAAAGAGGTTAAAGAGGCAGCAAAAGAGATTGACATGATATAGCTAGGTTGCTAGGATGAAAACCAGAAGACAGCAGTGTCATACAAGCAAAGGGTAGAGAAAATACAGGATGAAGAAAGTAGATGGTGGTATTGAATGATTAAAAAAGGAGAATTATTGAGAATAAAGAGGTCATTGGTGACCTTTGAGAGAGAAATATTAGTGGAGTGATGGGATAGAAAGCCAGATTGTAAGGAATTGAGAAGTGAGTGCGCAAACTAGGTAATGGAGTGGATAGTACACCAGCTCTGGGATTAGGGGGACCTGAGTTCAAATTTAGTCTTAGACATACTGTGTGACCTTGGATCTGTCACTCAACCTTCATTGCCTTCCCATGGCTATCCCTTCTCCCCAAGATGAGAAGTGAATGAGTGGTAAGAAATTATAGGCAGAATGTGTAAATAACACTTTCTAGGATTTGGGTATAATAACAAGGAATATAATATAGGATAGCAGAGTCAGGGAAAGATCTTAAAAAAAATTTTAAATGTACTTAATTTCAACATTTTCTTTTATAAGACTGTGATTTCCATTTTTTTTTCTCCCTTGCTCTCTCATCTTCTGTTTCCTCAAGCCAGCAATAAATCTGATTTGAATTACACATGGACAATCATATTAAACATATTTTGAGAGTAGTCTTGTTGTGAAGGAAGAATCAGAACAAATGGGAAAAACCATAAGAAGTGAGGGGAGTAAAAATAGCATCCTTCAATTTGCATTCAGTCTCTACAATTCTTTCTCTGGATGTGGATAGCATTTTCTATCATGAGATTTTTGGAATTGTTTTAGATCATTGTATTTCTGAGAAGAGCAAAGCTTATTATTATCCAGATAATGTTGCTGGTACTGTGTACGAGATTCTTCTGATTCTGCTCACTTCACTTAGTATCAGTTCATGTAAGTATTTTCAGGTTTTTCTGAAATCATCATTATTGTATAATCATATTCTATTACATTTATGTATCACAATTTGTTCAGTCATTCTCCAATTGATAAGACAATTTCCAATTTTTTGTCACCACAAAGAGAGCTCTACAAACATTTTATACATGTGGGTCCTCTTCTCTTTTTTATGATCTCTTTGGGATAAGCACTTAGTAGGGATATTGCTGGATCAAAGGGTATGCACAGTTTTGTGGACCTTTGGGCAATGTTCTAAAGTTCTTTCCAAAATGGCTGATCAGTTCACACTAATGTTCCAATGGAAAGAAGTGCATTCTTAAGAATAGGAGATCCCCTAATATATCAGCATGGAAGGATTCAGGAAAAAAGGGGGAGATGACAATTCAATGGAATTAGCAAAGGGTGAATGAAAGAATAAAGGAATCATTTATTGTGTTTCCTATATGCAAAGTCATGTGTTAACTGCTGGGAATACAAAGAGAAAGTACAATCCCTCCTCTCAAAGGACTCCCATTGTAATGGGAAGACAACACATAAAAAAAATCTAATGGAAAGATTTCATGGGTGCAGCAGCAAAGCAGATGGGAATCTTTCTTGTTTCATGTTACTGCCACTGATAAATTTATTATCATGTTAAATCATTTGATGAGAGTGACAAAGACTTTGGTGGCCTTCTGTGGCAGGAATTCAGTAGCTGTGGCAACAGAATCTGCAGGAATATTCTCCAGGCTACATGTCTATGGGATTGCTTCCCAGGAGGATGGCTGCAGGCACTGGGCTAAAAGTATTGCTATTCCAATTCCCAATACCCCTATTTTTGTCCACCTGCATTTTTGATTTCCTTCACAGGCTAATGGTATACTATTTCAAAGTCTGATAAAATAACTATTTGGACATGTAAACATATGTTGTATTTAATTTAATTTATACTTTAACATATGTAACATGTATTGGTCAACCTGCCATCTGGGGGAGGGGGTTGGGGGGAAGCAGGGGAAAAATTGGAACAAAAGGCTTTTGGCAATTGTCACTGTTGTAAAATTACCCATTTATATATCTTGTAAATAAAAAGCTATAATTTAAAAAAAAAAAAAAGTATTGCTATTCCTAAGGCTCTTTTGGGTTCGGAACCCTGAGCTGTCTCCTTCGGGGTTTAAGGGACAATGGTGGTGGTGGTAGTTTGGTTTGACTTGCGTGGTTTGTCTGTTTCCTGTCTCTCTCTAACTTATTGCTTAAGATGACTTGCCTGTCCCATGTGTAGCACTTGGTTGGCAGTTAGTGCCAACTTACTGGAAAAAGGTTGTCCCTTTCTCTACAGGAGTTACTTTGTGAGGGCTAGGCTGGAATTGGGACCAAAAATCTGAGAGTTGCTGCCACTTCCAGGGCCCCTATTCCTATATACTCTTAATAGCAACTGGTCAACAGTTGTTAATCAAGAAAGTAGGTTCCATTTACTCAATGCAAAATCATCATTTGGCAAAGCTCCTGCAAGAGATGGGAAGGAATGACTAGAAGCCATTATTGCACATAAGGCATTTAACTCTGCAACTCCGAACATCTGGGCTTGCAATTGGTTGTGCAACCAAATAACTTCAAGCTCTGTCCTGCATCTGGCCTCATGGTATAAATTCATCCAGGAATTCCTTATCTTTTTAGCCTCTGTTTCTTCCTGGTCACATCTTTAATTTTCATTTATTTAACATTTTAACATAGCTATGTTTTGAAAATCTGCCTTTTCCTCTTTGCCCTTTAATCTAGTAACTGACTGTTGATAACTGTTGCTCACTATCTTGTTCTGTCTGCTTACTGAGAGAGAAAAGATAATCGGAGCCAGCAGCTGCAAGATAGATTCTAACATGCAGCTAGGTTTCCTTCCACTTCCTCAAATTTTTGTCAGTCTGTAAAATGAACTCTGGCTTGACTCCTATTTAAGAATCCTATCTCTTTCTGTTTTTAGCTATTTCTATTGCTTCATCCAGATTAGTGGACTAAGTGGATGTGAGCTAAAAGTAGAATCATGGAATCATAAATTTACATGTGAAAGGGACTTTGGAGGTCTTGTAGTTCAACCGCTTCATTTTATAGATGATGAAATGGGTACCCAGTAAAGAAAAATAAGTTGTCAAAGGTCATATAGGTGATAAATGACAGAGATGGTATAACAGATATATTTAAAATTCTCCTAAAAAACAAAATCTCTTTGAAATCTAAAAGTTCATTTACCAAATATTTATTGAGTACCTGTTATCATACAAAGAGAGTGAGAATTGCTTGAGTACAAACTGAAAGTACAAAGGAAGGAAAGATATTTCCAAAAAGATTTACAAAAATTTCTTTGAGGAGGTATATTCATTTTATTTTAACATTATTTTATTTTCCAATTACATGTAAAGATGGTTTTCAACTTTCATTTTTGTAAGATTTTGAATTTGAGTTCCAAAGTATTTTCTAATCCCTTCCTCTCTTACCTCCCCTCTCCCCATGCTAGTAAGTAATCTTACATAGGTTATATGAGTATGTTTATTTTTAGCATGTTTTCCTATGAATCATATTGGGAAAGAAAAATCAGACAAAAGGGAAAAACCACAAAAAAGAAAAAAGATGCCCCAAAAGTGAAATCGTATGCTTTAAATCCTCACTGAGTCTCTATAGTTCTCTCTCTCTCTCTCTCTCTCTCTCTCTCTCTCTCTCTCTCTCTCTCTGTGCATGCTGACGGTATTTTCCATCCCAAATTTATTGGAATTGTCTTGGATCACTGAATTGATGAGAAAAGTAAAGTATAATATAGTTGATCATTGCACAATCTTGCTATTGTTTTGTAAAATGTTCTTCTGGCTCTGCTTAACTTCATTCAGGATCAGTTCATGTAAGTCTTTTCAGGCTTTTCTGAAATCAGTCTGTTGATCATTTCTTACTCAACAATAGTATTTCATTACATTCATATACCATAATTTATTTAGCAATCCTCCAATTGAGGGACACACACTCATTTTCCAACCTTTGCCATCACAAAAAGAGCTGCTACAAACATTTTGCGCATTTGGGTCATTTTCACTCTTTTAGGATATCTTTGGAATACAGACACAGTAGTGATACTGCTGGATCAAAGGGTATGCACAGTTTTATATCTCTTTGAGCATAATTTCAAATTGCTCTCCAAAATGGTTGGATCAGTTCACAACTCCACCAACAATGAATTAGTGTCCCAATTTTCCCACATCCCTTCCAACATTTATCATTATTTTTTCCTGTCATTTTAGTCAATCTGACAAGTCTGAGGTAATACCATAGTGTTCTTTTAATTTGTATTTCTCTAATCAGTAGTGATTAAATGACTATAGATAACTTTAAATTTTTCATCTGAAAATTGCTTGTTTATATCCTTTGGGAAATGACTTGTATTATAAAATTAACTTAGTTCTCATATATTTTAGAAGTAAGGCCTTTATCAGAAACACTGGATGTAAAAATTGTTTTCTAGCTTTCTGCTTCCCTTCTTTTAAATGTAATGCAATCAAAATTATCCATTTTGTAATTAATAATGTTCCCTAATTCTTGTTTGGCCATAAATTTCTTCCTTCTCCAAAGACTCTAAAGGTAGATTAATCATCTTGTTCTTCTAATCTGCTTATAATATCTCCCTTTATGTCTATATTATGTACCCATTCCAACCTAATCTTGGTATAGGGTGTAAGATGTTGGTCTATACCTATTTCTTACCATACTATTTTCCAGTGTTCTTAGCAATTTTTGTCAAATAGTGAGTTCTTATCCTAGAAACAAGAGTCTTTGGGTTTATCACAGTAGATTACTATAGTTATTGACTTTTTCTCTGATCTATCACTCTATTTCTGAGCCAGTACCAAGTGGTTTTGATGACTGCTACTTTTTTGTAATAGGTTTTTATTTTTCAAAATACATGCAATGCAAAAATAGTTTTCAGCATCCACCCTCACAAAACCTTGTATTCCAAATTTTCCTCCTTCCCTCCCTTCTCCCCTAGATAGCAAGTAATCCAATATAGGTAAAACATGTGTAATTCTTCTAAACATATTTCCACATTTATCATGTTGCACAAGAAAAATCAGATCAAAAGGGGGAAAATGTGAAAAAAAAGCAAGAAAACAAAGAATAATAAAAAAAGATTAAAATAATACGTTGTGATCCATATTAAGGCTACACAATTCTCTCTCTGGATGTGAATAACTCTTGCCAATACAAGCCTATTGGAATTGCCTTGAATCACCTCCTTGTTGAAAAGAATTGGTTCTGTTCACAGTTAGTTCATCACAGTTAGATCATCACATAATCTTGTTATTACTATGTACAATATGCTCTTCGTTCTACTTATTTGAGTACAAATTGAAAGTACAAAGGAAGGAAAGATATTTCCAAAAAGGTTTACAAAAGTTAGTGATTTTTGTAATTATTTTCCTAACTTGCAAAATACTTTTGGCAGTTTGATAAATAGAATTGTCAATTTTATTACATTAGCTTGGCCTTGCACAATTGATATTTTTCCAATTGTTTGGATCTGACCTTATTTGTGTGAAAAGTGTTTGGTAATTATGTTCATGGAGTTCCTGGATTTATCTTGGCAGGATATTTTATATTATCTATAGTTATTTTAAATGGAATTTCTCTTTCTATCTCTTGCTGCTGGATTTTGTTGGCAACATGTAGAAATGTCAATAATTTACATGAATTTATTTTTTATTCTGCAGCTTTGTTAATTTTTGTTAGTTGTTTCAAATAGTTTTTTGGTTGATTCTCTCAGATTCTCTAAGCATAACATCATATTATCTGCAAAGAGTGATCATTTTGTTTTCTCATTGCCTACTCTAATTTCTTCTATTTCTTTTTCTTCCCTTATTGCTAATGCTAACATTTTTATTATGATAATGAATAATAGTGATGATATTAGAAAATTTCCTCCTTCCCTCCCTTCTCCCCTAGATAGCAAGTAATCCAATACAGGTAAAACATGTATAATTCTTCTAAACATATTTCCACATTTATCATGCTGCACAAGAAAAATCAGATCAAAAGGGTGACCTTATTGGAAATGTTTTTAGCTTATCTCCATTACATATAAAGCTTGCTGATGATTTTCAATAGATGCTATTTATCATTTTAAGGACAACTACATTTATTCCTATGCTCTCTAGTTTTTAATAGCAATGGGTGATGTATTTTGTCAAAAACGTTTCTGCATCATATGATTTCTGTTAGTTTTGTCATTGATGTGGTCAATTATGTAAATAGTTTTCCTGATATTGAACCAGCCCTACATTCCTGTATAAATCCCACTTGATCCTAGCGCATTATCCTAGTAATAGATTGATGGAATCTCTCTTTTTTTAATATTTTATTTAATATTTTTGCATCAGTATTCTTTAGGGAGATTGATCTATAATTTTCTTTCTCTGTTTTGGTTCTTCATAGTTTAGATTATTAGAACCACATTTGTGTCATGAGAAATTTGGCAGGAAAATATTTGTGGCAGCTCTTTTTGTAATGGCTAGAAACTGGAAAATGAATGGATGTCCATCAATTGGAGAATGGTTGGGTAAATTATGGTATATGAATATTATGGAATATTATTGCTCTGTAAGAAATGACCAGCAGGAGGAATACAGAGAGGCTTGGAGAGACTTACATCAACTGATGCTGAGTGAAATGAGCAGAACCAGAAGATCACTATACACTTTAACAACGATATTGTATGAAGATATATTCTGATTGAAGTGGATATCTTCAACATAAAGAGGATCCAATTCAGTTCCAGTTGATCAATGATGGACAGAAACAGCTACACCCAGAGAAGGAACACTGGGAAATGAGTGTAAAATGTTTGCACTATTGTCTTTCTACCCAGGTTACTTATACCTTCAGAATCCAACTCTTACTGTGCAATAAGAAATTTGATTTTATACACATATATTGTATCTAGTATATACTGTAACACATTTAATATATATGGGATTGTCATCTAGGGGAGGGAGGGGAAAATTTGGAAAAGTAAATACAAGGGATAATATTTTAAAAATTACTCATGCATATGTACTGTCAAAAAAAATTATAATTATAAAATTAATAAAAAAATTTCCCTCTAAATTCAAAAAAAAAAAGAGAGAGAGAGAGAGAGAGAGAAATTTGGCAGGACTCCTTTTTTGCCAATTTCCAAAATAGTTTATATAGTATTGGAATTATTTGTTCTTTAAATGTTTGGTAGATATCACTTGTAAATCCATCTGGCCCTAGAGATTTTTTCTTAAGGAATTCATTGATAGCTTGTTCAATTTCTTTTTCTAAAATGAGGTTATTTAAGTATTTTACTTCTTCTGTTAATCTAGGCAATTTACATTTTTGCAAATATTCATCCATTTCAATTAGTTTGTCAGTGTTGTTGGCATACAGTGGCAAAATAGCTCCTAATTATTGCATTAATTTCTTCTTAACTTGTGTTAAGTTTATCCTTTTCATTTTTTATATTGGTAATTTGGTTTTTTCTTTTTCTATTTTTAATCAAATTAACCATAGATTTATCTATTTTGTTGATTTTTTCATAAAGCCAACTTAGTTTTATTTATTACTTAGTTTTCTTACTTTCAATTTTATTAATCTCTCCTTTGATTTTCAGAATTTCTAAGTTGGTGTTGAATTGGGGAGGTTAATTCATTCTTTTTCTAGTGTTCCTTAGTTGCAAACCCAATTCTTTGATCTCTTCTTTCTCTGGTTTTTAATTTATTCTACTATCCATTTCCATTTTATGGGAGCATTCATCCCATTCACATTCATAGTTATGATTACCAGCTGTGTATTTTACTCCATCTTATTTTTAAGGAGGTACATTTAAATGGAACTTTGAATTTGCATAACATTTAATCAGGTAAAGAATAGTATCAGTGGAAACAAAACATATGGACAAAAAGGTATGTTTAGGGACCAATGGATAAGTCAGTTTGACTTAAGAATAGAGGGCAAAAAGGAAAATAATGTGACAATGTTGAAAAACACTTATCTATAAAATCAACTGCAAACTCTTTGGCGTCTAAAGTCTTTTTCTACCTGACTTCAGCTTCATTAACCTGCCTTATCTTGTCATATTCAAGGTTTAACCAAACTGACCTTTCTATGATTTGCACATGACATTCCATCTCACATCTCCATGCCTATGAACATTTTATCCCCTATGCTTTTAATGACCTTGCATTTCATATCTGCCTCTTGGAATCTTGGATTATTGCAAAAACTACATTCAAATGTTTCCTCCTCTATAAGATCTTTAGCAATATCCTTCAGCTGTTATTATCTCCTGGGGGATTAGAGGAAGATGCAATTAGATGCATGAGTTCCAGAATCAATGATTTAAAAAAAAAAAAAAAGATCTAGCTATTTCAATATAATCATAAGTAGTTCAAGCCTCTTCTCCCTTGCTGATCCATTTAAGGAGCCATCTGTTTACATAGAATTTGTTATTTGTCTGTCTGACCTTTCCTCTGTATTGCTTGAACCTGGTAAATGTCCAATTCTTTACTTCTTCCTCTTCTATGTAAAGTCAGATGATTCAGGGGCATTTTCTTTTCTTTTCTCTCTATCTGTTAAAGCAAAACTGAAATCCATCTTATTATCATACTTCTTCCAGTAAGGATGGTGGTTTGTGAGCCCAATTCTCTTTTATAAAAGAATTTGTTTCCTTGGTCTGTGGCATGTTTTCTTGAGATCAGAATGTGCACTACAAGATTAACTAAGGGTTTTTAATATTTTACAGACTATCTGCCAGGACACTGAAGTCCTCAAATGGAAGGTTAAAATAACTTCTTATTTGAGACAATCACATTCTAGTCTGCATTACAAGAATTAATTTAAAACTCTCCTAAGCCTAAAACTTGAACTCAAGGTTTCATTTAGCTCTCCCCTGGAAACCTCAGCCAATTGAAGCCATTTTGCCATTGGTGATATAGGCATTAGCCCTGGAGATTAAATGCTGCCTCTTTTTTGATCTTAAGGAAAAACTAATCCCCTGATGCTGAAAAGCAACATTTAATGTTACACTAGAAACTAGTTGAGTTTTAAAGAAATTTAGATATTCTGTGAAGGTAATGAAATGATATATTTCAAGCATGAGGAACAGACTGTACAAAAGCTGGAGATAGGATATGGAAGGTTGTATATGGTGAACCACAAATAAGTCAGGGAAACTAGAATGTAGAGGGCTTATTAGAGAGTAATGGACACTAAGTCAAGAAAGGTAGAGTGAAGTAAGATTGTGAAGTGCTTTAAAAGCCAAACACAGGTATCTGATTTTTGCCCTAGATGCAATTGGGAGCCAATGGAACTTCTTGAGCAGATGAATAATATAGTCAGGACCAAACTTTAGGAATATCAACTTGGAATCTGCATGAAATATTAATTGAAAATGAAAAATTATAGAAGAAAGGTAGAGAGATCAATTAAGAGACCATTAAAATACTAAGTGTGAGATATAATGAGGGTTTGAACTAAAGTGATGGCCCTATGAGTAGAGAAAATGGTATTCAAAAGAAGATACATTAGAACTGATCAACCATGGCTACTGATTGGATGAGAGGAATGAGAATGAAGAGCTGAGGATGATTACGAGAGTGTAAATTTGCATGATTGGAAGAACTGTGCCATCTTAAACAGAACAAAGAAACTCTGGGAAAATAAAGGTGTTCTTTTTTGAACATGTTGAGTTTCAGATGTCTTTGAAGATGCTCAATAGGCAGTTAGTGATGTGGGAATGGAGTTTAGGAAAAACTGTTTAAATGGGTAACTCTCAAAGTCTAAAAAAAATCTTTAGGATCCAAAGAAATAGCTAAGTTGGCACTTCAAGCACTGTCACAGGTAGGCAAGAGATATATGTGGGGAATGAAGATCCCTTTTGGAGCTCCTCAATCATCTCAAAATGATATCATCCAATCATCCATTGATCTCTCAATAGAAGAAGGTATATATAAAATGAAACTAATAAGTGTAGCCTTTTTTCTTTGCAGTAAAACCTTGTCTGATTCTTTGTGATTCCATTTGAGGTTTGCTGGAACAGTTTGTCATTTTCTTTTCTAGCTCATATGATAGATGAGGAAACTTTGACAAACAGAATTAAGTGACTTGATACATACAACTAGTAAATATCTGAGGCTGGATTTCAACTCAATTCTTCCAGATTTCTGCTAATAAATATCTACAGTTGAATTTGATAGAAGATGAGTCTTCCTGACTTTAGACCTGGAATTCTATCCACTGGAGCCACCTATTATTCCAAAGTCAGCATAAATTCTGACCTCATTAAGGTACAGATAATATAATAAGAAAAAAGTCAGAAGGGACAACTGATTTCTATACCTTTTTCATTGATCTGTCAAGTTAATTATTGTGAATATGATAAAACTTGAAGAACTGATATAAATAGTACCATGAAAACATTCTGAGGACAAGTGATTTCATTCACTTTGTTCTACATCTGACTTGGAAGTTGTGATATAAAGTTTTGAAATGTGGGCTTGTTGACATGAAATATCAGATTATCCCACTTCTTTTAATCTCTCCATAAATTCAGCTCAATTCAATTAAACTCCAACTATGTCTAAGGCAGTACATTATAATGGAAAACATACAATTTAGATTCAAACCAAGCCCTCTAACTTATTACCAGTGTGTCTCTGGGCAAGCAAAATTTACTTCTCTTTTTAAAGAAAAGAATCTCTAATTAGTTCTGACATCACTGGCAAGTCACTCAACTTTTCTGAATTTCCTTATCTGTAAAATGAGTGTAATAGAATTTATATAACCTATTTTATAGAGGGATTATAAGCCATAATGCTATATAAATGTGAGCTCCCCTTAATGGGGCAACAGGTATTTGTTTTTTCTTGATTTCACATAAAAATAGTAACTAAAAACAGAAATAAGTCTAAATTGGAAGTTTCCCTCTTCAATTCTGGAAGGGGTTTCTCATTTTAGGATCTTATGTTGTCTCACATAATCCATTCTTAATTTAAAGACATCATATTAATTTTAAGACATATGGTATCATTTGAAAATTTCTCTTACAAGGTTTTGCAAGGGTGAATGTTGAAAATTATCTTTGCATGTATTTTGAAAAATATAAAGCTATTATTACTTTAAAATAAAATTATTTATATAGAATTACAAAAGAAAAAGAAAACTCTTCTCTTACTCTCTGAGGCTTTTTGAGATAAATTTTTGAATTCATTTAATTGGTTTTGATTTTACTCTGCAATATTTCCAAGGTTTTGTGATCTCACCAGCATAGGTCCTTCCTTCCCTGGTGCTAATTGCAATCTATTCATGCCTGGTTGGCTCTACAAATCTTGTTCACATTCTCAGTAGTTATCAAAATAAAACAACTTAAAAATAACTTTTGGGAGATTTTTTTCAAGAGTTATAAAGTTCCTTTGGGACAGATTTTTCCTCCTTGGGTCATTACCCCTCATGTTCTCATACCCCAACCTGCCCTTATCTGAAATCTTCCATGCCTGGAATTATCATAGAAATTACCATGCCCCATGATGCAGTCTTGGACCACCAATAGCCATTGATCCCTCACCTCTCCCTACCTGTGACATCTGAGGTGCACCTAACACCTTGCTCCTCTCGAGAAAACCCACAACCGTTTCCTAATGTAGCTAAATTGTCCTAGGCTTTCTTAGTGGATCCTAGAATAGAGAGAAGCCTCAGGCATTACCCTTGGGGTATTGGCTTGCTGCCTTCCTTTTTATAGTACTGGATTTTCCAGTCCCACCAGTATTGAGGGAGAGGTTCAATGAGTTTCCCAGGTGCAGGAAATGAGATTTCATTTTTCTCCAATATGACATAGGTCATTCAGCAATTCCCTAATTACTGGATATGTAAGTTACTTCTACTTTTGCATTACTATACATGAAGTATCTAGGAATATTTTTGTGTAGATAAATTCTCTTATGTTGTAATTAAGTGTTTTCTCCTTATAGGTCTTCCAAAGGATCCAAGAGCTAAAAGAATTCCATTCTAGTCTACATGTCTCATTTTAAAGATGTGGAACTTGAGTGCAGTGACTTACTCAGATAACAGAGTTACAATTTGAACCACACTTCTAGAATCTTGGCTTTCTTTTTTCATTATACAACATCAGGTGGCCATTGTTAACTCTGAATATTTTTGCTATTTTTGTCAATTTAATGACTATCAGGTGGTATCTACAGATTTTCTTGATTTGAATATCCCTGATTATTAGGGAATTTGAAGAGCTTTTCATGTGATTATTAGCAATTCATATTTTCTCCTTCAAAAATTGCTTATTAATATCCTTTGATTATTTTTACATTTAGGAATGCATCTTGCTTATTTCTGGTTTCTTTTCAAAATACAAAAAGATTTTTATTCAATTCTGTTACCTGTTTCTCTCTCTCTCTCTCTCTCTCTCTCTCTCTCTCTCTGTCTCTCTCTCTCTCTGTCTGTCTCTCTCTCTCTCTCTCTCTCTCTCTCTCTCTCTCTCTCTCTCTCTCTCTCTATATATATATATATATATATATATATATATATATATATATATATATGTATATGTATGTATATGTGACATAAGATATCCAAGCCATAAAACACTGAAAATCTAATTGATCTTTCATCCAGCTAGTTTTACTTGTACATTTGCAGATGGCCAAGATGTAAAGGCCTCGAAGCCTGAAGTAGTGCTTCTTAATTGAACACTAGGTCTTCAAAATCAGCAATTATGTCACGTGCTTTTTCACTAACGTCGCTGCTGTCAACAAATGTGCATGGTGAGCAGATCATAGCTACAGCAGCCATAGCTAACTTTGATGCAGTCCAGCACAGGAAGTGATCACACTGGCTTCTTTTGCATCAACAATCCTTTCACAGGGAGAGTACTAGCTTTGGACACTCACTGATGAATCTGTGTCTTTGTGCACATCTGCTAAGCAGCTTCCTGTCTTGTCTAATAAGTATTTGCTCACTATGCACACATATTGCTTGCCTTTTGGGCTTTGTGTTTATGCTCCATTGGCTCTGGAAGACAGTGCATGGTACAGCTCTCATCCCATAACATGGTCCATAGGAATAAGAGCTGCTTGATCTTCTCAAAGATCTTCAATCTCTCTCTCTCTTTTTTTTTTTTGTCATAGATCCCTTTCATAGTCTGATGGAGGCTATGAACTCCTCAGAATAATATCATCTTGTGTGTAAATGATTTCATGCATAATTAAATGCATGAAATAGATGCTTAAGATTACCAAAAACCCAATTAACATTGATAAAGTTATCAAGATTTTTTAAATCCATAGACTCCCATAAAAACTTTCCATAAAACCTTCAGGGATCTGTGAACCCCAGACTAAAAACTCCTGATCTAGGAATTTGTGAAAGCAAGGGGAGATGAAATGAAAGCTTAAGAACATTATAGAGTAAAATGAAGATTTTATAAAGCTAGGAGAGATGATACATTTGTAAACAGCAGAGAAGGAACTAGTCATATTTGCTTCATTTGAGAAATCTCTGTGTTTTAAACTATGTTATGAAATATGGAAGTTATATGTTTTTTCAGTGTTCAGTGTCAGGGTGAATCTGATTATCCTGATAGTTTCCCTTCTTTCTTTTTGCAGGTTCTTTAATGGACTGTCTGATTTCTTAGAAAACAGAGAATTTGAAGGAAACTTAGAAACCATCTGGAACAATCTATACCCTAAGCAGAAATGTTCCTACAACTTATCTGTCAAGTGGTTATCAAATTTTCCCTGAAGTTATATTGGATTTCTTTTATGTTTGGTTTTCCTTATTATGAAAAATAAAAAATTTCACTTTAAGATTACTTGGCTATTCTTTCTTCCTTTTACTTGCCCTCTTTTTTTCTTTGTTATCAAAAACACCCTTTTGAAACATTTAATAGTATTGTAAATACAAATTCTATAGATCCTCACATTTAGTGATCAACAGGCTTTATCTTGATTTGAGAAGTGAGAATTGTTTCAAATATTTATTTTTTTAGGCTTATTGATTTGATTGTTGCTCAAAGGTCTCTTTGAAATGTATATGCCAATTTAAAATTTTTTCAAATTCCAAATGCTTCTCTAATGTTCATCTCTTGTCTTCAAGTAGCAAATTATATTTTACTGAATAATTTTAAATTTATAGTCTATGTCTGCATTTTTTTTCTTTTTCTGAGGCTGGGGTTAAGTGACTTGCCCAGGGTCACACAGCTAGGAAGTGTTAAGTGTCTGAGACCACATTTGAACTCGGGGCCTCCTGAATTCAAGGTTGGTGCTCTATCCACTGCGCCACCTAGCTGCCCCTATGTCTGCATTTTGTATATATCATATTCTAATTTTAAGGAAAATGCAGTAATATTGATTCTTGTCTTCTGGTTTATTATTCTTTCTTGTACTTTTCAAGATTTGTCCTTTTTATTTTAACACTGAAGTTTAACTATATTTGTCTAGAGAAGTGAATTTTGAGGGGGGTTTTGATAGTTGTGGCTAAAATCCTATGTATTCTATTTACATAGTTTTATTTCTGTTAATTCCAGAATGTTTTCTTGAATGATTCCCTGTATTATAATCAGTGGTATGCTCTTAAATCAATCCATTTCCAGGGAAAAAATGTATGCCTAACAAATTTTAAAGTTTAATTTTCTTTAATAACATTTTTGCCACCACTTTCTTAAGTGTAAGCAATCAACAAAATAATAAGTCAAATCTGAGATACAAATGTTCACAAATTTTAACAAACAAGCTGTTTCAAATTGGCCCAAGAAGGCCTGCATATAATGTTTAGATTCTTTCTTTTTTTCTTAACTTTTGTGATTTCAGTTATCCTGAGAT
This sequence comes from Sminthopsis crassicaudata, assembly GCF_048593235.1. Classification (NCBI taxonomy): domain Eukaryota; kingdom Metazoa; phylum Chordata; class Mammalia; order Dasyuromorphia; family Dasyuridae; genus Sminthopsis; species Sminthopsis crassicaudata. The sequence continues at coordinate 137,568,334 of NC_133620.1, forward strand.
TTTTGCATCTTAAATTATATTTCAGGCCTATCAAATCTGCATGGTTTTGAATTTTTTTCAGTAATTGAGTTATTTCCTGAACATGTTTCTCCACTTTTTCTACATTATTTGCCATTCTATTTTGCTGATTTTTTTCTTATTTTTAGTTTTTTAAAAATAATCTCTATACTATTTATTCTTTAATAATTTCCTCCTGATATTTTTCATTTCTACAAGCTATTATTTGCTTTTAACATGGTTAATTTTTGCTTAATTTCTTTATATTTGTCATTTATCCATTTGGAATCTTAGATTCCAAATAAATTTTGGAATATCTTGAACTTTTTCTTTTTTAAAAAAGTGGCATTTTATTTTTATTATCCTACATGTCCTTTTATGTATTTTTGTTTCTTTTTGCATTTCTGTTTGTAGATTTTGGTGAGATGTGTAAAAATTCTGGATCCCTTTGAATTTCTCAGTCCAAGATTTTCCCTAGAAAGTCTTAACTCATACTTTCTGAGAAGATTGAAACCAACTTTTGTGAGTTATGTCATCTCTTTTTTCCCTTTTCCCACACCTAGTCTTTATATATTTAATCATCCTTTATTTCTGTTTCAGGTTCTGAGGATGAGGCAGGCCTTATCTTTACCAAGGGCAGTTGTGAACTTCTTTTTCTGATCACACCTGATTTCTCCAATCTCCTTTGGAAGCATGTCTCCATTAACCACTTTCTATCCTTGCCTTTGAGGACCTTAGATGAGAGACCTTCATACAAACATAAATCAAAAGTAGTTGGAAAAGAGAAAAAGTTCTAGCAAACTGGAGACTTAGAAAAGATTTTGAATAGGTGACGTCCGAGCTGAGTCATGAAGATATCTATGGAGAATAGACATCCCAGGCTTATAGAACAACCTTGGTGAAGGCACAGAGAGGAGAGGCTAAATGCTAATTTAGAAAATATCTATTATGACCTTTTGGCTAGAAAATAAGAGTATTCAAAGGGAATCACTATAAATGTGGAAAGGAAGATGGAAGTATGATTATAGGGAGTTTAAAATGCCATTTTAAAGGAATTTAAATACCAGCCTTATTTGCATCATTTCTTTTCTATATTACTAGTATATTGCACTATACTATTAGTATTATTGTTATATATATAAGTATTATACTATTAGTATAGTGTTGAGAAACTGACTCTTTAATTGTTCTTCTTACATGACATTCCATTTCTCATCATTATACTATTGCATTATCCTATATGCAAATAGGAATGAAATGAAGATTTTTGAGGAAGAGAATGATGATATCAGACGTGTGTTTTGGCAGCCATGAGTAGAATGCAGGCAGCTATTTTAGTAGTCCAGGTGAAAAGTGATGAGGGATAATCTAGGGCAGTGGCTCTATGAGTAGTGAAAAAAGAATAAATAGGAGAGATCTTAAGGAGGTAGAATCCTCAGGCCTTTGCAACTTGATTATGGGGAAGAGGGAAAGTATAGAGTTAAATATGACTTGGGGGATAAATGGAGGGATGGTGATACTCTCAAAAGAAGTAAGGAACTTTGTGGGGAAAAGTGCATTTATTGGTTTGGGGAGATAATGAACATTGTTTGAGACATATTAAATTTGAGATGTTGACAAGTTGTCCGGTGGAGGTTTCTACCTGGCAGGTACCAATGTGGAGATGGGAAATCTATGAATGATATTAGGGCTGGATAGAAGTTTAGGAGTGCAATTGGGGATACAGTGTATAGAGTAGCAGGCCTGGAGTCAAGAAACTCATCTTCATGAATTCAAATCCAGACTCAGACACTTACTGGCTGTGTGACCTTGGGCAAGTCCTTTAACCCTGTTTGCCTCAGTTTCCTCATCTGTAAAATGAGCTGGAGAAGGAAATGACAAGCCACTGTAGTATCTTTGCCAAGAAAATCCCAAAGGGAGTTATAAACAATTGAAAAGTGACTGAACAACAAAACAGATTTGGGAGTCACCCACATATAGATAAATTAACACATGGAAGCTGCCAAGATCATTGACTGAGAGAATGTAAAGAAAACAGATTAGAACTGTCCCACTCAGAGCCATTTATAGTGGTTAAATAGGAGAGACAATTCAATGAAAAAGATGGAGCATCATTTTTAAAAGTAAGCACAGTGAATTGTAAGTGCTTCATTTCATCCCAAAATCAAACCTGAACTGAGACTGTGCTAGCCTTCGAGCTGCCTCCAATACACTTCCTTTCAATATCTTCAGACATCAGAGAAGGTTTCCAACATTTTGACAGAACCCCCAGAAATGAACGGTTCAGATGTTATGAATGGTGTAAGCAAATAAGAATGGGTTGCAAGCTACATTATTAGAAGAAACTCTGATTGATGGCTCACAGATTCACTTGACCTATCATTTGAGAATTCCCCCAATTTACCCAATTTCTCAACTTGCGTTTAAGCTTTCGGAATGCAGAGATCATTATTAATCCTTCCACGTGGAAGGCAATGTACTAGGAACTGGGAATATGATGACCCTGGACTCAAGAAATTTATATTCTCCTTAGAGAGGCAACGGTATATTAGCAGATATATGACCTGTATACTCAGAAGGCAATCCAAGGGTAAATATGCAAAGCAATAAAATAGGATTAGATGTAGACAGATTGACCCTCAAATCTTTCTCTGCTTACTGTACTACTTCCTCACATAATGCTGCCTTGTTATGTTTTTTTTTTCCCTGCTATTTTCAGTGTGCTTTTTCAGAAGAGGAAACAAAACCACAGGGAATAACTAATAACTACTCCCTCCTTTCCAGAAGCAAGTCTGTGGAAGTGAGTCAGAACACATACATACAAGAGGCAAAAAAGTGGGGAAGTGTAATTTGTAATGTTCCTAAAAATTCCCTTATTCCTTTGGGGTTATCTGGCTTTCAAAGGATCTGATATCATCACTGGCTTGCATAAATTATAGCACTAACTGAGATAATTTGTCAGGAGCAAGGAAAGACCAGGATTCTTACACTTGTTTTTTCACTGAAGAAAAAATAGCAGGGTGAAGAAATATTTTAATAATACCGATGGGATAGGAGGTCCCCTTTCAAAAATGGGGCTTTGGGATTGTGCATCCTTTTTTTAGTTTCATCAGCTGCTCTCAGAATTGGAAAGGGCCTCAGATTTGGGCAAAAATCCACATTTCAATATTATGCTCTGAGCTCTCAGTAAAGAACATTGTAAAAATGGTCTTGCCTGGTCCCTGAATGACCCTTCTGAAATCAGGGAATGTTTTCTGCTTGTGGTAAGGAATCAATTAATCAATAAAAAAGCATTTATTAAATTCCAACTATATACCTAGCATTTTGCTAAATACTGCAGAGGCAAAGACAGAAGTGAAAGTGTTCCTGCCCCTCAAAAGCTTATTTCTAACTGGAGGAAGGCAACATGTACATAGGTAGGTATTTACAAATTAAATTCAAAATGACTACAAGGTGGTTCTGGGAAAGAGGACACTAATAGTTAGAGGTCCAAGATAGGCTTTAAGAAGAGACCTAACAGAAAGCAGTATGCTCACAGGCACAGGTTAGAAGGAAGAGCATACCAAGAATGGAGTACAGCCAATGCAAAGGCATGAAGATGGAAGCTGAAGCTAATATGGCTGTATACAGAATGCATGGAAGATATTAACAGCATCAGAGAGGCTTTTCCCTTTAGTTGGAAGAAGCAAAGCTCAAGTCTCCACAATGGCACAAACTGGAGGCTCTCCTCTCCATTCATTCAACCATCAACAATTTATTGAGCACCTACTAAGAACACAATTTTGTGCTAAGCTAATGGGGGATGGAAAAATGAGTAAATTACCAGTTGTAAGTAATTCTTTTTTTTCCCCAGGCAATTAGGATTAAATGACTTGCCCAAGATTAAGTGTTAAGTGGCTAAAACTGGATTTGAACTCAGGTTCTCCTGACTCCAGGACTGTCACCTGTGCCATTTAGTTGCCCCATCAATTAGTAATCTTAAGAAACTTAGACTCCAGGAGTGAGTTATACAGTCACTATTCAATGGATTTGAACCCAGGTTTTCCAATTCCCAAATCAGCATTCTTTCTACTGTGCTACACTAGGAACAAAATTTCATTTTGAAGATGTGCAGAGTGATGAAAGGCTTTGTCTAAGATCATGCAGGTGGCAGTGAGGACTGGAATCCTGGTCTTCCTTGTGTAGCTTGATGACACAATGGCCTGAAGTCAGGAAGATTCATCTTCCTGAGTTCAAATCCAGACTCAAATACTCACTAGCGATGTGATTTGAGGCAAACAACTTAACTCTGCCTCAGTTCTTTTATCTGTAAAATGAATTGGAGAAGGAAATGACAAAGCACTCCAGTATCTTCTTTACCAAGAAAACTCAATAAAGAACATGAAGAATTAAATTTAAAAAATGATTAACTAAAAATTAAACCTTTGACTCCTTATCTAGAATTTTTTCCTTGGCATCATCATTAATAATATTGATAATTTAATAAAATCATGTCTGTGAATTTTAGCTCAATTCTCTGAAGAAAATAGTATTAGATGGGATAAATAATTTGAAGATCATTTATATTATCTCTAGTTAAATTTAATATGATTTTGCCAGTCAGATTTGATTTAATTTTTGTTCACTGCTTGATTATAATCAATTAATAACATTTATTAAGTGCCTGAGATGTACCAGGCACTGTGTTAAGTGGCCCATCTTTTATAGGAATTTTCTCTGACTCCCTCTAAATTCCATTGACTTCCTTCAATTATTTTCTATTTATTCTGTATATACCTTGCTTTTTATATATTCAGGTAGCGTCTTAACCATTAGATTGTAAGCTCCTTGAGGGCAGATTGTCTTTTGCTGGCACTTAATAAATGTTTATTGGTTGGATGATTAAAACTAATAAAATTCTATGGCAGAAACTAGGCATGGACCCACATTTAACACCACATACTAAGATAAGATCAAAATGGGTCCAAGATTTAGGCATAAAGAATGAAATCATAAATAAATTAGAGGAACATAGGATAGTTTACCTCTCAGACTTGTGGAGGAGGAAGGAATTTGTGTCCAAAGGAGAACTAGAGACCATTATTGATCACAAAATAGGAAATTTTGATTACACCAAATTAAAAAGTTTCTGCACAAACAAAACTAATGCAAACAAGATTAGAAGGGAAGTAACAAATTGGGAAAACATTTTTACAGTTAAAGGTTCTGATAAAGGCCTCATCTCCAAAATATACAGAGAATTGACTTTAATTTATAAGAAATCAAGCCATTCTCCAATTGATAAATGGTCAAAGGATATGAACAGACAATTTTCAGATGATGAAATTAAAACTATTTCCACTCATATGAAAGAGTGATCCAAATCCCTACTGATCAGAGAAATGCAAATTAAGACAACTCTGAGATACCACTACACACCTGTCAGATTGGCTAAGATGACAGGAACAAATAATGATGAATGTTGGAGGGGCTGTGGGAAAACTGGGACACTGATACATTGTTGGTGGAGTTGTGAAAGAATCCAACCATTCTGGAGAATAATCTGGAATTATGCCCAAAAAGTTATCAAAATGTGCACACCCTTTGACTCAGCAGTGCTACTACTGGGCTTATATCCCAAAGAAATACTAAAGAAGGAAAAGGGACCTGTATGTGCCAAAATGTTTGTGGCAGCTCTTTTTATAGAGGCTAGAAACTGGAAGATGAATGGATGTCCATCAATTGGAGAATGGTTGGGTAAATTATGGTATATGAATGTTATGGAATATTATTGTTCTGTAAGAAATGACCAGCAGGAGGAATACAGAGAGGCTTGGAGAGACTTACATCAACTGATGCTGAGTGAAATGAGCAGGACCAGGAGATCGTTATACATTTCCACAATGGTACTGTATGAGGATGTATTCTGATGGAAGTGGATATCTTCAACATAGAGAAGAGCTAATCCAATTCCAATTGATCAATGATGGACAGAATCAGCTACATCCAGAAAAGGAACACTGGGAAATGAGTGTAAACTGTGAGCTTTTTTGTTTGTTTGTTTTTCTTCCCAGATTATTTTTACCTTCTGAATACAATTCTTCCTTTGCAACAATAACAACAACAAAATTCGGTTCTGCACATATATATCAATTAATAACATTTATTAAGTGCCTGAGATGTACCATAAGATATTTAATATATATGGGAATGCCTGCCATCTAGGGGAGGGGGTGGAGAGGAGGGGAAAAACTCGGAACAGAAGGGAGTACAAAGAATACTGTTGTAAAAAAATTACCTATGCATATGTACTGTCAAAAAATGTTATAATTATAAAAATTAATAAAAAAAAACCTAATACAATTCTAAGTTCATCATTTAGAAAAGGAGAAGTCTTTTTTCTGATTCACTGCATCCAGTGAATTGATTAAAAAAAAAGAGAGAGAGATGAAGATTTCCGTTATATTTATAGCAATCATATGTATGAGATTGTTCAGGGCAATCCTATTTAAAGAAAAAAATCATTCTTTTTTGTTTCACAAAATATGGTGACCATAATAATAGCAATATTTTAAAGAAACAATTTCAAAGAGCAAGGGTTCTTAATTAGGGGTCAGTAAAACTGTATTTTTAATATTTTGCTAACTATAATTGTTTTTTAATTCTACATATTTAAAAATATTATCGTGAGAAAGGGTCCAGAGGCCTCATTAGAGTGCCAAAGAAGTTAAGAACATCTTGTCTAAGCCAACCCTCCCCAACTTCATTTTGCTAATAGGTCCAGAGAGCCATAATAATTTGTCCAAAAATTCATGAGACCCCAGTACTCTGGGATCCTATCTGTTAGAATGTTCTGTGATTTGAGGAGGCTCCAAAGCCTCCACCAGCCTTTCTAAATCTGTCCCCACAGGATGGCCATTCCCACTTACTATTAGAGTCAATTGATTTATCTGGAACTGGAAGACCCATACCCTCACTTTACAGATGAGGAAACTGAGGTCTTTAAGTTTTATCTCCCAAGTTCACAGAGGCAGTTAGTAGAAACATTCCAGTAAAGTGACTGAAGAGCTTGACTTGAGTTTGAAAATTGCTTCTGACTTTTACTAGCTCTGTAATCATGGTTCCTTTAGCCCTACAAAAAGGTAAATTATTGTTAGGACCCAGATTTCTGTACTGCCAGTTACAGGCTCTTTTATCTAACATACTGCCCTTAAGCGACACTCCTTTGGGAAATTTTTCTCCAGTTCCTGAGAGTCTGACAAATGTTCGTGGGTTGTGTTGTTACTTTTCTTTCCACCAATGAAATAAGTATTTATGTTTTTCTTTTTAAATAAAGTCTCAGATTCCAAATGTCATATGTGTACAGTTATACCCCATCTGTTTTAGTTGCTGCAAATTGCCTCAATAAACTTAGATGTTCTATTACTGAGCATATGAAACTTTCACAGATTTATTCTTCTGGGTGGCAGAGTACAACAACGTGCTTAGGTGATATGGTTGCATTTGGCTTGGAAAAATTCTCAATGGGGCTTCAATCTTCCCTCCCTTTCCCCTTTCCTATTTCAGTGAAAAAGATTCTGATATTTAGGACCCAGCACCAGAAAGCCAGTGTTTGGGGGCATGTGATCTAAGGATTGCAAGCTATGCATGCAAAGAATTCAGCAGATCTCTTTGTTGAGGCTTTGTTTGAAAGCCTGGAGTAAGAAAGCCCAAACAGTGAGCTAAAATACTTTTGTGCTGGCTGTCCACATTCACATCCAAACATTGCCATAAAATCCTGTCAGCAGACTATGTCTTGGTTGGACTGCTAAGAGTAAAACAAGTTTATATGTAGGCCTAGAAAGGATCTCAGAAGCCATCTATTCCAATCTTACTTTACACATGGGGAAATTGAGGTCCACTTGTGGATACAAAGTTAGTAAGTTTTAGAAATGGGATTGGAATTCAGGTCCAGGTCTCTCCAGAACCAGTGATTCCCTTGCTTGATCTTGAGCTAGTCAGTTCAGTGGAGAAAACTCAAAAAAGGAACCTGTAGTCAACGTTGTTTTTTTAATGTCATGTATTTTCCTTCCCATGAGCCCCCAGTTTTCAATTGTTTAAAAAATGTAGACATGGCATTAGCATAAACAGCCAGACCAACCACCTCTTGCACTATAAAAAGGGAGTCACATCTCTGGCTAGAGATATCTTGGGGGAGGGGGAGGAAAAGTGATGGAGGGGGGGTTTGGACAAATACCAAAAGGTTTATCTTAAAAATTCTGCTTGAGAAACCAAATGATAAACTTGAGAAACAAATTATATACTAGAAGTTTATATTATATATTACCTTGAATGCACCAAAGTTTTAAGCTTAATTATAAAGAGGATATTTATATCGTCGTTGTGCCATTTATACAGCATTTTAAGGTTTACATTTTATCTCATTTGATCTTGTTTTTAATTATTAACTCCATTTTGCAGAAATATCTGAGGCTTAGAGAAGTAAAGCAAGTCTCTGAGGCAGGATTAGCCACAATCTTCCTGATTCCAGATCCATTTCTTTGTCCCACACCTACCTACCTCAGACTCCTTTGAATCATGGTATGTGTCTAATAAATGCTTGTTGATTGACAGCATGGAACTGTGGAATGTTGAGGCAGAAGGGATCTTGTCAAAAGCTTCGGACAAACTGCTCTAGATGTGTCCTCCTGCCCTGGTGCTTTCTTCCTTTCCTAGAATCTTTAGTGATGGAAACTTTAGTACCCTGTGCTATATACCTTTCTAATCAATCCTCAGTATCTCCCTGTAAATAACATGAGTGATGGGAAAACAAATATGCTTGAAAAAAACATATCATCCCTTTCTATAAAATATCAGTTGACAAAGTGAAGTTACACTGGTGTGTGTCAATTAACTGTCATAATTTTGGATCTGTTGGAAGTATTAACTCCCAGTCCTACAGTGTGTGTGTGTGTGTGTGTGTGTGTGTGTGTGTGTGTGTGTGTGTGTGTGGTGGGAGGAAGGATCAATGAGGGTCTTCTTGGAGACAGGACCCCAGTTAAAGGAAACAACTAGAAAACATGATACTGGATGTAGCACTGCTGAGTAGAATCTCTTCCCAGTTCTGTGGTAAAACGCCCCTCCCTTTCTCTTTTTGCTTTGGTCTTGGGGATTTAGGCACCTGAGGTCTGGTCACTGCCCTGGCCGTATGATTGATTGACTGTTCCAATCCCTGTATATCTCAAGTTAGGACCAGTGTCCTCTCTGGACACATTTTTCACATCCCTGACAAAAAGGCATGCTGCTTTTGGATTCAATGTCCAATGTGCTCCTTTTAATGAAAGTCTCTACGTTTTCTGAATGTCTGAAATGGAATTGAACACTTCCCAATTCTGATATTCTCTATTGTTATGTGAATTCTACAGAGGGGATTTTTGCCCATATTGAAATTGTACTATTCCTTCAAATTTTGAGATATAAGATTCCATGGAGGGGTTGTAAAGGATTGCTTTTTAAAAGTGAGTTGTACAAAATAATCTCAGCTATTCCTTCCAATTATGTGATTATAGGAGTTTTAAAATTTAGCATGTGCCAATATGCTTTATATACTTCATACTTTCTCTAACAGTCTAATTTTGAACCTCTTAATTGAATTGAAAATGAATTGGTCAGGATTTTCATTTCACAGAACTTTTTCTCTTTTTGAATTATTTTATTTTTTTCTAATTTCCCAATTACAATTTTCAACATTCATTTTTTAAATTAAGATCCAAATTTTCTCTCCACCCCAAGCAATTTGAAATGTTATGCATGTGTAATCATAGAAAACATATTCCCATATCAATCATATTGTAAAAAAAAAATTGAAAAAAAATTGAAAAAGTTTGCTTCAATCTTTATTCAGATTCCATCAGTTACTTTCTCGGAAGGAACAGCATTTTCCCTAAGTCCTTCAGAGTTGTCTTGGGTCACTGTATTGTTTAGAATATCTGAGTCATTCACAGTACCTTTTACAATATTGCTATTACTTTGTACAATGTTCTTCTCCTGGATTGACTCATTTCATGTTGCATCAATTCATGGAAATCTTTCCAGTTTTGTTTTGTTTTGTTTTGTTTTGTTTTGTTTTGTTTTCTGAGAGCCTCTAGCTCATCATTTCTTACATCACAATAGTATTCCCTCATACTCATGATTAATAACACAAATTGTTCAATCATTCCCCAATTGATGGGCATCTCTCAATTTCCAATTCTTTGCCACCAGAAAAGAGGTGTTTTAATATTTGGACATAGTTCCAAATTGCTCTATATTGGGATTGGATCAGTTCACAACTCCACCAGTAGTACATTAGTGTCCAATTTTCCCACATCTTCTCCAACACTTATCATTCTCCTTTTTCTGTTCTATTAGCCAATCTAATATATATGAGGTAGTACCTCAGAATTGTTTTAATTTGCATTTTCCCCATCAATAGTGATTTAGAGCATTTTTAAAATATGGCTATAGATAGCTTTGATTACTGACATATTTTTCTTTTTTTTTTTAATATTTTAATAGTTTTTATTTACCAGATCTATGCATGGGTAATTTTACAACATTGACAATTGCCAAACCTTTTGTTCTAATTTTTCCCCTCCTTCCTCCCACCCCTTCCCCCAGATGGCAGGTTGACCAATACATGTTAAATATGTTAGAGTATAAATTAAATACCATATATGTATACATGTCCAAACAGCTATATTGCTGCACAAAAAGAATTGGACTTTGAAATAGTGTACAATTAGCCTGTGAAGGAAATCCAAAATGCAGGCGGACAAAATTAGAGGGATTGGGAATTCTATGTAGTGGTTCCTAATCATCTCCCAGAGTTCTTTCGCTGGGTGTAGCTGGTTCAGTTCATTACTGCTCTATTGGAACTGATTTGGTTCATCTCACCGTTGAAAATGGCCACATCCATCAGAATTGATCATCATATGGTATTGTTGTTGAAGTATACAACGTCTCCTGGTCCTGCTCATTTCACTCAGCATCAGTTCATGTAAGTCTCTCCAGGCCTTTCTGAAATCATCGTGTTGTTCATTTCTTACAGAACAATAATATTCCATAATATTCATATACCACAATTTATTCGGCCAATCTCCAATTGATGGGCATCCTACTGACCATATTTTTCAAACATTTCTGAATTGGGCAATGGATCTTATTTTATTTTACCAAATTGACTCATTTCTTCTCTATATATTTGAGAGATGAGGCCTTTGAGAAAATTGCTTCAAAAGCTTTTTCAAAATTATAATTGCTATTTCTCTCCATCCTATCTTTCCTGTTTATTATAATCTCTCTCCTTTCACCCTGTCCTTCCTCAAAAATGTTTTTCTTCAATTGCTTCCCCTAATCCACAATCATTCATCTTCCTTTCAATGAGCATCATTCCCTATTCTCTTATCTTTTTTTTCTCTTTTTATTTTCTTAGAGTATAATAGATTTCTATACCCAATTAAGTGTGTATATTATTCCCTCTTTGATTTGGTTCTGATGAGAGTAAAATTCAAGCATTCACTACGTTTCCCATCTTGCCTCCTTTATATGAAATAATTTACCCCATTCTGTCTCTTTCTTTCCCTTTCTCCCAATGAGTTTTCTTTCTAATTTCATTTTTTACATGTCATTCTATCATATTTAATTCATACCTGTTCCCTCTGTCTACATATGCTACTTTTAACTGTCATAATAATGAAAAAGTTCTTGTGAGTTACATGTATCATCTTCCTATGTAGGAATGTAAACAATTTAACCTTATTAAGTGCCTTATGATTTTCCTTTTTATGCTTCTCTTGAGTCTTGTATTTGGAAGTCAATTTTTCTGTTCAGCTTTGGTTTTTTCATCACAAATGATTGAAAATCTTTTATCTCATTGAATACCTATTTCCCCTAAAGTGTTACACTCCATTTTGCTGGCGAGGCAATTCTTGGTTGTAAACCTAGCTCTTCCAGAATTATCTTCCAAGCTCTCTTAATCCACCAAAATCTTGGGTTATCCTAGTTGTGGCTCCACAACATTTGAATTGTTTCTTTCTGTTTGAAAAATTTTCTCCTTAATCTGGTAAATGTGGGGAAGGCATACAATTAGCAACAGAAATTGTGAAAAGAATTTTGAAGCAAGTTTCTCTGATGAAGGCCTCATTTCTCAAATGTAGAGGGAACTGAGCCAAATTTGTTTTTTTAAAAAAAATAAGGACCATTCCTCAGTTGATGAGTCATCAAAAGATATGAACAATTTTCAGATGAATTAATCAAGCTATTTATGTACATATAAAAAATACTTTCACTATTGATTGAAGAAATCCAAACTGGGACAATTTTGAGATACTATCTCATACCTACCTATTAAATTGGCAAATGGGTCAGAAAAGGAGGATAACAAATGATGGAGAAAAAGTGGGGAAAATAAGACATTAATGCATTGATGGTAGAATTGTGAATTGATTCAACCATTCTGTAGAACAATTTGGAACTAATTAAATTTTAATTTAATTAAAATTTAATTTTAAATTAATTAAAGTTTATAAAAATATGAACATCCTTTGACCCAATAATAACATGGCTAGGTATGTATCCCAAAAGAGATCATAAAAAAAGGAAAAGGACCTATATGTGCAAAAATATTCTTTTCTTAGGTTCTTTTTTCAATTGGGATGATGTCCATCAATTAGGAAATGGCTTAATTGTGGTATGTGATTATGTTGGAATACTATTGCCCCATGGGAAATGAACAGAATGCTCTCAAAAAACTCAGAAAAATATTCCATGAATTCATGCAAAGTTAAATGTACTGTAGAGTAATAATGTTTCGAGATGATAATTTGCAAATGATTTTGCTATTCTCAGCAATACAATAATCCAAGACTATTCTGAAGTATTTATGATGAAAGATGGCATCATATTGAAGTATATTTATTGTTTTATTTTATTTTCCTTGAGGGTTTTTTGGAGGGGCTGGAGATCCATGTTTTCTTTTGCAACTTAACTCTTATGTAAGTGTTCTGCATAATTTCACATGTGCTTTATGAATGGGGAGGGAAACAGGAGGGGAGAGAATCTGGAACTCAATGTTTTAAAAACAAATGTAAAAAATTGTTTTACAAAAAAATGGCATAAATAAAATATTAAATCATAAAAAATATTCCTCAGAGTTTTCATTTTGGTATCCCTTTCATGAGGTTATTGGTGGATTCTTTCAATTCGATTTTGCCCTCTCATTCTAGAATGTGAGGGCAGTTTTCAGTTTTCTTTGATAATTTCTTGAAAGATGATATCTAGGCTCTTTTTGTGATCATGGTTTTTTCAAGAAATCAATTAAATTTTAAATTATGTTTCCTGGATCTGTTTTCCACATCAGTTATTTTTTAAATAGTTCACATTGTGTCTTCTAGTTTTTCATTCATTCTTTTGGATTTGCTTTTTATCTTCTTTTGAGTGTGTTTTGATCTTCTTTGTCACTATAGTAACTTTCTATGGTCATAATTTTTTCCTGTTGTTTGCTCATTTTCCCCGCCTGTTTCTTGACTTTTAGGGACCTAAAAGTTCTCAGTTTTTCCTAGGTGGTATGATCTAAGGAGAGATGTGTTTACTACTCTCCGGCCTACGCATTGGTCTATGAGTGACAATAAGTACTCTTATGCCCTGAAACTGCACTATGATTGCAAACTCTGATGTGCTAGTGCTCCTCCTCCTATGGGAGGAGGAGCACTAGCACATATGTGATCTGTATCCAAATAAGGGCAAAGCAACTATTCTGCCCTCAATTCTAGCAAAGAGACTCCTGTAATTTCCTTCCACCCTCTTACAGTCTGTATGTCGAGAGCTCTTGAAGCAGCCACTGCAGTCTAGGCTGGTGCAGCCTGTGCTAACTGTGCTGTGTTCTCACCCAGGTGCAACAAATCTTTCCTGCTGACTTCTATGTTATCTTCCTTTGGAAAATTATTTCATCCTAATTTTTGGAGCATTTTAAATTTTAGTACATTATTTAAAGGTCTTTAGAAGTGTTTGAGGAGAACTCTGGGAAATTCCTGCCTTTTCTCTGCCATCTTGGTTCTGTCCTTTCATAGGAAATTTTCTAAAAAAAAAAAAAAAGAAAAGAGAAAAGAAGAAATATGTTTAATAAGGAAAGTTAAGAAATATTATAAATAAGCTTTTGTATTACCCTCAAATTGTTTCCATGTTCAGTTTCTACCAGAATATCAGGAAAGTTTAAAGTGGTACTTGAAGTAGTAATAAAGTTTCTACTCTGCAGACATAACAGTCTGTTTTATGAAATAATAATTAGTTCACATTTTCAGCTGGACTTTTTTGAAAATTTTCTCTAGCTGTCACTCTGGGCAGGAGACTTCTTTTTCCCCTTCATTCCTTCAGTCACATGTGTGTTTTAGCTTGCCATTAACCTCAAACTTCAAATTCTTTGGGCATTACTTTATGCAAACAATGAAATAAAAACAATTTTTTGTGTTGTTTTTAACCTAATAATCATGCCAGCTGAACTTCTCTTGGCCAGAAAAATACTAAAGCTTGTATGAAACCTTTAAAGACGGTTAAATAGAAAATTCACATTATAAAAATTCACATTTATATAAAACAAATATGTATACACATACATAGACATACATATATATGTGTGTATAGAGCAAACATAATTATTTGCATATGAAACACATGACTATATGAAAAAAAAAATATATATATATAAATAAATAAAATCTCATATTTGATATGTGTGTAAAAAAAGTCTTTCAGGAACATATTTGTCCCTTCTTCAAAGCACACTTAATTACTTTAAGGGATGGATAAAGTATTCCTTCTAACAGATCACAACTCATCTATGCCAACCTATCATATACTAGTTTTGTCAATGGCTTCCCATAAATTCTTCATGGGGGAATCCATCCAATATACTAGAGTCTTCCTGCTATATCAACAGTTTTTTTTTTTTTAAATCTGGAGGTTCCCTATAGGAGATATGGGAAGCACAAACAATATTTTTAAAAAACCACATTGGAACAGGTAAGTGGTATAGTGGATAGAACACTGGCCCTGGAGTCAGGAGGACCTGAGTCCAAACTCAAACTCAATCACTAACTGTATGATGCTGAGCAAGTCTTTTACCCACAGAAATTCTAAATTGATTTTCAATTAATGGAATTACAAATTTTGGGATATACTTTTAGAAAAGAAAAAAATATATTCATTTCTTGCATGAAAAAAGATAACTTAAAAGTCTATGAAAATAAATTGAGAATGTATTTTTATTTAATATACACACTGCTTTAAACATTTTCCTTGTTTTGAGAAATTTTAGAAGTTATGATAAATCATAGAATTTATTTCCATGAGACAGCAGAAAGAGTGAAAATACTGTTTGGTTTGTAGTCAGGAAGACCTACATTCAAACCTTGCTTTAGATTCTAGCTGTATAATCCTGGGCAAGTCATAATTTCTCTCTGAATCAAGTTTCTCATTTGTAAAATAAGAGGATTAAATAAGATTCACTGTGCCTCTTTACTGTGCCATTATAGTTTTTAAATAAAACATAAACAAATGTTTTCCATACCTTTTTAAAATAAAATTTTCATATTCCTTATAGGTAACATCTAAGGGTCTTTTCTATTCTAAATCTATTATTCTCTGATCTCCTATTGAAAAGGAGGCAAGGGAAGGCTGATCAAAAAAACCAAGAGGCATAGGGACTGAAAGAGGTTGGGAACCCCAGCTCTAGGGGATGTCTCATGTTAAATCTAATTCACTTGGTTCCTAATTCATCAAAGCCTCTTATATAAAAAGATGTCAGATCTACTGAATTCTTTACAACAAAAAGTGGTTTGATGATTTTCTTGATGATATCTACCAATGCTTACTATTGAAGAAGCTCAGATCTTATAAATGGAACAATGGTTTGGCAAAGCAACCTTTCACTAGAGTTCTTTCTTTCATACAAAATAGCTTATAAAGAAAAATCTAGATGAGCTTAAATTTTGGGAAACATTTCTGGAAATGAGAGAAACTGAATTTTCCTTTTTTCCCCCCTCAATTTAAATTCATTTAAAAATACTCCAACAAGAGAACAGAAACTAACTTCTGAGGAATTTCTTTTCTGAGAAAAAAATCCTTCAACCATCATCCTTTTGAAGACTGCTGTCCTTTGAAAACTGTTAATACAAGAGATAATACTTTTTCCTCTCAGTGATGTATATATAATTCAAGATAATTTAATTTACATGCCAAATTGTGTTATGGTAATTTCTAGATCTTGAGATTTAAAAAATCAAGAAACATTTGTTCTATTACTTACATAACAAACAAAGATGAATTTCCAGTCAGATTTAAACAGGGAACAACAGAAGAGACAGAGCAGTACATAATACAAGTTACATGTAAAGGAGTAATGGAGTCCAGAAAAACCCAGGCCTATAGGCACTATGTCTTTCTGAAAACTGGCTTTTTCTAACCAGGCAATGCAATATAACTCAAAGATTAGTTGTTAGCTGTTTTCGCAGTTATCAAGTGATATGATTTAGAAATCTTTCCCCTATGCCCCTTTGTCAGTGTATAAGTGTGCGTGTATTTATGTATTATATATATGTATAAAATCTCAAAAATCCATTTAAATAAATATATACGCATACTAATGATAATCATGTCATCTTTATGTTTCTTTATGTAATTGTCACCTTCTAAAAAAGGAGTATATTCATCAAAGACTAAGCTCATGTAAAAATGATCCACATAATGATATCCCTCTCTTCCTGGGAGGGTGGGTAGAAAGACCGGGTCTTCATACACTAGATATCAGATGTTATGTTTTGAACACAAAATTTAGGGACTGAAACCTATCTTAGAGATAACTGTGACTAGTAAAAACCAGTTTGACTGGTAAGGCCCAATCCCCTTAGCAAGCATGTATACTAAGGCTAATAATAAACCAGACACTGGACATTACCCACTTTCCCAAGCCTCTTGCAGGATTAGCAAAGTTAGAATGATGTATTTACATGCAGCTTCTCTATATCTATGTCTCTCATTCCTATCCCATTATTAAGCGATTTAGAAAATATCCTCATTTCTTTCATTTTGACTATATTCATCTAAAGATAGCATAGCAGTCTGTTGGTTGGCTCTTTGTCTAACACTCTGAATAAGACTGAGCCCCGAGAGGCTCTGGGCCTTTATGCAGATTGTGAAAGTTGTTCCACGTTTCATGTTCAGAAGCCACATCACTGTGAGCTGCACTTGCCTAAGGTCAATGAGAATTATATATCAAGACTGTTACTTACCTATTGGCTTTCATTCTGCTCTTCCCCTTGTGAGTGGTAATGACATTTTGTTATCTCCCATCTCCCTGTGGCTCTGCTGATTTGCATCTGAAGTCTCCTGAACTACCACGATCTGGTTTAAAACCTTCCTCTTATAGATGAGAATGACCTTACATGTATCTGTATTCCCACACTGGTGATAAGCACAAATCATTGAACATTTGGTTGAAAACAGTAATCCAAACATTGGAGAACAAGTGCTCTACAAAATTTTTTGGATACGGGAAAGACATTAATTCTATGCTTCAGGGAAAATTGGCATTTTTTCCTAGATTCCACTTACACATCTGATTCTTAAAATTTTCCATTACACTAAACTAAACCACAAGTTTCTTCTGGATTCAGTGTATTTTATTAATTAAACCTCAATGATGAACAGACTTTTATAATTTCATACTGATTTACACCAGTATTCTAAAAATAAAATGTAAAGTAGCCAAGAGGTACAGTGATGGAGTAAAGGGAGGATCATATTCACAAACTTACCAGAAATTTCTATTATATTCAAATGAGATGAGATGATTGACAATGGGAGTTTGGTTTATACTTTATTATGCTTAGCATACACAGGATCATCTTTTCATAGTACTGACATGGATAGACATCAGACTGACATCCATTTCCTTCATATGGCTGATTTGGGCCCATAAAGTGAGGCTAAAAACTTGATGATTCAGGTTATGAAAATGCTTGGTTTGGCCATCACCATGGATCATCCTCCACATTGGTCCTTGGACTAGACCTGCAGGGCAAGAAAGCCAACATTTGACTGTTTCCCTTGGTGGTATCTATAGTGATCCCAGCAGCCCTTCTCTGCTGCCACAGTGGGAAAAAGAAGCCACAAAAGGGAAAGTTGAATTTTCCAAGACTATGGTTCTATGATTGAATCCAAAACTAGAAAAAGTTCCATTTTTTTCAGAGAATTTTGTAATTTAATTTGCTGTGAGAGACCCATAAAGACCAGCTCTTTTATAATTAAAAAAAATTTTTTTCTTCCTTAAATGAATTCAAATTCTCCTTCTTATATATACTGGCTGCATGACCCTGGGCAAGTCAATTAAATGTCTCAGTTCTCTCATCTGTAAGATGAGATTTATAACTGTACCCACTTCACAATGTTATGAGGATCAAATGAGCTAACATATAAAGTGTTTTATAAACTTAAAAGTGTTATATGAATAATAGCAATAGTTATGATCCAATACTACAAATTACAGAAAGATGCCAATCTACTTTGGTAGATTATTCAGGAGTTTCCTGTACCAATAAAAACACAGGTTGAGAGCCTCAGAGTTAAGGCACCTAAAAACAGTCCCCCCCCATCCCCACCCCCAAGGGAAAAATAAAAATAACTGCAAAGGAATAATAACAACTTACATTTTTGAAGTGTTTATTATTTCATTTGATCATCACAGCAACCCCATGATGTAGTGATATAAATATTATTACATACCTTTTTGAAAATGAGGAAATTGAGGCTCAGAGAGAGTTAACATCATACTAAGATCACACAAATTGGTGACTAGAAGTCAGGATTTGAATCCTAATTGGCCAACTCCAAGTCAGTGCCTTTTCTTTTATAATATACTGCCTTTAGAGGTTTTTAATATAATTTTACATATTTATACTTATGCTAACCACACTGAGTCTGTAAAATCCCAAATTCAGCGATTCCGAGGTTCTGGTATTCTAGATTCAGAGATAATGAAATTCGGAGTATATGAGTCCAAATCCTGCTTTGGATAGTGCCGGAGTGGTCTTGGGCAAATATCTCTCCTCACCTAGGAGTCAGTGATTCTATCTACCCATTCCTCCTTGAATGAGAGAACAGAGATAAAGGATTTTCAAGCCTAAAAATACTTCCTATTACTACTATTATTTTATAATAAGGTTGGGCCAAATAACCTTTGAAGTCACACTTTAGGTCTATAATTCCTGTCAAACTTTTCTGGGGGCATCAGCCTTCAGTTTCTCTCTCGATTTATATGTAAAAATATAATAGAAATCTATAAATAATAATATAGTAACACTTATATACTCTTTTAATGCTTGAAAAGTGCTTTTTACATGTTAATTCACTTGATACTCAAAACAATTCCTTGAGGTAGATACAATAATTATTCACATTTTAGAGATGAAAATACTGAGGCACATATAAATTAGGGAACTTGCACAGAGTCGCACAGGTAGTAAGTGTCTAAGGCAGGATTTAAATTCGGTATTTCTGACTCCAAGTCTTGCACCCTCTCTACTCTGTCACATAAATGTCCTTCTCTACCTCTTCTTCTGTTAAAATATCTACATTGCAAGAGACTACATTGCCTCCACTTTGGGGGAAAAAATGAGAAGGATCCTCAAAAGTAAAATCTGGAAATAATATTAAGATAGCAGCAACAATATTTTGCTTTGAAAATCACCTGAGAGTAGATTGCATGCTTTATGAAAATGATACATGACTAGTATATATGTAACCCTCAACTGCGTATACCAAGAGGAAGCCTCTTTCTGGAAAACTGCATTTCAAGTCTGTGACCCATACTGTGCTCTAAATACTTACTATGAAATGGCTTTTGGACTCTGAGCATAATTATAATGTTTACAGTGGCTGCCAGGCTGTGTAAACATGGAAAAATATAGTTTAAATATTAAACATTACAGTTCTTTGACCATGCAGAAGAACAGAGGTGGAGAAACTCCTTTGTAGTTTGTGCCCAGGCTGCCCATGGATTTCATACTTCAGTTGGAGGACTGCAAAAGCAATTCATCCTCATCATGTCCAGTCCTGGCTGAAGGATCAATTGGGGAAAAGTACAGCTCCAGCAGCTGAATGTCTTAAGTTCTTCTTTGTATTCCCTTCATCTTTGTCTTCACCTCTCTCATAGGTATTTGCCTATGAGTTTAAGCTATAAGCAGAAAAGGCTGGTATTCAGGCTCCAATGCTGGTTTTTCAGTTTTTCTATTTTTCTTTGTTTTTAACTTATTCTCCTCCAAGCTTTCATCATCTAGGGTCTTCCTCACGACTCTTGTTCAGTCATCTGTGTAGAGAGTATTGATTTACTGTGGATATAATGTCAAACAGGAGAATATAATCTGAACAGCTTAAGTGAGTATCTTAAACTCTTTGAGGGGAGTTAGAGACTGTTACTTTAATCTGACATTAATTTAGGATAATTAGTTAAGATCCAAAACATTCCTTCCCTTCAACACCTAAATTTTCTCCTATTAAGCATTGGAGAGAATATATAACCAACTTTTAGGAAATATTTCTTGTTTGAAACACAATTGCCTCCTTGGAAGTGGCTTTGGAAGGAGATCTAGTGGTAAAATGTTTGTTACCAATAACCTTAAAATTATGTCTCTGTTTGGTCATTAAATCAGACTAAGCATGATTAAAATCTGTGAAGAGCAAGCACTGATTTATTGTAGATAAACGTCAAATAGCAAACTACAATCTGAAGAGTTCAAATATGTATCTTGGACTCATGCAGGTTCTCTAACAAACAAGTTTTAGTTACTGATACAGATCTCTACAAGCTATCGTTAGCATTTTGGTCAGAATGGGAATTTGACTCATTCGTTCAGCCAGGATTTTAATATTGTGCATAGAAGGCATTACAAAATAAGTGTAAGATGTGTTCCCTGCCCTTCAGATGCTTACAATTGATTGGGGAAGTTCTGTGATTTCATTATTTCCTGGCACAGAGAA
Source organism: Sminthopsis crassicaudata (assembly GCF_048593235.1). Classification (NCBI taxonomy): domain Eukaryota; kingdom Metazoa; phylum Chordata; class Mammalia; order Dasyuromorphia; family Dasyuridae; genus Sminthopsis; species Sminthopsis crassicaudata. The sequence goes on from NC_133620.1 coordinate 137,589,358, forward strand.
TTCACCAGTGCAGATCTCATCTGTAATTTATAACCTATGAGAGTTTCTTGGGACAATATGAGGTTAAATAACTTGCCCTTTAGTCAGATGATTGGTATGTGTTAAGGGACAGGACTGGAGCTGAATGTGCTCTTTCTTTCTCTCTCTGTCTCTCTTTCTGTCTGCCTCTGTCCCTCTCTCTGTCTCTCTCTCTGTCTCTGTTTGTCTCTCTGTCTCTGTCTCTGTCTCTCTCTCTCTCTCTCTCTCTCTCTCACACACACACACACACACACACACACACACACACACACACACACACACTTCCTGTGCCCCTATGCCCCCAGTTAAGTGGCAATGTAAGGTAGCATGTGATTGATTGCTAAAAGTCATAAGTAGAGACAATGAGAATTAAAGGAATTTCAAGAAGAAAAACATCACTGTGATCTGAAATGTTTGGGGAAGAAAGCATGGAGTAAATATGAATTAAACTACATCAAAGGAGAGTCTGGATTTAATGATAAAAGTGCCTTGGAAAAGGTAGTTGTTGCTTGAGGTACTAGAAGGTAGAGTTGGAGAGGTAAGCTGAACAAGAACAGCAACCTTGCATACCATATGTAAGGTGTGAAAATTTAGACTTTTTCCTGTAGGTAATGGGGAGCCACTGAAGGTTTCTGAGCAGTAAGTAGCATGATAAAATTGGTACTCTGCTGATTGTACACAGGATGCCTTGAAGGAAAGCAAGGTTAGAAGTAGGGAGATTCATGAAGAAACATTTAACACTACTTGAGGCATTAAGGGATGGAGGCCTCAACTCAGATGAGGACAGTGGGAATAGGAAGGGAAGACTAGGTTCAAAAGACTATTCCAAGGAAAAATCAACACAGCTTAATAACTTTCTATATGTTGATGATGAATGAGAGGAGGGATAGGAATTGGACTTATAATTTCATTGGTATATGGAACTTCCAAAGAGGAAATATTCCCTACCAATACAAGTCAGCAATTTCTCAGCAATTTAATTATCTAAGGGAATTACTAAAAATTGAGAGATTAATTCAGTTAATAAATATTTATTAAGTACCTACTTTGTGCTAGGTAATCTATTAAGTTATGTGGATGTATATTAAAAAAAAAAAAGAAATACAGTTCTTATCATCAAGGAGCTTATAATCTAATCAGGGCAGACAATAAGACAATACAGAAAAAGAATCAGAAAAAAGGGGAAATGGAAGGAAAAAATACCAGTTATATACCATTGGCATGAGGGAGTGTAACCAGCTAAGAAATAAAGAAGTGGATGACTTGGGTATGCTATTTAAAAGGAGGTTTTGTGAGGAACTCTCTTCTCTGTCCTGCAATCAGAGACACCTCTGAGTACTCCAAGGTCAGAGGGTATTGATGAGATGTGAGTTTCTAGGGCAGATGTAATGTTGCAGGATGAAGAGGTTCCAGGTGCATAAGGAAGAAATCCAAAGTGTGTGTATGTATTGGGGCTGGGGAGGAAATGGAATGAAGAGGTCCCTTATCTAAGGGCAAATAATATGTGCCAGAAGCAAGGCTTGGCCTAGGTCTCCCTACCCATTCTAACACGCTACATCTCTGGAGTTAAAAAGAGGATATGAGATCTGAATGACAGAAACAAGTCAACTAGATTCACAAGGATGAAATTAATGCCATTAAAAAGGAAAGGGAATGAGGAACAGGGTTTTGATTTTGTGGGGAGAGTGAGTTCAATTTAAATGCCTTAACTTTGAAGTGATGGCAAGATATACAGGTAAAAATTTATAATAGGCAATTGAATATGGGAATGAGTGTAGTTATAGATCAGGGAATTATCCACCATGAGGTTATACTCAAAATCATGAGACATGATAATTTTGCCAAGGGAAAAAATGTACAAAAGGGAAAATGTAGAGAACCAAGATTGAGTCATAAAGAATATTTAGTGAGTGGGAAGAAAAGGAGTTGTCCAAAGAAAAGTAAAGGAAGAAGCAGAGAGTTAAGAGGTAAATTAGGAAAGGGCAGTGTTATTAAAGTCAAAAGGAGAATTTTAAGAAGGAGCAAAGAAAGGATGTCGGATTTAACAAGATAAAGGTCACTGGAGACCTTGTGGAAGTCAATTTTAGTAAAACTAATGATCTAGAATTAATAATTTGGAGGATTAAATAAGGAATGATTGGTGAGGAAATGGAAGAATCAGGTTAAATGGATTTAGACCTAAGTCAAAATTGTTGAAAAGGTGGGGAAAGCAAGGGAAATCTAGATTTTCTTACACAGTTTCTCTGAAAATGTATAGCTATTCAAGTGATGTCAAAAGATTACAAGAGTAAACTAGCATTTGGGACAAAGGAATATAGCTTGAGGTCAAGGGTAATTCCATGTACATGCTTGAAACAGAAAATAACTAAGATGCTTCTTATTCCATCATGTCAGACTAACCTAATTCTTAAATCATTAATTATGTACTATGATTTTGAGACAATATAGTATAGAGTTAAGAGCCCTGGTTTTGGGGTTAGGGAATCTGGGTTCAAATCTTGCTTCTCACATTTACTGCCTATGTGACCTTGAACTTAGTCACTTAAACTCTGTGAACCTAAGTTTCTTCAACTCTAAAAGAGTAGGCTTAGATAGCACTTAGATGGTATTTTGGCTCTATGGTCCTCTCCTAAAGAGAGATTGAAAAGAAAAGCTAACAGATTCTTTTATTTCCAGGGACTTATTTAAACGTGTTGTTTTAGAAAAGATTCTGAATACAATTAGATTTTGAAAACCAGCTAGCACCCAGGTGCTTATCAATACCTTGTCAACGAACATCTGGATGTTTGATGTTACATGAGGTCATAACCAGATAGACTGACTGCATTCCCTCCCTACCCCCTCACCCCTAATTTTTCTTCTGGCTCTTCCAGCCTTCAGGAGACAGAGCACCAGTCTTTTGACTTTGCCCTGGTGTGAAATTGTTAACTACCAATTTCAGGAGTGTGTGAAAAAGTTTATTGTCACATGTGAAAACTAATTAATGCCTGTAAAGTCCTGTGAGATCCATAGATGAAAGGAGCTATTTAACTGCACTGTATTATTATCTGAAGAAGAGGGAACAGACATAATGAGCCAGATTCTCCCAGAGCAGAAAGGATGCCCCAGGAGTCAGTGGTGCATTTGAAAGTTATATTAACTCCCTCAGGTGAAAATCATTCATTTTCTAGAAGTTACTTTGGTGGCCTAAAAATAGTGAGGGGCAGCTTCTTGGAGAATCTTAACTTGTTACTTTAGACACCTAAGAATCTTGCTTGACAGAATATTAATATATTTTTCCCCCTAAAATCATAATGGTTTACAGACTCAGGTAAATAAATTGATCCTGTGTCAGTGCTCAAGGCCTTGTCTCAAATAGGCAATAAATTAAAAAAAAAAAAAAAAAAAAAAAGCGACATCACTTTAGTTCTATACAAGTGCTAACATCCTGCATGGTACACAGACATAAAAGTAATTGAAGGGTCATAAATTTGGAACAAGATGGAACCTCAGAGGTTATGGCATCCATAAATTCATTTTATAAATGAGGAAACTGAGGCACAGGACAGGAACAGATTTGCTTAGGGAATCATGTAGCTACAAAGTACCTGAAATGGGAATTGAAGGAAGGTCTTCTTGATTTCAAATCCAGGGTCCTTTCTATGTTGCTGTGTTGGATAGGGATCCTAATAAATGTAAGATCATTGAGGACAGATACTGCATTTTTGCCTTTACACTCTCCTCCCCCCCACAATAACACAGTCCCGGAAACATTTATTTATTTAGTATTTTGCTGTGGTGAGTTGTGTCCGACTCTTCATGACCTCATTTGAGGTTTTCTTTACAAATATTCTGTAGTGGTTTGCCATTTCCTTCTCCACCTTATTTTATACATGAGGAAGCTGAGGCAGGTAGGGTTAAGTTATCTGCCCAGTAGCTAGTAAGTGTCTGAAGCAGGATTTGAACTCAGGAAAATGTGTTTGTGTACTCTAGACCTGGCACATTATGCACTGTGGTACTCACCTAGCTACTCTACCTGGCACATAGTAAATGTTTATTTTGTTTCCAATTTTATCCTTCCTATATTTTAGTGTATACATAGTTATTTGCACAGTCCCCCATTAGATGATTAGCTCTTTCAGGACAGGGACCATTTTTGTGCCTTTCTATTTCCAGCCCTTAATAGTACTTGGCCCACAGTAATTACTTCATAAGTGCTTGTTGATTTGGCTCATTGACTTGAATACAAGAAAGAAATTTAAAATACAATCCATTCATTTTGCTGATTTTAAAATATTTTAATTTAGTTTTTGTGAGAATTTTCTCTTAGGGGAATTTGATGCAACCTTGTATTGATGTTTTCATTGGGCACATGACCTTTTATAAGGAGATAGTTTTGTGGATTAAAACATGAAGCTTTATAGTCCCCAAATAGCCAAATATTTCTGCTCTTCAACAGCCACAGACTTTACTCTTTCCTCAGCTAAGCCTTCTAGGATCCTGACTTTCTTTGCTGAAAAATTCAAGGTCCTTTCTGATTTCTTCAGTTATCATTGCTCTTGGCCTCTTTCAATGATTTTAAAATTTCTTTATATTTACTTCTCAATGTATATATGTCATATATCTCCTAGTGTAACAGAAGCTCCTTGAGAGTAGGAAATATTGTATTTTTACTTTGTATATCCAGGGTCTAACACAATTAATGGTACCAAGTGGGTACTTAATAAGATTTTTTTGGGTTATATTGAATCATTCCATCATAGGACTGTGAACCATGGCAAACGTGCTTGTTGACTACTCAGAATATGGAGCAAGAAGATATAAGTGGCAGAATTCATTATCACTCCTAGAAAAACAACTCAATAGAATAGCATCTTTTTCCCAAAAGAAATTCAATTGAATTCAACAGTCACTTATTAAAGGGCCTGTTATGTGTCAGGCATTTTGCCAGGTGTTGAAAACACTAAAATTAAATAAGTAAATAAATGAAATAAAATAACTCCTGTCCTCAAGAAGTTTATATTCTACATGGGGAGGAAACAGCACAGCTTAACACAGACCTAGGAAAGGAAGCTGTTTCTTTTCCTAAGGAGACTATCTCCCTGCTCTAAAAGAAAATTGATGTCTTCACACTTGGAGAAAATGACAATGACAAAAAAAAAAAAGTTAACACAGTAAAATAACTTTGAAAACAGTCCTGAAAAACAGTCCTGAACTCTCTTTCCTCACTGGAGGAGTGGTGATTTTACAGATATGTTGTAGTACAGTAAGTGTTGGGGAAGAGGAAAACAGATCTTTATGCAGTGTTCTGTTCAAGAGAAAAGTCAGAGACAGATCTGGAGGACATGAGTCTCAGATTATCTAGAATAGGGCTTCTTAAACTTTTCCCACTGGTAACCTTTTTTTTTTTTTTTTGCCTGAGAAATTTTTACGTGATCCCAGGAATATAGGCATATAAGACAAGTATACAAATCAAACATTTGGTGATAATAAATCATAATTTTGTGACCCCCACATTTAGTTACATGACCCCATATGAGGTTGTGAACAATAGTTTTAAGAAGCTTTGATCTAGGCAGGATCTTTGACAACCACACCCTACACAGACTGTTTGATCCTAGATAAGTAAGTCCATTAACGGCTCACAGTTCTCTAAGCAATTCTCTAAGTCTTTATGAGTGGCAGGGAAGGTGCCTATCTGCATTGATTAGGGAGAGTTTCCTTATGAAATTTCTATTTCTTCATGCCTACTACACCAAATGTGTGTTGAGGAAAAGTTCATGGCTAAGTCACTGCCACACTGCTAGAAGTATGTTTACAATGTGTGCCTCAGCTGGTGAAGAAATTACAAGTGGCTTCCTGGCACAAAAGTGAGAATCAGTCCTATTCTTCAAGTTTAAAATTCCCTTAATCTCACCTACAATTCATGGTAGTAACAAAAAGAATGTGTGTGCTCACAATAAAAATCCGTACACATGAAATATATGCCTCAATTGTTCATATAGTAAATCTTCCCTGTACAAATTCGGTAGCTAGTTCTAACAATTGGGCAATAAAACATCAAATGCTGGGGTTACATTCTCTCAGCAAGCATGGGAAACATGTTTTATCTTAGACTCTTGGACAGTCATTTATGACTAGAGGAAGTTACAGAAGAAGGAACAATCCAAGAATACAAGCTTCAAGGCCATAGAGAATTTTTCTTTTCCAAACACAATAAAGCTACACATGTGCCAAGCCACAAGCAGAGGCTGTGAAATTCCACAGAACTAGACTTCATTTTGCCCATGGCCCTCCCCTAGGAATCTGACAGATTTTCCATGTTACATTTGTCTATAGGTAGTACAGAAAATAAGCATCACGAGGAAGGGCTTAAAGTGTATTTTCAAAGGAAGAGTGCAGATGGAACTGTGAATCACACCTCTGGAGCCTAATTTTTAAAGCATGAGGCAATGAAGGCAAATGCAAAGCCTGAGAAAAATCATGTTGTGAGATCAGCCAGCCACTTAGCTATTGTTACACCAAAAATTTCATTGAATTTTTCATTAACATCAAAAGTGTTTTGAGTGACTCTCCATTGTAAAAATTCAGGTAAATTACTAAAAAAGAAAAATTGATTGAAAAAGTATAGGGGAAAAAAAAGTAAGTTTGTCTTAAGGAATATAACACTTAATGTATATATTAATATACACTTAATATTTAGAAACAATCAAAAAAAACAAAGACCAAATCTCCTTCAAATCTGGCTTAGTCTTCAATCGATTTTTTGCATTCAACCAGTCAATATGGATGGACTCAGTGTTCCTTCCTCTATAAAATTCATTCTGAGTCAGGGCTGAGTTCTAGCGCAATACTGCCATTAATAAAGCATGTGACCATCAGAAAGTCCTTTTGCCTCCATCAGCCTCCACACTCTTATCTCTAAAATAATGGAGTTGTATTGAATAAACTCTAAGAATTCTCTGCTCTGATACTGTTTCTGTGTGTATCACTTAAAAAAAAAAAAAAAAAGCCCAGCAGAGACTGCCCTTGTCAGATGTGCTCATGGGGAGCTGAATGTTTCTTTTAAGAACTGAGTAGTGGTGAAGGGTGCTGGTGATTGATGTTCCCTGATGAAGGAAAAGGCCCAGAGTCTTTATTAGAAGCTTTGTCTCAGACTGCCTAGATGAATGCATTGTATGAAAGCAATTTGATTTATAGTCCTGATTGGACAAATTTACACAGAAGTCTGAAGTAAAGTAAAGTGAGTGATTTCTCTATTGTTTTTCTCAATCAGTGTACCTTAACTTGGTTCTATGAGAAGCAGCATCTAATTCTGGATTTTTTTTTTTTTTTTTTTTTTTTTTTTTTGCTGGAAATCACACCAATTCAAACAAAAATTTTAGGTACTATATCAGTATGAAACATAGGTGAGATTTGAAAATGGGACTTCTTTGAAAGAAAAAAATTGCATAGATTTATTCTGAAAATCAAATATATCTTTCAAAAAGTTTTCAAGTTTTTCTTCTAAGAAAGATATTTTGTCTCTTTTTTTTTTTTTTTTTTTTTTTTTTTTGAGGCTAGTTATTCCTATTTTACCTAAGCAGAGAATTTAATGGCTATTCATGGTCCAATTCCATTACTGATCAGCACAGAAATCGGAGTACCTCTATTTCAGACGTAGGCTGGTTTGTCCTTCCTTGAGCAGACTGTTGGTTTTCTAGTCTCTTGAGCTTACTATATTAATGGCATATTTAGTGAGATAAGATAACCTATCTGCTTTATCCCTTTTGTATTCCAAAACTCCTGAGTGCAAGCAATCCCAGAGCAAGAACTCCCCAATCTCAGAATGTATATGGGTGTTTGTCACCATGCCTAGCACTATCTTAATGTTCACCATTCATGTTGCTAATCAAAGAACATTCATTAAGCACTTACTATGTGTTGGGGACTGTGCTAAAACCTGGAAACACAAAGACAAAAATGAAATAGTCATCTACATTTTCATGAAATTTTTATTCTAAAGGGGAAGACAGCATAAAGAGATAGATGACAGATATATACACAGCATATGTATGTATATGTATAGCTAGACATATATATATGTATGTGTACATATATATATACATATATATATGTGTGTGTATATATATATATACACACACACACACACACACACACACACACACACACACACACACACACATATACATACACACATACATAAAATAGATACTTGGTAATCCTGGATGAGATCTTTTGAATTTTCCTTTCCCACAAGATATGACAGTGCCCCTTACTATGAAATCCACAATGGAAAAAGCAAGATTGTATCCTGTATATAATTTTATTCAACCCAGATTTGGAAGCAGAGAAGTGCAGACTATATCCAGATCAATATGATGTTTTGATGGATTGGAATCCTTGATGATAATCACTTCCTTTACCACTGGTGGAAATGGGTGAATTCCCCCTGACAGCAGTTGCTTTTAACATTAATAAATAACTACTATTTCTATCTCTAAAATGATCTTCTAAGAAAGAATCCTGAAAAATACAGGCATAGGTCTTGGTAAAAAGATCCTGAAAGGCATTGGGAAGTCAGAGTCAAAGTGACCTAGAAGACAAATTCAAATCCCAAGAGAGATGTCCTACTCCTACATGAAAACTCTGCTAATTTGGCAAAGTGTCATCAGCTTTGTTAGGCTTGCAACACACACTTCTGGTTGAGCTCTTTAAATTCATCAGTGGTATCTATTTAATGTGACTAAAATCAACCAAAGGGGAACAGATAGGGGCAAAAATTGTCTTTTCTCTTTGCTAAAGTAAATGTTTGATCATGTCAATAAATTTCAGTGGCCCCCTGGTAATTCCAGGATCAAATATGAAATCATCTGTTTGGCTTTTTAAACTTGGCCCCATCCTATCTGTCTCCTTTCTTCTCACTCTAAGAACCAGTTACACAATTAGTCTACTGGCTATTCCTCACATTATTCCTCACTCCATTTCTCAGCTCCATGTTGGGGCACTATGAGACTCAGATGAGAGAATGTATGTAATGGTCTTTGGGACCCTAAAGCTCTTCATAAATATCAATCAGCAGCAGCAGAAGCAACAGCAGCAGCCTATACAGTAAACTTCCAGTCTGGTGATGACTAATTCTCTGAGCTGTAGTACAACTCTAGAAATGTTTATAGAGTAAACAGGAGTTGTTGATAAATGTTTTAACAACCAGTCTCTCTAACAGTTAATAATAATCCCATCTCTGAGATATGAAGACATTTTAAAATTTGACCTGTACTATCAACACTTTCTTGCGTCTAGATAGTCAATAAAACAAAGAATAAAGTCTTAATTTGTAATAATTGCCATTTCTGAAGTGCAAATGCTCATACTGAAGATTTAACAAATGAATCTTGCAGGCTGGTCAGAGCTGGCTTTAGTACAGCCCTGGTTCCATGTTTTGTCACTGTTTGAATCTCATACCTGGAATAATCTCCCTTTTCATCTCAATTTTTTAGCTTTTATTTTTTTGGCTTCTTTTGAGATTCACTTCATATCTCACATTTCCCACTCCAATGGGGAGATTACCCTTTGAGATTACCTTTCACTTATACTGTATATGTTTTCTATGTTCATAATTGTTTACATTTCATCCCATGAGAATGTGAGCTCCTTCATGGCAAAGCCAGTGTCTTTGTATCTCTAATGCTTATCACCGTGCCTGGCAGGCACAATGTAAGCACTTAATAAATTATTTCAACTGATTTGACTGACTACATAAACAAATAACATAAACAAAGAGTTTCTGCTTTGTAGGAGAGAGAATGAGTGTGAATCTATATTTATTTTTTTTAATCAACAAGGAATGAGAAGTCCTTTTAGAGAAATTTTTGTTGGGGTGCTCTGAATCTAGAACTAAACAAATACTGGCAGGATCTGCTGTTCCTATTGCCATTATTGCTGAGGGCTGTGGAGCCTCAGATTACATAAGCTCCTCCTCACCTCCCACTTCTGATTTTCTGTGACATTAGGGAAATCACTTATCCCCCATAAGATTCAGTTTCTTCATCTGTAAAATGAGGAATTATATTAGATGACCTCTCAGGTCCTAGTTTCTAATTTGGAATTCTATGAATCATATTGCAAACCTAATCCTAGAGGCAAGGGTGGGACATCACTTCCACGATAGCATTCTACTATAGAATTTCACTGTTATCCTTGGTAGTTTGGGAGCCTAATCCTCGGATATTTAGAGGGTACAAAATTGGCGACTAATTCTTGAACGCTGTACTTTCTGTGAAAAACTAGTCATGAGTTGTTATTCATGAAAAAAAGGATACAAAAATCTATCTATTTTACTGAAAGATAGTACTGTGTATATAAACCCAGATTTAGACTCAGCAGTCAATAAACCAGCCAACTAATCAGCAAGCATTTATGGATCAATTACTTTGCACCAAGCACCAATCTAAGTGATATAAGAGATATAGAGCAAAAATGGTCCATACGCTCAAGAAGTGTATAGTTTAATGAGAAAGATAACATATATAAATCAGAACATAGAAGATCTTTTTAAATGTAGATTGAAGGCCTGAATTCAAAGTCTTACCTCTGATACACTGTAGTTTTATGCCCATGGGCAGGAAAATCACTTTCCCTCAAGGTGTTCCATGCAATTCACTAAGTCTAAAAATTAGAGTTGAGTTGCTGATCTGATCTGGGGGAAGAGGAAGAAGAAGGGCAGCATATACACACTTAGGGTTTCCCTAATGAAATTACAAGTGCTACCAATAAACATTTTAAAAACACACTTTAGTTCATCACTGACCTTTCTCCACTTAAACTGGTTAGCTGAAGATGACAGGCTCCATATTCTGCTAGACTGCTCCATTATCTCCTGACTCATATAGACCTAGAAGAGAACAAGTCAAAGGCTTATTAGATTACTCACACATGGAATACTACTTTATAGAACATTAAATGACGGGCTCATATCAACATGGATAAAGTGAAAAAAGAGGTTACATAATTACATGAGGAATTCAAAGCTGTGAGGCCAAAGCATCCAGATCATTCAAGTCAAAACAAACATTTGCTGTACAATTTATTCATTTGTTTGTCCTTTATTAAGCCTTTAGCCTATATATATATATTGCTATGTGGCTTTTTAAGATCTTCTCTAGCCTTTCATGGTATCAGCCAATTAACATGGCATTATATCCCCAACTCAAAACTAGAAAATATATATGTACATATATATCTTATAATATCCACAAAGAGAGAGATCCATTGCTACTGGTATTTCTAACTTAAAGACTACACCTATTTATTCAGGGAAAAACAGCACAATGATGACTGAAATCTATACAATTTTCATGACTCATTTGCTGTATGGTCGTCTTGTGAAGGCACAAGGTGATGTCAAATTTAATTGTTACTTTTCACCTTAAGATCCAATTTTTTTCCATCTAGGTAAATGATGATGATAAATGTGTTGAAAGCACACCAAATGTATTTTCACTCTGGAACCCACAAGGAAAAAGTACTATCATCTAAATTAATGTATTGCTATATGAATCAAAGTGTTGTAATGTACTATCCCTTAATTTAGTTAAGTCTCTAATCAGAGTTCTAAGAGAAATGGAAATTCTGAGAGAGTTTCTGGGTGTTAAGTTTGAGAGTTCTGAAACAATCAGTTGGTAAGTTTCAAAAATGACAAGGTATTTATTATATACTGGACAGGTATGAACAATAATACTTGAGTAATTATGGTACAAATAAAATATTATAAGTAAAATATAAGAATTTTATTATTTATTATAAACTACGGTGGGTTAGTTAATATCAGAGATAATCCAGCATCAGAACAGAAAAAAAGGAGAGAGAAGAGAGGAAGGGGAGAAAGAGAACAGAGGGAGAGAAAGAGATAAGACAGACAGACAGACAGATAAACAGAAGGCTTTTTTAATTTAAGTTTCAAGATGAAAGTGATATTATAGTTGCTATTGATGGGTAAGTCTAGTTGAACAGAGGAACAGCAGAGAATCAAAATACCAATTAGTCTAGCTGAGATGCTTTACCAATAAGGCATTAGTAAAACATACTGATAAACTTAAGTCACAGAAGCATGTTAAATATAGAAGTTACATTCATTGAGGAAATTTTATGAACAATTCCTGAGACAGAAAGAAGACAGCAAAAGTTTATAGTTTCAGAGTCATGAGGGACCTTGAGTGTATGGGATTTCCTGACCAACTATGCCAACATGGGGTATGTGTCCAATCTACCATGATACTATATATATTGGTAAAACAGTGTGACCCAGATTTGTGTGTCAATTGTGATGAAATTGTTATTACAAATAAATATGAGGACCCAAGATATTATTTTTCTTGTCTAATTATTAAGTAAATATTTATATTTAAGATCTAAAAGTGTCATTATCGTTAATGGCTACTTGTATAACTAGAAGTACATTAACTGGGTGCTCAAGAGCTAATGTGTTGAATAAGGGGTTATCCCAGGTTCCTGAAAAAATTTGAGTATAATAACATGGTGCTGGTGATACCTTTCTGGAAACCTAGACTTGGCAGTGTGAGTTAAGCAAGGTAATACAGAGAGTACTTAGATTTCATGTCACCAAATGAGAGGTGTTAGGAACCAAAGTGGGAGAAGCACATCTTATAGACCTCCATCAGTATTTTATAGAATTATATATAATAACAATAAATATCCAAATGTATATTTAGTTCCTCCAAGTAGAGGAACAAAAGTTCTACAGTTTTGGGGACTGATTTTAAAAAGGAATTAATGAAGGATGCATTTTCAGATCTGAAATTATATTATTGTCTTAACTGTCAGGTGTCTAAAAAAGCATAAAAGGAACTCAGTGGAACAACTAGGCAAGCAAGTTATAGAAGCAATAAAACACAGTAGCCCAATTTGAGCAAAACCAGGAATACTGTCTGTCAATAGGGGAAAGCACACTATTTGACAAGAATTTCTGGGAAGATGGGAAAATAACTTTCCCACAATTAGATTTAAATAATCATTTTATTTTATGTATCACAGTAAGCTCTAGTGAGATGAAAATAGAAGTCACATTCAAAAAAAGAGAAAATGGAATTAGGTATCTTTCACAATTGAGGTGAGGTGAAAAATTCTTAATGAAGTAAGAGAGATCATAAAACATAAATGAGACACTCGTAATTACACAAAATTTTAAGGTATTTCACATAAAACAAAATAATAAAAACTCTACTAATTAGAAAACATATGCTATTGGACAAATCTTTGCATCAATTATATATGAAAAAATTCACATCCAACACATATAGGGAGTTGACACAAATATGTAAGATTAGTAGTTGTGTCTAATAGCTAAGTGTTCAAAAGATATGGACAAATAGTTTTCAAAAAAAAAAAGAGTAAAAAACTATGGGAAATTATGTAAAAAACCAATTGAATATTAACAAGAGAAATACAAATTAAAACTACTCCAGGTTTTCACCTCACATCTATCAAATTCGCAAAGGTGTTAAAACATGGAAGCATTCAGTGTTGGAGAGACTGGGAAATCAGTCACACTAATACATTGCTGGTGGAGCTGTGAATTGTTGCAAACATTCTGTAAAACAAGGTAGAAATATACAAGTAAAATCACTGAATTTTTCATGCTCTTGGCTTCAGTAATACTCTAAGAGATCAAAGTTGACAAAGACAAGTCTCATGTATCTCAAAATATCCAGGTTAGCACTTTCTGAGGTAGTAAAATGGCTGGAAATAAAGTAGGCATCTATTAATGGAGGAAGAACTAAACAAATTGTGGTATATGAATGTGATGGAATATTATTGTATCTAGATGATAAAGACAAGAGATCCAGAGAATTTGTATGTAAATCGATGCTCAATAACATAAACAGAATTAGTAGACCAATATACACAATGATGATAATTATAAAAATTTAAACAAATCTGAAAGCAGCCAGATTTTAATTAATTGTAGTGACCATTTTTATCCCTGAACATCAGATTCTGGAACACATTTCCCTCTTACTGGTACAGAATTAGAGGACTTTGGATGCAGAACATTGTCTATATACTGTTTAGTATGGTATGTGTTGGCTGATTTCACTTTTTTTTCTGTTATAAGGAGTATTCAATAGGACAGAAGGGCATATTGGGAAATGTTTGTGAGAGAAAAAGAAAGCATAAATAAAACCATTTTAAAATGTTTAAATGGAAAAATCAGATGCAGACTGATCAGATTTGTTTTTGTTGTTGTTCAATTGTTTCAGCTGTATCCAAATTTTCATGATTCCATTTAAAGTTTTCTTGGCGAAGACATTGGAGTGGTTTGCCATTTCCTTCTCTAGCTCATTTTATAGATAAGGAAACTAAGGCAAATAGGATTAAGTGGCAATAGGATTAAATGACTTGCACAGGGTTACACAGATAGGTAATGTCTGTGGCCAAATTTTAACTCGGATCTTACTAACTTCAGGCCCAGCACTCTATCCACTGGGTCACTTAACTGCCCCATCTAGAAAACAACAGACTTTTGCAGAAACAGTTATATACCATAGTGGACAAAGCCCTGGATTTCAAGATAAGAAAATCTGAGTTTGGATTCTGCTTCAGATTCTAGCTATGTGACCCTAGGAAAGTCACTTCCTCTCAGCCTCAGTTTCTTTATCAGTAAATTAGAATATTTTACAGGGATCTTGAAGGATCAAATGATTTAATGTTTGTATAGAACTCTGCAAACCTTAAAGCATTATGTAAATATCAGCTATTAGGATGATGATGATCTCTGAGATCTCTTCCAAGGCAGACTTTGAAAGATCCTCTGGCCAAAAATACTGATGATTTTGTACTTGTTCATCATTATGTATGATAAAAATTTACACACACACACACACACACACACACACACACACATATATGTTTTGCATATGTAGGACTCAACTTTAAGTGAAGGATGACTTTTTCTGAACTAAAGATGGGTTGGTTCTCTGGCAGCAGACACACAGCCAGTCAATCCATTGCCAAGCCATATGTAAAAGCTTTCCATATTGTAAGGACCCACTAGAGCTCATTCTCTGCTAGTATGACCTTGAAGAACCTCTATGCCATAATAAAGCATTAAAACAGGACTTTGGTAGTGATTGTACACAGAAATAAGTTATCTACTAAGATCAATTATACACAAATGCCAAAGGCTGAAGATGAGATAATGTAATGACTTAGGATCCTGTTCATATTTCTAGTTTCCAGGGAATAATACATTGGTTTTAGTGAGAAGTTGTTGATTCAAATTTTGCAGTATTCAACATTTTGAGATTTATTTTTAATTACACCTATATCCCACTCCACAGAGGTGACAGGCTCAGCAAACACTTTCTATGTCCAACACAGTTAACTGAATCTAATGATACTCAGGCTAACAGGTCTAACTTAGGTCTCCACCTAAGTCTTACTCTGTTGAGGAAACATGGAAAAGAGGCAACCCTGGGTTCTGGAAAGCTATACAAATGGAGTATAAATTTTAAGTTCTACCATGCTGGAAAGGTTTAAATACAACCCCAGCCTTAGACTGTCTGCTTATGAAAGGACCAGCACAACTAAGTTTGGAAAGGTAAAGTCAGTCCAGTCTGTCTCAAAAAAGAAATAGTTCAAATGAGCAAGAAAATGAAGAGTTGTCTAAAGTAACTAATGGGAGTGCACAAAGCAATCCATCAAGTAAATTAGATTTTTCTTAAAAATGGGCACTAAAGATGAAAGCAAGATTAAATAATGAAGGACAAATGGAAACAAAAGTGTGATACAGTTCTCTAAGTCAAGAGAGCAGAGTTCCAGAATGAAGTGTCAAGAAAAGTTAATAATTACAAAAAGTTGTAGTTTTTTTAAGCTATATTGAGAAAAAGAGAAAGTTCAAAAGGAGAATGCTTTTATTATCCTCTCGAATAAAATATTAACTTTGTTTTAGGTTTTTAATAACTTTTGTGATTTGGCTCAAGCCTTTCTTTCTAGTATCATTAGATAGTTAATCTAGTTAAACTGATCTTGCCTCTGTTCCTTATTCATGGGACTTCATCTTTGGTATCTGGATCTTTGTACTAGTCATTCCCCTATCCTGTAATGTTACTTTCTTTTCACCTCCACTTCACAGAATCTTTACTTCCTTTAAGATATAATTCAAGCACTCCTACATGAAGCCTTTCCTGATATCTAGATACAAGCACCTTCCTTCCCTAAATACTGTATATAATTGTATTTCCCCTATATTTTTATTTGTGAATGTATTATTTCCCCCAATTGTAAGCAAGCAGGGATCAGAGATTCTGATCAGAGATCAGGAATTGTTTCATTTTGGGAAAGGGTATCCCTAATACTTAACATAGCATTTGCATATAGAAAGCAATTAATAAATATTTGTTGACAGATTGATTTACATTATACCCAGTTTGTCTTCATCATAACCTCTAGTCCATGACCTGTCAATATTCTCAAAGTTCATGTCCCCAATTTTGCCTTCCCAATCTTCTATAGTCAGCCTTAGCCCCATGGTTTGTCACTTTTCTATTTCAAAAGCCACTTTACTATAATCCCAACTTGTCCCACTTTCTCAACTTTCTGTCATTCCCAATTGATGAATCTTCTTCCCTATGTAACCTTTGCCATCTGATTCTCACACTTTTGCTCCTCACAAAATTGAATTGCTTTTATCTATTTTTAAATTTATGGTCCATAACCTCAGCTGGGGCCTTGACGCTGTCTAACAATCCTTCTATTGATCCCTTTTGCTCAATCCTTATTACTATCTCCATAGTAACTTTTAAAAATTATTTACTCTCTTTTCCAATCACATCCCAATCCTTGGAATTCATGATAGATAAACTGACCTTCTCCTTCTTTAAGAAGAAGAAAAGATAACAGCTCTTTTCCTCCATTTCTTAAAATTTCTCTGCACCATCATTTACTCTCTTCTCTTTTTCTCTAGTCAGTCCCTACTTTTTCATTAAAGCTGATTCTTCTGTTTGTACTTATGATTCCTTCCTCTCAACTCCTTTAGCACCTTTCTCTGATTGTCATTCTTTCAGAAACATATCTTCTCTCTCTCTTTCCCTCTTCCATCTCTCCCCCCTTTCTTTCTGTTTCTATCTCTCTGTGTCATTACTGGATTCTTTCAATCTACTTCTAAAAAAGGCATATATCACTCTAATCCTAATATTGTTTTCCCAAGCCATATCCACCCATCTGACTGCTACATTATATCTACTGTTCCCTTTACAGTTAAACATTTTCAAAGTTTTCTAAACTGGTTGTTTTGCCTCCCTTATCATGTTGCATCTTCTTAACTCCTCTGTTCCTCTCCCATCTCAGGTCTACTAGAAATGCTTTTCTCAGATTCTTAATATCTACATTCTGATGATGCTACATGGTTGTAGGTTATAGCGTTATAGTCTCAAAGGAATCGAAATTATGGGTAACCCAAAGGGCATGATGTGTATAACCAAGATGCATGATACTACCAACAATTAGAGTCAAAGAGATCACCAAGAATCCACAAAACTGGAAAAAGTCACATGGTGAGAATAAAGAATAATGCATGAAGGTATGGATGGCCCAAGTGGTACACTGTTGATCTTAAGATAATAAAAGGAACAGAGAAAATATTCTAATAAATTGGGCCTTTATGGAAAGTCATATATAAGAATTATCCAGAATGAGATGTAGAACTCTCAGACCTATGGAGGAGGAAGGAATTTATGACCAGAGATCATTATTGATCACAAAATAGAAGATTTTGATTACATCAAACTAAAAAGTTTCTGTACAAACAATACTAATTCAAACAAGATTAGAAGGGAAGTAACAAATTGGGAAAATATTTTTACAGTTAAAGGTTCTGATAAAGGTCTCATTTCCAAAATAGAGAACTGACCTTAATTTATAAGAAATCAAACCATTCTCCAATTGATAAATGGTCAAAGGATATGAACAGACAATTCTCAGATGATGAAATTGAAACTATATCCACTCATATGAAAGAGTATTCCAAATCACTACTGATCAGAGAAATGCAGATTAAGACAACTCTGAGATACCACTACACACCTGTCAGATTGGCTAAGGTGACAGGAAAAGGTAATGCAGAATGTTGGAGGGGATGTGGGAAAGCTGGAACACTAATACATTATTGGTGGAGTTGTGAACGGATCCAACCATTCTGGAGAGCAATCAGGAACTATGCCCAAAAAGTTATCAAACTGTGCATACCCTTTGACCCAGTCGTACTACTACTGGGCTTATATCCCAAAGAAATACTGAGGAGAGGAAAGGGACCTGTATGTGCCAAAATGTTTGTGGCAGCTCTTTTCATAGTGGCTAGAAACTGGAAGATGAATGAATGTCCATTAATTGGAGAATGGTTGGGTAAATTGTGGTATATGAAGGTTATGGAATATTATTGCTCTGTAAGAAATGACCAGCAGGAGGAATACAGAGAGGCTTGGAGAGACTTACATCAACTGATGCTGAGTGAAATGAACAGAACCAGAATATCACTGTACACTTCAATGCTGTATGAAGAGGTATTCTGATGGAAGTGGAAATCTTCAACATTAAGAAGATCCAACTCACTTCCAATTGATCAATGATGGACAGAAACAACTACACCCAGAGAAGGAACACTGGGAAGAGAATGTAAAATATTAGCACTACTGTCTATCTACCCAGGTTACTTATACCTTTGGAACCTAATACTTAATGTGCAACAGGAAAATGGTATTTACACACATATATTGTATCTAGGTTATATTGTAACACATGTAAAATGTATGGGATTGCCTGTCATCTAGGGGAGGGAGTAGAGGGAGGGAGGGGAAAATTTGGAAAAATGAATACAAGGGATAATGTTATAAAAAAAATTACTCATGCATATATAATATCAAAAAAATTTATAAATAAAAATTAAAAAAAAAAAGAATGAGATGTAGAAGAGTTTTGATTTACAGTGGTGGAAGGTGTCCACAAATCTATCAACAAAGCATCAAAGTGTCATAAGACAATGGGATGAACTGACATACACACACACACACATACACACAAACACACACACACACACACACACACACACACACTTTCATACATATATGGCTAGATTTTTTTTTGATAAATGTATCAATTTTCTCAATCTTATGCTTTAAAATACATTAATTTCCTATTTAGTAATGTGGTTTAAAATTTCTTATTTACTCTTATCAGCTTCCTATAATTTCCCAGATTTCTCAGCTTTATGTGTGAATAGCAGAATAGCAATTCCATTTTTTTGCCCCTGAGACACTACCTAGATTCTTTTTAGGTGTTGCCTGGCAACCCAGAAATCATAATCAGAAGAAAATAATTAGAACTCTTTCAATAACTAAAATTCATTGATATTCTTTTGTCTATATCTACTAGTTAAACAAACACCTATATATAAAAATGTACAGTCTTACTATTTTTTCATTCTGAAAGATTACTTTTCTTTTGAGACAAATTCAGGGCAGACAGTTTCAGTGCCATTCTTGCCTATATGCTGTCTTTTATATACTTCAGCAGGAAAATATGTATTGGATACACAAAAATAGAAATCTAGTTTCTTACTTAAAAGATATAAAATTACCCAATGTGAGTATTTCTTTTTTTTAAGCAATACAAAGGTTAGCTAGCTGTCTTGGTAGCACTGATGTGATTATAACAATACAATGATAGGCATCTGTTTGGATCTGTATTCAGAATCAACACTTTTGCAGATATGTATATCTACATATCAAAAATCAAATGGATCTTTTCTTTTTTTTTTAATTATAGGTTTTATTTACAAAACATATGCATGGGTAATTTTTCAACTGACCCTTGCAAAACCTTCTGTTCCAACTTTTCCTCTCCTTCCCCTATCCCCTTCCCCTAGATGGCAGATAGTCCAATACATATTAAATATGTTAAAAGTATATGTTAAATCCAATATATGTATACATATTTATACAGTTATTTTGCTGCACAAGAAAAATCGGATCTAGAAAGAGAATTTAAAAAACCTGAGTAGGAAAACAAAAAATGAAAGTAAACAATAATGGAAAGAGTGGAAATGTTATGTTATGGTCCACACTCATTTCCCATAGTTCTCTCTCTGAGTAGTTCTCTTCATTATTGAACAATTGAAACTAGTTTGAATCATCTCATTGTTGAAGAGAGCCATGTCCATCAGAATTGACCATCATACAGTATTGTTGTTGAAATGTATTATGATCTCCTGGTTCTGCTCATTTCACTTAGTATCAGTTCATGTAAGTCTCTCCAGGCCTCTCTATATTCATCCTGCTGGTCATTTCTTACAGAACAATAACATTCCATAATATTATATATTATATAAATAATATTATTCCATAATATACCACAATTTATTCAGCCATTCTCCAATTGATGATTATCCATTCAATTTCCAGTTTCTTGTCACCACAAAGAGGGCTGCCACCAACATTTTTGCACATGTGAGTCCCTTTCCCCTCTTCAATATCTCTTTGAGATATAATCCAGCAGAAACACTGCTGGATCAAAGGGTATGCACGGTTTGATAACTTTTTGAGCATAGTTCCTGATTGGATCCGTTCACAACTCCACCAACAATGTATCAGTGTTCCAGCTTTCCCACATCCCCTCCAACATTCTGCATTACCTTTTCCTGTCATCTTAGCCAATTTGAGAAGTATGTAGTGGTATCTCAGAGTTGTCTTAATTTGCATTTCTCTGACAATAGTGATTTTGAGCACCTTTTCATATGCCTACAAATAGTTTCAATTTCTTCATCTGAAAATTCTGTTCATATCCTTTGACAGATGGGTCTTTTCTAAGTCTAAAGTATAATCTGAGGTCAATTGCTTTGACTTGAATTAAACAAAACAAAACAAAACAAAAAAACAAGTTTCATTTAAAAAATCTGAATCACAAAAATTTGGAGTAGAAAGGACCTAAAAAAGGACCTAATTCCTCCTTTTTATACATGAGGGAACTAAGGCTCAGAAAAGTTAAGGACCTTATCACATAAGTAGGAACAAACAAAATTGTAATCACTCTAAGATTAGAACAGTGCTTGGAATGTGGTAAACACTGAGTAAATGCTTATAGACTATCTGACTTAACACAAGCACACATCTAACATCATTTTTTAAAAAAATAAAATAAAACAAAGAAATAAAACCATGTCTTGTTCTGGCATGGTTTGGTTATAATATAAACTGTAACCTAGAAGGCATGGATGGGAACATCAGAAAAGAAAGTTCCAAAATGGATGAGACGATAGCTTCTGTAATGAAAAATAATCATGTAACTCTAAGGATATCTGAATTTGCTTAACTTTCCTATCATAAAACCAATGTTCTTACAAGGTTTTGGTTCTAGGAAGAGAATAATGAGAAGCTAGTTTTTTTTTTTTTTTTTTTTTTTTTTTTTTATGCTAGCTTCTGAGACAATTACCCAATAAGATTATCAATGGTTACTCTTATTTGCTATCTCCAGTGACCATTCTTCAGTTTTCATTTTATTAAATCTTTTTATAACATATCTCCCTGTTGACCACTCTCTTCTCCAAAATATTCATTCCTCTGTAGGTTTTTGTGACACAGATTTCCTCTTCCTTTTACATTAATCTTCTTTGCTGGATCAATATTTATGTCCCACCACTTAAGCATATGGGTTCTATGCTAAGTCTTCTTCATTCACTTCTCTATATTTTCTTTTGATTATTTCATTATCTCTAAAAAGTTTATTATCATTTCTATTTAAATGCCTCCCAAACCAAAATATAAAGCTCACATCTCTCTCCTTAGCTCCAGTCAATTGTCTGCTGGACATTTCCATCTCAATTTTCCAAACACCTCATTATATCGAAAAAAAAAACTCACCACCTTTCCCCTTAAGTTCACTCCTCCTCTTATCTTCACTTTTTTTTTTCTATTGACAATCTGATCATTTAGTTTCACAACTTCATAGTCATCTTTGACTATTCCATCTCTTTCATCCTCTTGTATCAAATCAATTGCTCAGTTATGTTGATTTGACTTCCATTTATTCCCTTTTCTTTATTCACAGCTACCACTCTAATTCAGACTTTCATCTGTTGCTTGGACTACCACAACACTTTTCTAATTGATTTCTCAGACTCCAACCTCACCACCTCTCCAATCCATCCTCTCCACAGCTTCCAAACTGATATTACTAAAACATAGATATTTGTCCATGTCCCTCCTTTGCTCAAGAAGTTTTGGGGGCTTGCTATTTGCTCTAGGATAAAATATAAACTCCTTGGATTAGCATCTTAAACCCTTCACAATCTGGCTGCATTTTTCTAGACTGATTTCACACTATGAATTCTATGATCTCAATGTTTTAGTCAAGTTGGCCTATACTAGTATCCAAAAGTCTATCTCTTGCCTCCTTATACGGCCTGTCCCCCATTGCTAGACTGCTTTCCCTTTTCACTTCTACCTCTTGGAATTTCTAGTTCCTTCAAGGCTTAATTAAAGTTGAGCTCAACTCATGCTACCTCTTATAGGTGGTCTTTCCTGTTATCTCCATTTATTGGAGCTTTCTCTTCCAGAAATTTCTTTGTATTTAATTTAAATTTATTTCTCTACACAAGTTGTTTCTCTCAAGAAGAATATAAGTTTTTTTTAAGGATTCTTTCTTTTTGTCTTTGTGTTTCTATCACTTCGTACAATGCCTGGTGCTTAGTAGGCACTTACTAAAAACGTGTTGAATTGAACTAGATTGCAAACAGGCAAGTTTTAAAACACTGGAACTCATTTTGAAACTGTACAAATCCCCAATTGCATAAAGTTCTTCTGGCTTATTTCATGCTTTTAGGTTTTAATCAAATCCAGAGCAATTTGAATATTTTCCCCCAACCTGGATGCCCAAGATAAACCTTAGGCAGATTCAGCTAAATAGAAACTAAGGCCAAAAGTACCATTTGCTGTAGAATACCAAGTCTGGGCTTCCTTCCAGAATTGGCAAAGAACTCTACTGTACCTTCTGGATAGAATTCTGGCAGTCAAAACAAAGTGGCCCGGAAAATGGGGAAAAAAAAGAAAAGGAAAAAAAAAAAAAAAAAAAGCTCTATCAGAGAAGGTCCAGTACTCTAATGTCTAACTTTGCTCTCAGACTGTTGCTGAATAAAAATTGTTACCTATTTTTGTTCATTTACTTAGAGGATTGTTTAACGGAAAAGCCCAAAGTTTGGGGCATGGGGAGAGATGTGAGAGCAACCCTGTGGGCTAGAATGACTTCCAATAACAATAAACATTCCCAAGGAGGGAGGAAGATGGTAAGCGACCTGTTTCCTTTCTAACATTCTTTAAAATAAATGTAGAGACTTGGAGGAGGTGGCCTGAGATGTTTCCATTAGATGAATTGGAGAGAAAACAGACCCATATAGAATACCTGTAGTATGCTCAGGCCTGATTCCAGAACATAATTCAGCAACAGGATCCCATGGGACCATTCATCTTCAAAATCTCTGCAATACCAGACTGTTCATCACACTTCTTTCCTGCCCATTGGCTCCAGCATCTTGGCAAATACAGGAAGATACCCCTCCCCAGTGGGTCAGCGGACCCCCTCCCAGCCAGCCTTCTCCTCATGGACAAGGCTCCTACTCCATTTGGTAAGGCAGCTCTCCTTCAGAAACCTCAGCTACAGCAGATCAGGATAAGCTTCCTGCTGCTGACATCAGGCCAAACCAAAATTCTGGTCAGTCGCATCCTGGAGCATTTTCCCCTGAAGTATGTGAACAAAAGCCACAAAAATTATGAAACACCATAGACTCACTGAAAAGAACACAAGGTATCATATTTTCTCCATCCTTCTTAATGGTCAAATAGACATGTCATGCTGCATTACTCATTTGGGCCATGCAAAAGAAATTCAAAAACAGTGGATGCCATCCTATTCGGTAACATACTGCATTAGGGCCTTTCAAAAAGTCTTTTATTTTCCTTAAACACAGTAAGCTTAATTCCCCCTTTTTAATGAGGGATAGTATAATATTCTCTGAGATCACAAAGGTGAGAAAAGCTTTCTTCTGTCCCATTACTGTGTCTTTCATCTGGACAGACCCAGACTGCCCAGTAGTCTGGGGTGAGAGGCCCCACCTATATCATATTACTAACACTTATAGGTATCCAGATCTCCCCTCTCCATTTACCCAACAAAATTGAATGGCAGCTTCTTTCACTTGGCTGCTGCTATCCAGATCTTTGCTTTATTTTGATGTTGTCTGGACAATCTGGACCATTTCCCTTCGCTCATCTTATTGGCATCAGATGCATGTCCATGAAGCCCTGGGCCAGCTGCCCAGCATAGTAGGAAGATATATCCACTATGTTGGAGCTCTCTAACCCTTACCCCTGCCCGGTGAAGGGCCACAGGAGCCTTGGATTTAGAGTTTGGAAGGGATTTTAGAGACTTTGTAATCAAACCTTCTTCATTGTTACAGGCATGAATCCCAGAGAGGCTGCGTTCTGTACCACGTCAAAAAACTAGATGTAATTTATTTGAGATTCCATTCTTAACAAAGAAGGAAATAAATATTTGATTCCCTGATTGTTAGAAGTTGTTTAAGTAGAAAATATAACTAGCTTAGATGACTTTATAGATGTTATATCCATAATTATAATCTGAAAAGAAATTAAAATTGTGCTAAGTTGCATTAACTTTGTGAGGTTAGTACCTTATAGGACAATTCTATAATCTTACAAAATCTAATTTGCTTTCTTAGTTTTTCAGATAAAGAGATTAGAATTATCCCAGAAGTAATAAGGAAGAGTCTTGAATCCAGGGCTTTGGAACCCAAATAAAATGCTACTATTGTACAACTAAATACACCATACTGCTTCTCCATGCTGAAATAGCCCTCTGGATAATTCAAATTTTTGAAAAACTAGAATGCGGCAAGTCCCTATCAATCCATTATTAATGGATTAAGCAAGAGACTCTGGGCTCATTATAGTAAACCAAGCTGTGAGGTATGGGGTAGTTGTTACTAAGTGGCTGTACACCCCAGTTTACCTTTTCCACTTTGTGGTTCCTAAATCTAAACTGAACTAAGTAGCCTGAGAAACATGAGAATGAAGTATTCCTGTGCTAAATATACCTGGAGATAGGGATGGAAGAGGAAGAAGATGGGAAGAAGTATATGAGAGAGAACAAGTAATAGGAGAGGAGTAGGTGTTAGGAAGAAGAAACATAGATGGGGGAAGAATACTAGGGAAGGAAGAAGAGAAAAAAGAACTTTATTCCTCTCTTACAAAGTATCTGAGACTATAACTGCATTACCTTTAGCTGAATGGGGACGGGGATAGAGAGAGAAGAAAAACAGACTACTATAAAATTTTGCTGCCATAAGCTGATTCTTTACAGAAACAAATAATTATTCATTGCTATTCTCAATCCCCCTTCATGGCTTTTCTTTTACCTTTGACGTTGTTCTTTTAGACCCTCCCTCATTTTTTTATTATTCTCAGATTCAGAGCCCCAGCCCATGGATCTGTGTGAATTCCTGGCATTGACTTTGTGGCTGCTTAACCTGCCTTTCAGGGTTCTATATTTCTTTTCCCCATAGCTTGCTGCTTCTTGCCCCACTTCATTACCTGCTAACCCTTCATCCTCTCATTTGTCCTTTAGAGACACATAGAACCCCACATACCCTCACAGAACATATCCCTTTGTAGATTCATAATGATCTACTCAACTTCCTACCAAGGGAATGAACTAAGTACAATATAATTGGAAAATAATCCATTATATCCAACTATAAATTTATGTTGGTAAAATTTTAAAAAAGTCTAAAGTTTACAAAAAATATATCATCTATTTCTCCTGTGATTTAATATCAAGTGAAAAGTTTCCAGAGAAAGTCAAGGCAAGGTGAGTCAACACACATTTTATTAAATGCTATGTGCCAAGCTCTGTGCTAAGCAATGGGGGAATAAAGAATATAAGCAGAAAAAAAAAAAGATACATTCTGCTCTCAAGGATTTTTCATTCTAATGAATGAAGACTACATGTAAAAGGAAGCTAAAATTCTATGTGTGTGTGTGTGTGTGTGTGTGTGTGTGTGTGGTGTGTGTGTGTGAGAGAGAGATGAGAGAGAGAGAGAGAGAAGAGAGCGAGAGAAGAGAGAGAGGAGAGAGAGAGAGAGAGAGAGGAGAGAGAGAGGGAGAGGGAGAGGGAGAAGAGACAAGGAAGTGGGAAGAGAAGAGACAGAGAGACAGAGCAGAGAGTGAAGAGAGAGAGTGACGAGAGAAGAGAGGACGAGACAGAGAGAGAGAGAGATGAGAGAGAGACGAGAGAGAGAGAGAGACGAGAGAGAGAGTGGAGAGAGAGAGAGAGACAGAGAGGAGGACAGAGGAGAGACAGAGAGAGAGAGAAGAGAGAGAGAGAGAGACGAAGAGAGAGAGAGAGAGACGGGAGAGAGAGAGGACGAGAGAGAGAAGAGAGGCGAGAGAGAGACGAGAGAGGAGAGGAGCGAGAGAGAGAGAGAGAGAGAGAGAGAGAGAGAAGAGAGAGAGCGCCATCCTGGAGAGGATTACTATGCCCTGCGCCTCCTTCAACTGGAGATTTTGAGAGAGGAGAATCAGTCAATCAGGGAAGACACTGGAAGACACTACAAGAGTGTAGGATCCTTCTAATATGAGAAGCCCAGGAAGTAGGGTATTAGATGCTCCAAAGAGAGCAAATTAAGGAAATAGCATCTTTCTATTTGACGTACAGAAACACAGAATTATCAAATCCAAACCATAGCTATCCAAGAACATATGCAAAAAGTGGAAAACTTAATTCTACTCTCTGAGACTAAGTAGAACAAATCGAATCCTTTTTTCACACGAAGACCCTTCAAGTCAGCTATCATATCCTTTCTAAATGCCTTCTCCACATTAAGCATCTCCTAACAAATTCTCATATGGCATATATGTTCTCATACTCCTTTAGCATTCTGGTGACCCTCCTCAGGAGGCTATGTAAATAGAATTAGCAAAAGATTTCAAATCCTACTATGCAGATGAGAACACTAATGTGAAAATATCACCATGATTATAGCATTTGGGGCTCACTTTTTTCACATTTAGTGCAGCCTAAGCAACAATGATGCAGAAGTCATTCACTACCCTGTACAAATGCATCTCTACTCTGACCTTGAAAAATACTTTCAGGACTAAAAGGTAATTTAGTCTTTAGTTCAAGTTTCAGCTCATTTACGAAACAGTACAATCAGTGAAGATATAGTACATTTGTGTATGTCGATAGGGAGACTGGCTCTTAGGAGAATTGCTTCTTAGAAGACCCAATTCATTTCAGATAAGGCCTCAAGCAGCTGCCAGATGATAATAATTTCTGTAAATACCCAAAAGGGACAGACAAACCCAGACTAATGGCCCAGGGGTGAAAGAGGCCACATCAAATTACTAATCCTTAGAGATATCCAGTACTACCAAATTACCAATGGATTTTCTGTTATGTTTAGGCTAATAGTTCTGTATAGTTTGGACCAAGAAAAAATTAAAAAGAAATGGAGTTAGGAGATGAGCTAACACTATCTTATTTATATTATTAGCACTGTATATTTATGTTTACCTCTAGAGAGCATGCAATTTATCTGGCATTGATTTACTATAGTAATAAAACATATATTAAGTGACTGTTAGTGTCAGTTAGTTTCATATACCAAACCAAACCAAATTTAAATTCAAGTAATTTCTGCTCAAGTGCATCCAGATAACAACAGAACCATAGAATTTTTGACTTACTTGAGAAGCTATCTATTCAGGGCTTCGTAAACTTTTTCCACTCAAGACTCGTTTTCATTCCAGAAATTTTTATGCAACCTCAGAAATATAAAATAGACATAGAAACCAAACATTTACTGATAATAAATCCTAATTTCTGACCCCCACATTGTTATGTGATCCCATATGGGGTGATGACCTACATTTTAAGAAGCTT
The DNA here is from genome assembly GCF_048593235.1 of Sminthopsis crassicaudata. Classification (NCBI taxonomy): domain Eukaryota; kingdom Metazoa; phylum Chordata; class Mammalia; order Dasyuromorphia; family Dasyuridae; genus Sminthopsis; species Sminthopsis crassicaudata. The sequence continues at coordinate 137,617,381 of NC_133620.1, forward strand.
TAATCTAGTCTAACCTATAACTAAAAAAGTCCTCACTACACTATACTACATAAGTAATTATCCACTCAAATTCAGTGATTATAATGTTTACTTCCACCATTACTACTAGTATTACCACCATTGCTGCTGCTGCTCCTGCTGCTACTATTACTACTACTCCACCATCACGATCATCAATAGCTTTCATTTATATAGTACTTTCAGGTTGGCAAAATTCTTTACAAGTATTATCTCATTTAATTTAATAACAACCCTCAGGTGGTGATATTATTATTTCTACTTTATAAATAAGAAAACTGAGACAGATAGGAGTTAAATTATTTACCCAGGATCATACAGCTATACTGAATTTGAACTTAAATCTCCCTGAATCCAAGTCCATATGCCATTCAACTGTCACCTATGTCTTTTCTTATATCAGTACAGATATTTCATAATCTGTCACCATGAAAAAACTCACAAGACAGGAAAGAAACATACATAAGAAGATTCAAATTAAAATGCCCAACACTTTTCCTTCAGCATAATTCTTGTGTGTGTATATGTGTGTACATACATATGTTTATGTTATGTTTGAGACAGCTATATAGGGCATTGGGCCAGGAGTCAGGAAGGCATGATCATATTTGGTCTCAGGGACTCAGGTAAATCATTTAACCTCTTTTTACCTCAATTTTCTCAAGTGTAAAATTGGGATAATAACAGCCTCTATCTCCCCAGGGACCATTGTGGAGATCACAAGAGATAATATTTGTAAAGTGCAGTGCCTGGCACTTAGTGGCTGCTATAGCAATGCTCAGTCCATTTCCTCCCCATACTGCAGAAGATGGGAGGGATACTGTTGGTATGGAATGGGAGAACTAATGTCCATAAATGAGAATTTTCTACTAGGTACCTTTGCAACATAAATTAAGCTCTTTTGAACCTTAGTTTATTTTTTTTTTTATTTGCAAAATGAAGAGGTTGAACTAGATCATGGGTTTTTAGCCCATGTTTTATTTTTTGTTGGGCTTTTTAAAAAATTTGATCACCATATTTCAATATAATTGGTTTTCTTTGTAATATTATGCTTAATTTTATTGCATTTAAAAACATTTCTCTAAGAAGGGATCACACACAAGCTTCACCAGATTGTCAAAAAGATCCATGAGACCAATAAAGGCTCTGGATTAGATTAATTCTGAGGTTTCTTCTAGCTATAAATACACTGTCCTTTGGACATTTCTCTTCTCCTGAATGCATGAGGAATATGGTACTCCATATGTACACAGCACTCAGTCTCAAAATGAGGCAGTCAGGCCCAATCTTGACTAAAAAGGAAAATTCTGACACAGAAATTGTGGAGAGAAAGTCCAATCCTACTAGAAACTCCTAAGGATCCTCATCAATTGTAGTATACCTTACTTTGAGTTTGTGTAAAGTCCAATTTAAAAAGAAATGGAAGTATCTATTTCTCCTATACATACATTCATGTAAATTCTTTATCTAAAAATGAGGAAGAAATTTTTGAAGGTGATTCTTTGGATGAATTATACATATTCTTTCGATGAATTATACACAGTGAATGACTTTTTGTGACCTAATCTTGAATCTCTCACATTACTTTTGTATTAGATAATAGTTGAGTTTCCTTCTAAATAGAAGCTGTTTACAGAAAATGTGGTTAATGTGTCTGAACCAATGTGCCAAAAGCCAGAGAAGTGATGAGGAATCCAGAGCCACATTGAAAGCAGAAATAGAACCTATTTGTTGTCTTGGAATAGGGATTATATCACTTTTTCATTATTTTCATAATTACATGCATTCACTTGCATATTTAAACCAAATGAAGAGAGGTGAGGATAGAGAAAGTTCTCCTTGTCATTTTGAATTTTTTTTCCCATTTTTGAAATTTAATGTCTAGGTAAATCCTATGGAAGCTGATAGGGTTAAAAAAAATATATATATATATATATACTAAACCTTTAAAATATGAAGTGTGTTTTTTAAAAAAAATCTAAACCACCCACAAATTGGTAAGTTTCTCAAGTAAATTCAAGGAGCCCAAAACAAAACAGTCTATCCTATAGAAAAATAAACTACAGCATATTTATTATATGAGGGCATGTGTCTGTACATAAATATACGTGAATATCGTTGTCTGGTTGTCTGCACTTGGATTATCTGCAATACAGATTATTGGAAGGCAGTCTGGGAGTTATCAGCCACTGTTGTGGCCCTAATCCAAATGGGCCCAAGGCCTATTGGGTAGGAGAGGACCTGTCCTGATTACTCTTTCTCAGTGGGAGTGGGATTTCCTGCCTCCTAGATACTTCTTTTGTCTCTTTAAGTTTAGGCTTCCTTATCCATTCCATTAGTTTCTTCTAATAGCATAAATGGCTAATCTTTGCTTTTTTCTTTTTTCCCCCTTCCTCCCTTTCTCCTTCTTTCCCTCTTTCTTTCCTTCTCTCTTTCCTTTTTTTCTTCCTTTTCTTTTTTTCCCTCTCTCTCTTTTTCTGTTTCCTTTTTTTCTTCCTTCCTTCCTTCCTTCCTTCCTTCCTTCCTTCCTTCCTTCCTTCCTTCCTTCCTTCCTCTCTCTTTTTCTGTCTTTCTATTTCCTTCCTTCTTTCTTCTTTTCCTTCCTTGCTTTCTTTTAGACTGGGTCTATCTATCTTGCCTAGGCTGAAAGTGCAATGGCCACTAATGGGGCTTAAGCCCACTGTTGAAGAGTAAAGGGAGCTTTGACTATTTCTAAACTGGGTCAGTTCATCCTCCTTAAGAAGTTTAGTGATCCCTGAGACTCATTATATTGGTGTTAGTCTTAGTATGGAAATCATAACATGCAAAGATTGCCTTAGCTTGCTGCAGCTCAGAATCCCTGAATTCAGTGACCCAGCAATCTCAAACTCTTCTGTGGTTGATTATAGGCCTTTACCAACTAGCTTTAGAGATTACTTATATAGCTCAAGGCACAGACTCACTCATCTTTATACCAATAATATGAAAGTACACATAGACAGTAGTTCACACTTATATAGCACTTTACAATTTGCAAAATATAACTCTGTGGGAAAAGTTATCTATATACAGTTTAAAGATGGAGAAGCTCTTCAGTTTTAAGAGTTTAAATGAAGTTTAAATGAAGCCTTCAATCAGAAAGATTTAGGGATGAATTCAGAATCCTATCAACCAGTCAATCTTATTTCGATAAAAATGTAGTATAAAGATTTTAATAATAATGCACATATTTATAGAATGATATAGTATGCTATATACTATGTAGTATAGATTTACTATAAATAGTATATGTAATATATTTATATCTATCTGTCTCTCTGTCTGTCTGTCTGTCTAATATTCTTTGGCTATGGGCAGCTAGGTTATAAAATGGATAGAGCTATGGGTGTAGAATCAGGAAATCTGGCCTCAGATATTTAGTAGTTGTATGACCCTAGTGCACTAATCTCTGCTCTTTTCAGTTCTATTGCCTGCAAAATGGAGCTAATAATAAAAAATTACCTCTCAAGGTTGTTGTGAGAATGAAATGAAGTAACAATTGTAAGGTGCTCAAAACTGTGCTTGGCCCATAGTAAGCACTATATCAATGTTAGCTATCTCTATAATTATTATTATTTTTAGTGCCTGCAAACACCCTTGAAAGTACATACTGTTGTTGATGAGAGCCTCTGTAGCAGTCTATGGCCTTGAGGCCCATGGGTTCCCAAGAAATTCAAGACATTTAAGGGTATGTGTGAACTGGGATGGTAAATAATTACTTCATTATTTCAATACGAGTTTCCTTTGCACCCTTGTGTATTTTGTGTTAAACATTTCAAAACACTATTCAGAGAAAGGGTCCACAGGTTTCACCAGATTGTCAAAGACATCCCCATGACACATAAAAAGGGTCAGAACCCCTGCTACATAGGCTGCCTCGAGCAACAGGGTATTCTGGCAATTCAGAATCCTTAATTTTCACACCATTAAGTTAGCACTGAATGAATAGCCCTCATTTACAAAGGAAAAAAATTTGAAGTGTCTGAGTGGCTAACTTTCCCAGAAATCTTCACCAAATAAGCTGTTTTCGGTTAGGTTAGAGGGGAAACCAGAGAATAATACTCTCTCCTCAGATATACTATTAAAGTCTGTGGGAAAAAAGCCTTTCAGTGCAATGGAGGTTTTATGCTATCTCAGGAATGGCCAATCTTTGTTCAAAGACCTGGGCAAAAAGCATGGACTCAATTTCTAAGCTTGCTATAGCATTCAATTTCATATTTCTTTCAAATGCACCCAATGATGAGAGTTACTTCTCAATTCATCACAGAAGACACAATGAAATGCAATAAAAGTGGACGGCTTAAGGTTGGTAATTGGAAGTCAGACTTACTGTTCCCACCTCCAACCTGCAAACTGTGACACATTTGCCATGTGTCACAGCTGACACTTTCAGCCTTTCCAAGAGTGCGGTTTTCACACCTGTGAGAATAATTCAGGGTCTTGGTGGGTGGGATGGAGTTGACTATTGAAAAAAATTACTAGAAGGACAAAGTGCAAGCTTGAGCCCTCAATTACAGCTTCCAAAAGGGGACCCAGACTTTCTCTGTATTACAGCACTTTTCAAATAAACAGCTTGGTCTCTAAGTCAAAGACGAGTCCTATGACAACAGCAGCTGAGTTACCCAAATGCACACATTCCCAAACTGCTGCCCTGGCTGACAGTGGTTTGCAGTCATTTGCAAATATTCTGACCTAAATCAGAGCCCCTTATAAAAAGGCTTGTGTTTAACTTTGTAATATTTAATTCCAGCTTGTTCTTCCAGCTATCCAAGCTGTGCATGATTAAAATCATATTGCTGCAAACATTGAATGGTATGAAAAGTTTTACCATATGTATACAATTTAATAGCTGTAGGATTTGGCATGTCTACAGTGATTCGATTAAAGACAGGAGGGTTTGGCCTGTTTGGGTGCATAAATTATATGTTCTGCAGCACTTGGGGGTTGGGGTATTGCATTAAACTGAGCTGTCTGTGACATTTAACTCTTTGTCAACTATCAACAAGAGGGTCTTTTGTCTTCCAACTATGTGAACTTACTATAACTTAGAAACAACATTACATGGAGTATGGAGGAAGGAACCTTTAAAAAAAAAATTTCTACTCAAAGCATAACATACTATTTCTACTGAATCAAAAATAGGACTGTTCAGTCTGGAAAGACAAAGGCTAAGGAAGTTTGTGATAAAAGCTCATAAACTCATGAAAGGAATGCTTGGTGTAGTGGTAAGAATGCTGGATTTAGCATCAGAGGACCTTGATTTGAATCCTTGCTGTCACTTGTGTGATCTTGGGCAAAACACTAACCTCTTTGGGTTTCAGTTTCTCTTTAAAAGAGGGTAGGGGTTAGGATAGGTGCCTTTAAGGCCCATTTTCAACTCTAAAGCTGTGATCTTATAAATGCTGCATCCACCTAAAATAGTGGAAGTAAGGGACAACCCCTAAGAGTTTGAAAGATAATTTTAAGACAAACAAAAAGAAACATTGTACTTTATATATCATATAATAAAATCCCCATCATTTTTCAGTTAGCACTTCCTAGTATGCATGGCTAACAAGTAATGCATCCCAACAAGCTTAAAAGAAAGTCAATATCTGCTGGTCTCTAGTTTGTTTTCTCCTTGAATCTAAAGATAAGCAAGAAATGAGGAGAAATGTCCACCCAACTCAAGTCACATTCCTATGCCTATGACTTTGCTAGAAAATGTCTAATATTTCTGCTGATAACAAGATCTCTCATCAGTGAGTAATCAGGAAAAAAAAAGTAATCAGTTTTAGGTATACCATTATGTGCTATATGCTTCCTACATCTAAAACGGATAGCTTCAGTTTCACCTTTTATTTAGAATCATATAATTAACCACTGAGCCACACAAAAAATCCAAACAGAACAAACAAAAAACATTCCTTTTCCCCCTTCAATTTCCTCACCTTCAAAATTTAGAAAGAATAATTTCAAGATTTTCAAAATGGATTTTTCACAATTCTGTTTTCTTCATGACAAGTTTTTAGGAGGGAAAGGGAAAACATTGGATAAAAAAATATAGTTAATCCCCCAAAAGAGGGGGTTCAAGAATAGTTCAGAAAAATTCGTGCAGAAAAAATCCCCAGTCATATCTGGGTTATTAAGGGAAACTAGAAATGATATTTAAGAGGATACCCCAAAGCTTTGGAATATGACATCAGAGATGACAACCTCACCCTCCCTCATGTGTCTTGGTGACACTCATTGCTCAAGGAAGACAACTAGGCTTTATGGAACATGAATCTGACTCTGTGCGGGTCTTACAATCCTGGGTTAATATCATCTCTCATTGACATTTCCATAAATATTGTTCATCTTTAAGGCAAACTACAATATCAAGTTCAGGATGATTTGAAATTTCTCTCTGTACTTAACCATACTCATAATGTTAAATTTTTATAGGCACTGAGTAGAGAAACATATGTTTATCATTTGTGGATTTTAAATTGTTTTCAAATGACATCAATGAGATATATCCTCAAAAGGAAAAAAAAAAAAAAAAAAAAAAAAGCTACCAAGTCCCAAAGTGAGAGCACAAGAAAAGATTATTGTGCAATAATAAAACAATATAATTTATAGTGACATAACTAATTGTTGATAATGTTAATAATGAAAGTCATCTGGAACTGAAAAAATAACCAGGAATTGTTGAGAAGATATAGAGGAGAGTCATTTCTTATTGGTGATAGAGGTCCTGATAACCTGATGAGAGTTCAAAGAGAGGGCAAAAAGAAGATTAATCAACTGACCCCCTCAAAAAAGGGATAAAGGAAATAAAATCATTTTTGGTTTTAGAGCTCCAGATAGTTCCCATCTAAAGCCTGGATACTGTGTCTTCAGGAAACACATGGGATCTAGACTGAGCCTTAACAAGATGTCAGAGTTAGAGAATTGCCAAATGAATAGTATGTGAGCTTGAAAAATTCAGCCATTAAAAAAAGAGAGAGACAAAGAGACCATGAGTTTGAGTCATTAATTTTTAAGGCAAGAATCTGATATAAGGATATACAGAAAATAATGGGGAAATTGTAATTAGCCAATTGAGATTGTAAATATATAATAAGGAGGGGAGAGACTAAGAATCTTAATAAACAGCCATAATTAAAATGCTAGCACTTATATAGCACTTTAAAGTTTGTAAAATGCTTTATAAATACCATCTCATAGGATTTTCACAAAAACCCTGGCATATAGGTGCTATTAATATTTCCCTTTGACAAATGAAGAAAATGAGGCAGACAGAAGGGCAGTGGTTTGTCCAGGTCATACAGGTATTTTGTATTTGAATCAAGTCTTCCTGACTTCAAGTCCTGACTTCTAGCCACTGTAATTGCCGTACAGAATGAATTATGGATTATTTTGGGGGAAAGGAAAAATAAATGCAGTAAATCAGAACAACTTTCTAAGATAATAGTCCATTAGATGGTAAGAAATACCAGCAAAAAATTAATAAGGCAAAAATAAATAAAGAAAAGAAATTTAAAAAAAGAAAGAAAGGAATAAGGGAAGCTTTTCTCAAAGCTGTTAAAGCCAGAAGAAAACTAGAAAAAAAAAAAAAAAAAGTTTGGTGGCAAGAAGTTCCCCCCCATCCCCGCCCTGTTCTTCCCTTTAATATAACATTTAAAATAATGTGGAGCTTCAAATATATTCTTTCTCTTTGAAGGTTTAATTAAATAATCTGAAGTGAAATATCTGATTTTAGATTGTTTGTGAGATATTTCAAGGCTGATCCCCAAATTTTCTCAACATTCATTATCTAAGAGGAGCTGAACAGGTTTCCAGGAGAGAAATCCAATAAGGTGAAGGTAGTAGGATAAGTTGGAGAGAGAAAAAAATTCACTTATGGACACTTTATTTTCTTTTATTGGGGTAAGAGTGGAAAACACCATTTTCTGCCCATTGGTTTACATCCTAGACCAGAGAGTGAGAGTAACATACAAAGACTCTCTTTGGCAGCAGATTGAGTTACAGATTTCGCCAAGGAAACCCGAGAAAAAGAACAATGGTAGCAAAATACCCCAAGTCAGAGGAATAAACATTGTATTGATAGCAATTGTGATGCTAAAAATAAGAGCTGACCTTCAAAAGAAGAATATAAAAAGGTCAGATGGGAAAAGGGATTTTGTGGAAAAGAATCCCGAGTCTTTCCTCTTATCACTTTTCACTCACTGATTGTCCTTTAACACTATTCTCTTTGGCTTTTTTCTAGTTCTGGCTGAGTGTATTATTTCAATTCATTTTCCTTGTTTAAATGTATAAAGCACATCAGATAATATTAGAAAAAAACTATCTATTCATTCATTAAATTAGGGAACCTTTACTCATGCTAACAAAGAGAAAAATTTATATTCTTCCAGATTCTTCTAGGGTTTTTCCTAGAATTTTCCATCTGAATTACAAAATACTCTATTTCTCATTAACTTGGATACTCTCATTGGCTATTCTCTGTCTCCATTTAGGCTAGAAGAGAAAGAACTGGGCTTCCAGCGTATTAGAAAGATTTTTGTAAAAATAGGAAGGACTTCTTACCTATGCATAAAAGTCAATTCTACACAGCTGTAAGTTGTCTTGATAAAGGAGGCAAAATAAGATAACCTTTAGGTTTTGCCTTAATTATTGAAATGATATAGTTTTTATTTAAGAGCAAAAGGGTTCCTTCCCTTAGGGCATTTACTTTCCATCTCCAACACAATGACAAAAGCCTGCATGTAACTCCCCCCTCTCTTTACCCCCCTCCCCCAGCAATGATCAAGTTAGTCCTTTTCAAACATCTAAATCCATTATTTTCTTAGGCTGGAGAAGTCTGGGTACATAGTTAAATTCTGGAATTTATTACTGCAGGAAATTGTGAAATTCTCTTCCCAGGAAATCTTCAGAGAAAGAATTGATAACTGTCTGTCTAGAATGGTATTCAATGAAGTGTGCCTGGAGCAAGAGGGATGAAGTAAATGATTTCCGCAGGTCCTTGTGTTTCTGTAATCCTATTAAGCATCATCCTGGCAGGGTACAATTTTAGGTCTTTCAAGGAGAATGCTGATGTGTACTAGTATGTCTTTGCTGATGGTTTTAATTTCTAAGGAGCTTCATTGTTAGGAGGCACAATAGGTTAAATTTCAAATTCCAGAACTCAAGTACCAATCAGCTAACATTTATTCCTTGAGGACCCTCCAAAGAACTCACATTTACAATAGATCTGTTCCACTTGTAAACTGGGGCTTATAAAATACTCCTTGGCAATGGTTACCTAACTTCATCGGGGTGAGGGCAATTTACTTTGATAATTTAACTAACTTAACTAGGATGAGTAAGTTCTATATGAGTACACACTATATATTAAATAAACAAAGTTTTTTGAGGCCATTCTCAACATCGAAGCCTTGGGTGCATTTATTCAGTGATCATAATCAATCCCAAGAGACACTTTCAGTAACAAAGGATCTTCAGGCAATTGCTTCCTAATTAGCTTAGAAAACAAGTGACACCCATGTGAATAGGCCAGAGAATAGGATATCCCTATTGACAGTGCAGACCTAGTGTAGCCAGGAAGTCCATATGGTGTAATATGATAAATCTATCCCTTGAGGACTCTATAGCAATACAGTGAATTGTTAAATACAGCAATGGATTACAGAAAGAGGGAATTTCATTCCTCTTTTGCATAGGTACTTTAGGATAAAGTAGGGTTTATTTTCCTACTTCAAAGTCTCTTCTAGTCCTATTTTTCTACACATTAAAAGATGTACTGAATTTCTAATTATATTTGATATTCCTTTTGTAGTCATCCCAACTGTTTCCAAAATCTTAGGAATTTTAATTATTATTTTTCTACCACACAGCTTCATAATTCTTATGTGCATTGTCCCTGTATGCTGATTCAGGGTTATTATGTAATCAACTATACAAAAAGATATGACAAAAAATGAGTTTCTGGCCTAAGAGCACAGAACAAATCTTGTATTTGCAAGGAGCTCCCTCCAGAGGTAACTGGAATGAAAATATGGAAAAAAATTTCCCCCACATTAAATACTGTCTGAATTCTAGTTCTAGTTCTAACGGCACTACCATTGCTAACTGCAAATAAACAAATCAGAGTTACTAATTGAACTCCAACTGTCAATCTTCACTTGAAAAGAAAAGTTAATAACATTTGAGAACAAAAAATTTTCTACTTGAAAAATAAGTGTAGTATTCTACTATAAATATGTGTGCACACGTACATATATGTACAAACATATACACATAGATACTCACATATGTGTGTGCACATGCACAACACATATAAGATTAATAACCCAACAGGCTTTTGACCTGTTACATTTTCTTGTATTTTCTTCAGAGAGCACTTGGATGGCAATATGCATTTATTCATGGTATTCATTTGATCTTGCTAGAGAACTGTTTTTTTTTTTTTTGTTGTTGTTTCCTTCAAGAGCTAAGCCTGAGATAATTTCGTGCGCAAAGGCATTCCAGATTGCAGGTTTGGGGAGAATTTGAAAAACTCCATGGGGCATATGCTTTGAGCAGACTATACAACCTCAAAGATATCAGAGAAAGAAGAAAAGGGCTCAATACAAAAATATTTATGACACTTATTTTTGTAAAAAAACAAAAACAATGGAATATCAATCTGGAAACTACTTATTGGGTTATATGATTATCTTTTGGAGGAATTGCTAAAGAAGTGATGATAAATAACTATATTGGAATATTATTACACCATAATAAGATGGACATTTTTAGAGGAAAACCAGAACATTATTATGAAGTGATGCAAAATGAAATGAGCAGAATCATGAAAATAATTAATAAAATAAAGTAACAGAATAAAAGCAAACTGTATGTGAGAGAAGCAGGATGGATAAGATCTACAGGAGGGCTGAGAGATTTTCTACTCGTTTTATAGATAGACTGCTAGCTAGTTTCACAAAAGTGCCTAGAAGAATACCTAAAAGGGAAGAACAGAATCTATTAATTACACCTTCCTACCAAATTCACCTTGATGATTTTTCAGATCTTCCTTTGGCAAGTAATAATTATGGCTGGATGGATAGAAATATATTGACCACAAAATAAAATTTTCTGGGAATGAATGAATGAAGCCTTTATTAAAGGCATACTGTACGCAAAGCTCTGTGCTATAGTGGGCATTACAAATAGAGTAAAAGAGTCTGCTCTCAAGGAGCTCACATTCTATTGAGGGAAACCACAAATATGGAATGTGGAAGGTTTCAGCTGAAAGTTAAATGGAAAGGTCTGGTGCTCTTTAGGGTGCAACAGCAAAGCAGATGATAATGCTTCTTCTTCGATGTTGTTTTTACCACTGAAATCACATCAGTTCTGATGTTAAAGCATTTGAAAGTATCAAGGACAAGGGTAGAAAGAACTTTCTTTTCTAAGTCTTCAATAGATGTAGCTGCAGCAGTTAGTTGCCAGGTTACATCTCCATAAGCATTACTTCTCAGAATGATGGCAGAAGTCACTGGGCTAGAGCCTTGCTACTACAAAGGTTCTTAGGTTCAGGACCCTGAGTAGTCTCCATTGGCTCTGAGGAGTTGATGGTCAAGTTGGTTGGAGCTGTCTCAGTGCCTTGATGCTTCAGGAGTGTGGTACAGTGGAAAGCTCATTGAACTGATCTGAGTTCAAATCCTACCTCTGATTTTTCTATATGTGTGATCTTGAGCAAGTTACAACTTTACTAGGATTCAGTTTCCTCATCTATGAATTTAAAAAGTGAAATAAAAATAGGTTTGGGTGATTGACCTTTAAGGTCTCTTCTAATCCTTAATCTCTGATTTATGATCTTACCAATATGACTACTTTCTCAAGTGGCAAAAACTCAGCCAGAAGCTTCTTATATTATGCAATTTCTTCCCATGTTTTTCCAAAAATTCTTCATAAAAGATCCATCTAATGTACTAGAAGCTTTCCTCTGATCCTTTCTTAGAAACTAGTGCAATGTTCAAGTTATTAGTCCTCATTATTGATACTTTTATGGTGATGATTTCTGTATACCACTTTTCATGGGCAAGTTTTTCAGTCTCTCTACATCAGTATTCCTTCTTCCACTGGCCTTTGGGTCACTTTTTTGCAATCTCAAATCAAGGATTCTGGCATTCCAAAATTCATAGTCAAATAGCATTTTTAAACAGATATATGAATTTATTGATGCAGAAAGTCAGCCTGCTGTAATTAATTATCTATTTGTAACATACAATCTTAGAAAGCCCTGGGGGGGATGGAAGGGATGAAAGGTTGCACAATTTGATCAAGGTCACAACATTAGTATATGTCAGAAGTAGACATGAACACAGGTCTTTGTGACTGCAAAACTGGTCGTCTACAGAGAAAGTAGGTGTTAAGAAGATAGGTTTTATAATAATTGTGATAAATCTGGTATTTTGAAAGTTTTAGGCAATTTTCCTAAAGCAAAGTTGACCTGTCTCTTCCTCCTATTCAGTTTTGGATCTACCAGCTGTAGCACTTATTCCAGACATATGTGGTGATAGCTTAATTTAATAAATGTCTCATTAAACCATGCCATAATCTGGATTATACATGATTTTTATCCACTTTGGTTTTGTGAGTAGGTAATTAGGCTTCTTTAATTTTGCGGAATCTTGGCTCTAAACCCTTATAATTAGTATTCTAGGGTTCACTGCAATCAATCTAATGTCCTCTGTAAGCAAAATCACCTATGGCACCTCTATGTGACCAAGGAGTAACTAATCTGCATAGGTCATTAACTAAGATAGACTACCTTGTGAGAGCATGTATTTCCTTATTTGCTGTCTCATTTGGGGTTGATCATTAGTGGTCTGTACAGCAAGGTTACTTTCTGTTTGTAATTATCATGGAGTCTTATATGTGCTATATACGTGTGTATGTTCTGTTTATAAAATATACATATTGTATATACATATGTATATATTTGGCTGTATATATATGTGTTTATATGTATACAAGTATGTATACATGTATTTAGTAGGAAGAATTAAATCCACATATACACAATTGAGTCAAATGCTTTTAAAAATAAGATCAACAAATAAAAGACAAGATAGATCCAGGTATTCTCTAGATTTTCTAATCAACCATGTGATTTTAGAATACCATTTTCAAAGGAAAACCTGATTTTTCCTTTGAACATATTTTCATCAGGGATACTTATAATTTTGTTCTCTCTCTGTGTATAGGTATGTATGTGTTGTGTGTGTGTGTGTGTGTGAGTGCTTCTCTGTCTCTGTCTCACACGAAACACAGTTTACAAAAACAATCTATGTATACAATTCTAAAAGCATCTCCAAAAAATAAAGTCTCCAAAATAATGCAGTTTGTAGAAAGTACTATTAGGGGGAATAATCAGAAAGATATCAGCTTAATACCACCCCTATATAAATTTTTATGATTATGGTATTAGTAAAAAATAGTAATTTACCAACATAAATGCCTATCAAATTATGATATGTGAATATAATGCATTATTGCAGTGCTGTAAAAAGGAATATAATGAATACAAAGAAGCATAGAATGACTTACATGAACTGATACAAAACAAAGTAAACGCAAAAAAGGAAAATAATAAACACAGACTAAAAGAATATAAATGAGAAAAAGACCACCACTACTAACAACAACAAAATCAAAATAGTGTTACATGATTGTAATCACCAAGCTTAGTTCCCAAAAAGAAATGGAAAAAAAAATGCATCTACCTCCAGTCTTTACAGAAGTGCTAGACTATAGGTACAGCTACTGATGTGTTAATTGATGTTGATAAAGTTTTTTTTTCTTCTTTCTTTTACATTCTTTGTCCCAGGGAATGGCATTCTGGGTAGGAAGGGAGGGATCTATTTGGAAATAAAGTTAATGTAAAAGTAGGAAGCAGCAATGATTTAAAAAAAAACCATAATAGTAGTTTATATTTGCATAGCTCTTTATAGTTAGCAAAACACTTATTATTTCAAATGGAATAATATAGGAAGCTGAGGCTCAGAGACTTTAGATTATCAAAACCTCATGATCACATAATTAACATAAGAGTTAGTATTTGAAGCAAGGTCTTCAAGCTACAAACTGAGTACTCTTTCCATTACATAAAGCTGCCTGTTTTAGAAGTGAGTTATCAGGAGGCTTTTTTTTTTTAAGTACATTTATATCAGGATAAAAATTATTCAAAAACTAGGATCTTTCTACTTCTTTTGTTTCAGTAAGGAGGTTAGCAGTGACAATTTTGTAATGACCTCCATGACTCATGTAAATGTATGAAAAAGGACAGACTGGGTTTGTATTAGCATTTTTAGTTGGAAGCAACAGTGTGACAGTGTGGTTATGGTTTTTGCCCAGGGGAGAGAAAGAGGGTAATCAGTCCATACTGAAAAAGCACCTGAAGGGATCTCCCAAGCTTTTTATTTTTTTAAATCAACTTTCAATAATTATATCTTACATACCCCTGGGATAGGCAAATAAAATTACCCCCATTTTCTGATAAGAAACAGACATCAGAGATTACTACTATTAGGAGTCCCGGTAATGATCATGTGTCTGACTCTACGATTCTTATTCAGATTAAACTCCCACTATGTCAATGGACATTTGGCTTGAGATAAAAGATCTCATAATAATGCCCCTTCAGCTCAGAAGTCTGAAAATGGAGGTTTTACTCAAGTTTAGAAGTGTGGTATAGTTCTGAAAGAATGAAGATGACGGAAGCAGCTGAGTTCAGGCTTTACTTTCCTAACATGTCATTAGATAATATTTTCTTCATGTTTTAAGCTTAAGAGCTAGCTGAATTCTTAAGATCTTAAAAATACATAAGTAAAAATGAACTACCATATAAATAAAATGAAAAGTTTCATCACAGAATCTTGACTGCAATATACTGGGAACAAGTCCGATCTCTCACTGAATTCCAAATTGATTACTATTGAATGATACTAGGTAGCAATATGAGTTTTAACTTGCAAATTAATGTTGCACGGTGAAGGTCCCTGGAAAAAAAAATCTTTGGATCACAGACTATCCCTAGAAGATGGAACCAAGGCTTATCTAGTTCTGTCCTCAATTATTTCAATCAGAGAATATCTAAACATAGTTCAGTGGAAAGAATGCTAGGAATTATAGTAAAATGACATGAGCTTTCATCATCCTGGCAAAATTTGGGTCACATACTAGTCTGTGATATTGGCAAGCCTTTAGGACTTGGGTTCTAGATCTTTAAAATGAAAGAAATGGATCCAGATAGTCTCTGAGATCTCTTCCAGCTTCAGATCTATGATCCTAATTATAAAAGTCATCAAAAGTCTATGGTTGGCTCAGTTTTAGTTTTCCTTTCCTTTTTCCATTTCCATTTCCTTTCCTTTTTCCATTTTCTTCTCTCCTCTCCTTTCTTCTCCTCTCCTCTCTCTCTCCCCCTCTCCTTCTCATTCTGTGTCTCTCTTTCTGTGTATGTCACTATGTGTGTGTCTTTCGTTTATGTTTCAGTCTCTATGTCTCTGTCTCTCTTACTGAGATTGGATTCACTCAGCCTGGAAATGCAGAAGCTTAGACCTGCTCCATTTTCCATCTAAGTTGCTCCACTCCTCAGATATTCTGCCCCCCATTCTGCTTTCTTTACCATATTAATTTAACTTTACTTGAGCTCAGGTGGTTCACCAGCCTTAGTTTCCCCAGTAGCAGGGACCATAATTATACACCATCATTCCCAGTGATTATCAGCATCTATGCTTTTTTTTTTTAAAGCCTCTAGGAGTTGGGGCTGTACAGTACAAGTACAATCCAGATAATAAAAACTGCTCTCCCATATCTCCCACTTTGAAACTTAAGCCTATTCTCTTGTGTTTGATTCTCCACAGACTGAAAGAAAAAGTGATAAGCATCCTATTCAAAAAGTCACAGAAATGCAGGACTGGAAAGAAGCCCTGGCATAGAGGCAACCTGTACCTATATAGCAATTGCTTAGCAGACTGTCCAAAAGTATAGTCTCTAATCCTTTGAATATCATTGTTATCCTCACTGGGATACTCTTTAGCTCCCAATGCCCTTTGTAAAATGTGATGTCCAGAACTGAATATTCCTGATGTAGTCTGAGCAGGGCAGAACAAAGTAACATGATAACTCCCTTGCTCTAGATACTCAGAACTTTTCAATGCAGTCTAAAACTGCAAGAGCCTTTTTGGTCACCATGGACTTGTAAGTTGACTATAAAGTTCAAATGAGATAATGTATATGTAAATCACTTTGTAAAATATAAATACCATATGCAGAAATTATCATCATCATTGTTATTATTTTTAAATTATTACTACTATTCTGATAAGGACATAATTAATGTATAATATAGGTAAAGAATTAGTTCTAGGTATTGCATGCTATGAGCAGCTAGGTATTTCAGTGGATAGGATGTGAGGTCTGAAGTCAGGAAGACTCATCTTCCTGAGTTAAAATCTGGCCTCAGATACTTCCTAGCTATGTAATCCTGGGCAAACCATTTAACCCTATTTGCCTCAATCCATGTGTAAAATGAGCCAGAGTGGGAAAAATATTGGCAAAATATTAGTACTTTTGCTAAAGAATGAAATGGGGTCACAGTCAGACATAAGTACAAACAACAAAAATCTCCCAAATAGCATACCATGTCACATTCATCTTAATATATTCAAATATCATACTGTTTTTTAAACTAGCATCAGTATTGCTGATGCATTCAGCTTTTTTTCTTTAATATATACATATATATATATTCTTGACTAGTAATGTTTTCCTACCCTGGATTCTTATTTTTGTTCCTAAGTGAATGACTTTGAATTTGTCCCTATTGGATTTTTGTTATGTTTTTATAGAAACAATTTTCTAATTAGTCAAGGTCATTTTGAATTTTATTACTATCTTCCACAGTATTAGCAACCTCACTTAATTTAGCATCATCTGCAAACTTGATGAACATATTCTCAATTCTTTTATACAGGTCATTAATGAAGACATTGAACAGAACAGGGTCTAATTTATAATCTGTTGATCTCTTGTGTATCTCAGTTCCATAAAAAAAATTTTTTTAATGAGTGCTTCAGATTTATATCCTTGTCATATGTTCTGCTTGGAAAATGCCCCCATCTTCCCTCAGCCTGGTGCTGTGAAATCACCAAAGACAGACCATTCAGCATGATTAAACTTTGCAAATCATCGTGCCAAAGAACCATGTCTCATAGGTATAGTGTCTATGATGGTGAGAAAAGCTCAACAGGGCTTTATGCTACTCTTGATTACTCTCAAGGGGCTGCTATAGACCCCATTCTCCAGCCTGGATTTCTTCGGGCTTCCTACTTTGCAGTCATTTCTCTATTCATTAGAAACTACTCAGCGGAAACAGAAGAGGTGAAAGTCAAAGTAGTATATTTTGCCTTTTTTAAACATCTCCAGTAGAAGTTCCTTGGGTGGAAGTGATTGATCTTATTGGTAAAAAATGGATTGCCTGTGAATTTCAAATATTTATCTTTTCCTAATTTTGCTAGCCCATATAGGTATGAATTTACATACATACATATATATACATATGGTCAATTATAATATGTAATCTTATCTATTCTCCCAGTAGCTGAAATATCATCAATGTATTTCCTATACCCAAAATTCTATCTCCTGGCTTCTTTACCTATGCACAGGCTGTGCATAGAACTATGGAATTCTCTCTACTTTCATCTCCAGCTCTTAGTGTTAGCAAAGTGACACCTACAAATTTCTAATTTTTTCCAATTTTCCCAGTTGCTTACTTAGTAAAATAAAAGCTCCATAAAATCAAGGTTTTCCTTACTTCTCTCATTGTATCCACCAGTCTTAGTACATACCTGGCACAGAATAGGCACTTTATAAATACCTATTGATTGATTGGGTACTATCATGACTTATGTGGCTGACAACCTCTGCATTCCCTAGTGGATTCATGAGTTTCTAGGGTTAAAACATTCATCATCTAGGGGTCAATTTTCTGGTACTGAGCCTCTCCAGACTTTATTAGGCTGGCCCTCATAACAGAAATATGGTCTGTCTCTTGACTATATTCAAATCCTTTGAAGGCTTTTCCAGAATTTATGTCCAACTGACCTAACCTTTAAATCCCTAGGGTGAGCTCCTTACCATGAGTAAGTTTTAAAGAAAGCCTGTAATGGAGGTGTAGTGATGGAGGCAATTAGGCAGTGTACTGAATAGAGTGATGGGATGTGAAATCAGAAAGACACTTCCTAGCTATGTGAGATTGGGTAAGTTGTGGAACTTCTTTCAGTCTCAGTTTCTACATCTGCAAAATAAGTATAATAATAGTATCTACTCGACTGAGATTTTGTGAAAAAAATATGTATACATATATACATATATATGCCTATGAAGTGCTTTGCACTATATAAATGTTAGCTATTAGTTTCATGGGTTTAAGTATATAAATGTATTCCTTATACTGAAAAAAAAAAATCAGAGATAGCAAGAAGTTACGCTTTTTACAGGGACAATCTATGGATTTACAGCATGTATATATATCCATGCCATTGATATCCTCAGGATAGCAAAAGAAAAGAAAGAATTAAGTCCCTACATGAACTGATGCTGAGTGAAATGAGCAGGACCAGGAGATCATTATATATATCAACAACAATACTGATCAATTCTGAAGGACTTGGCCCTCTCCAACAATGAGATGAACCAAATCAGTTCCAGTAGAGCAGTAATGAACTGAACCAGCTCCACCCAGTGAAAGAACTCTGGGAGATGACTATGAACCACTACATAGAATTCCCAATCCCTCTAATTTTGTCCACCTGCATTTTGGATTTCCTTCACAGGCTAATTGTACACTATTTCAAAGTCCGATTCTTTTTGTACAGCAAAACAACTGTTTGGACATGTATACATATATTGTATTTAATTTATACTTTAACATATTTAACATGTATTGGTTGACCTGCCATGGGGGGGAGGAAGGAGGGGAAAAACTGGAAAAAAAGTTTTGGCAATTGTCAACATTGTAAAATTATCCATGCAAATATCTGGTAAATAAAAACTATTATTATTTTTTTAAAAAGAAAAGAAAAAAGAAAGAATTAAGTCCCCAGAATATTGGATGGATCCTGTGTAGTGACTCTTTATAGGAAGATATGGACAAAAATACTCAGGTTATGCTTAGAATGGCAGGTAAAGATGGGTTATGATCTGCATTACTGAAGGGAATACCCACATCAGTGAGATCATAAATGCAATGAAGTATCTCTAATTTTCCAATATTTGGTAAGAATGTTACTATTCCTCTAACCATTAGTGTCATAGTGAGTCATAGAACATAAGAGAACTTTGAGGTCATCTGATCTAACCCTTTCATTTTACAGGTAAAAAAACTATGGCAAAAAAAAAGTAAAGTGACTTGTCAAAGTCACCCAAGTAGTAAGACTCCAAATCGAGGTAAAACCCTTTCTGCTATAGCTAGGCATAGGGATAGGAGCTTTGATTTCACTGAAATAGAAAACTCCCTGAACTAATGCAAGTTGATACCTACAGCACCTAAGTAACTTGCCCTAAGTCACCCAGAGAAGATATGTCAATCATTCAATATATATTTATTAAGCACCTACCATGTACCAGGAGCATATAGGTTGTTTGCCTCAAGGTACTAAAAAAAGGCAGAAGATAGTCCCTACCCTCAAGGAGTTTACAGTCTAATGAGGGAGAAAACATGCACATACACACACACACACACATACACACACACATACACACACACACACACACACACAGCAGGATATATAAAGGATAATTTTTTTAAAAAATAATTAACAGAAGGTAATGGAATTATGAGAAACTGTGGAAGGCTTCCTGTAGAAGTTGGGATTTTAGTTGATACTGGAAGGAAGCCTACGGTACCATGAGTCAGAGCAGAGGAAGAACATTCCAGTTTTGAGGGTACAGCCAGAGACAATGGTTGTACCTAAAAAATGGGAGTGTCTTATTTATGGAATAGTCAAGGGACCAGTATCATTGGATTGAAGAGACATGTCAGGGAGTAAGGTGGAAGGAGACTGGAAAGGTAGGAGGGGGCTTGGCCATAAAGAGTTTTGACTGCCAAACGGAGAATTTTATATTTTATCTTGGAACCACTGGAGTTTTATTGAGTAGGAGAATGTTGACTGGACCTGCATTTTAGGAAAATCACTTTAATGACTGAATGGAGAACATATTAAAGTGGGGAGAGATTTGAGGTAGGTAGTCCCACCAGCAGCTATTATAATATTCAAAGCATGAAGTGATGAGGTTCTGCACTAGAGTGGGGAAAGTGTCAGAGAGAAGGGGGTTAATTTGAAATAATGCAAAGATGAAATTGTCATGTATTGGTAACAGAATTTTTAAAAAGTTATTTTAAAACATCATTTGCACCAAATAATATGACTAAGCTTTTCCTTGATCCTCCATGGCCAAGATGAAAATATCCAGGCAGTGTACCTTCTCTTCTCAAAATGGAGAAGTTAGTGAGGCTTCCCTGAACTAGGTTTCTGCTGTGTGATGTGGCAACACAGAATTGAGCCTAGGTGAATGAGACAGACAGAAAGTTTCTGTCTCATCAGATTTGGCAGGTCTTGTCTGATTCCACTACACAGTATTCTGGTTAGCCAAGATCCAGCAAAGGGCCAGAGAGATTCTTTCGTAACAATAATAATACAGTACTTTGAACTCACTTGGAACTTTCATCTCTGTATCTCAGAGACAAGTAAGTGCCAATTATGGAAACCACAAGAGAGGGAGGGTACTGTTGGATAGCCTGGGTCAGTGTTCTGCACAATGGCTCCCACTCAGGTGGCAGGTGAGAGTGGGGACCTAAAGAGAGTCTTAAATGCCTTAATCAATCCCTGTCCCCATTGGAAAGAGTTGTCATTTTTAAACTGCTCTAAGAGTTTGGGTACAATTTGGTCCTAGCTAAAAGTGCATTTTGACTAAATGTTAGGTACATCCTGATCTTGGCTTCCATGGCTATGTAAAAAAGAAAACTGAAATGCTCTGGTAACTGATTCTCAATGTCACTCCATTCATAAAAAGAAATATATTCCATAACCAGGTTGTTAAAAACAACTTTTCTTTAGTTTTTACAAAGCATCCTCCCAAAAATGACTCTATGGAGTAGGTAATACAATTAATATTGAAGAATTTGAGGAAATAAAAGCTGTTGAGGAAATAAAGATTGAAAGAAGCTATTTTTGAGCCTACTTTCCTGATTCCAAATCCAGCTGTGTTTCTATTAAGCTGTATTGCCCTGATAAATAATTTTATGTATACATGTTACATAAAATGGAATTCTCCGAGTCAAAATATATTGGAGGGCTTTAATATTTTGAAAAGCATTATTTTAGAAATACTTCCTTTTCTAAGTGTAAATATTAGACACTCAAAGAGCAAATTACTCTAATAACTGGAATAATAGGATACCATCTTCATTCACAGAAGCAGCCATCTGCTTCCAGACACATTTTGCCTCATGAGAGAACTTTTTCAATCAGCTCCCTTCCTCAATCCAATTGTGCTATGTTAGGACTTGAGATATCATTGACCAAATGAGGTTAAGTAAGCCCTGAGGCTGTAAGCACGGAAATGGTGCCAAGTAGACCACTCACTGTACTTAATAAATAGAGTTTATTAAACAAGTTCTGTAGTAGTACATGTAAACTCATTCACCTCTTACATCTACAGACTCTAGCACACTGTCCTTATAGAGCTGAATCTTAATTCACTGACCACAATTGCATATATTAAACAATGTTATTCTGGAGAAAAGCAGGGAAAGTCATATCAATATGGGACTACAAAATCAACAGTTTTGAATGAATTGACTACTCAAAACAGTCAAAGAACTGATTTTACTTATTCTTTCCTTTGATTAATGTTTCAAAGAAATCAAAATTAGTATTTATTAGGTTTTTATTGAATACAATGCATTGGGGTTAAACACTACAGGGAGATATGAAAAAGGCATGGTATAGTATGGTATGGTATGAGATAGTGTGGGTAATACGGCACAGTGTGTATGATGTGTTGTTGTGTAGTGTGGTATGATATGGGATGGTGTAGTACAGATGGGATGGAATGCGATGGGACCAACACAGTATGATGTGTGGTGTGTATTGTATGGTCTAGACTAGTCTAGTCTAAGATGCTCCACTGACTCATCTGTAACTGTCCCTGAGAGTTGTCTAAGGTACCAGGGAGGTTCCTTGCCTGTGATTACACAATTGCACAGCCAGTATGTGTCAGTGATAAGACTTGAATCTAGCTATTTACTCTGCCAAGAAGTTGCTGGTCTTGGCTCAGATTATGGTGTGATATTGGTTGAGTTAGTCCTTTGACCCTTAGTTTCCTCATCTGCAAAACAGATTATCATGCTATTAAGATGTGGTAAAGAGAATGTTTTATAAAACTTGAAAATCTCATAAAAATGCAAGTTACTATTATTATTATTAGCCTCATCTCCTCTCCCCAACACCCCTGCTAACACACTGTATGCTGCTTAATGGGCAGATACTCCATTGTTTTTCTTCAAGTCCCCTTGCTTCTCTCATCCCATTTCCCTGTCTAGCACTGTCCCTTGCATGCATTTCAAAAGGTCTGAGATCTGTGACTTTATCACTTGAAGATACTTCCTCTACTGGAGCACATCGCCACCCTCTTCATGCCTTTTGTCATGTCTTTGTGATAATTATCATCAGTTGCTTTCAATAAAAAAAGTTTCACAACCTAGTAACCAGCTTTGGTGACAGCTCTCTCTCTCTTAGCTAGAGAGATCTTTGAATATGTTGTCATTAGGCTTCTCTCCAAAGCCTTTCCAAATGGGGAGAAGCTAAGAGTTTACGTCTTACTGGCACCTTTGAGAACTTTGAGCCACCACAACAAGGCATCAGAAATGATTTTAAAGGAACTTTGGCACACAGTAGGTACTTAATAAATATTTATTTTTGCTGAATTTATTGAATGAGAGTTAATGTTATTCTTCTCATACTTCTTACCTTATTGCTATCATTTTTCCTACTTAGATAGTAGCAGAAAAGAATAAAGGATATGAAAAGGATAATATCACTTTTTAATTTTATCTCAAATCCAAAAGTCTAAGTATTGCCAAGGATAGCAATGGTCTTTGCCAATGACTTTGTGGTAATTATATCTATATAGTGACAAAAGGAAAGAATCCATTGTACTTGTTCTTGGCTCTAACTCACAGTGATTTTTCAACAGATAACTATGTTGACTTTTTCCTCAAAATAACCTGGATCTAAAGTTTCACAAGCAAACTTGCTGTTTACCCAGATTGAAAATGAAAAGCTGCCATTTCAACAGAAAGAATGAAAAAAGAAATAGAATTAAGGAAGTGGGAAGGGCACAAATGTAATAAGGCATAAGTAACTAGGAGGAAAGTACAGTATCCCATGGGTCCAATTTGTTCTCACAACTGAGTAAATATAGTCCTGTCTTTGCTGGATTTATATCAAACTCCACAAGCACTTTACCCAAGGGAGCCAACGGATGAGGGGAAATCAGAGAAAATCCAATTTAGGGGAACTCTAGTATCACAAAGGACTGAGAACACTGGCTAACTAATTTATTAATGAGTCACAAGCTGGCATTGTTACAAATGTACTGTTGCTTTTAACCATGACTAACTTCGGAGATTTTGCTTTTTAGGGAGATTGTTCCTGAAAGTACAGACTGTTTTACCAAAGACAGAGAGTTAACTTTTATCAAAATAAAAATTAAAAACACAAAACAAAACCCAAATTTTTATGCAAATTTAGCATAAATAAATAAATACCAATGAAACAGAAATATTTCTATAAGGAGGCCAAAGAGACAACTGCCTAGGGTATGAGGTCAGGCACAAGATGAAAAACCTTTCAATATTCTTTTAAAAAATAAATGAACACATTCTTAATGCCAGACAATCTCTTCCTCTGAGGGAATAGCACTTTTTGACAATGTTAGTTGCATATGAAATCATCATCATCATCATCATCATCATTATTTATATAGTACATTAAGGTTTGCAAAGTACTTTACAAATATCTCATTTTATTTTCACAACAGTTGTGGACAGGGGCTCTTATTATCCTCATTTTTACAAATGAGGAAATTAAGGTAGACAGCAGTTAAGGGATTTAGCTAGGATCACATTGCTGGTGTCTAAGGCTGTCTCTGAATTCAAGTCATTCAAATTCTTCAGTGCTTCATCACAGAGCACTCCCTCCTGGACAGATCTCAACCCCTCCACTCCTTAGTGTTACTATCATCATGAACTTCTATGGTCAAAAAGAATTATTCTCTGTGGTTTAACTCTGGAGGAATAAGCTTCTTTTAATTTTATTGTCTTATTCTGAGATGATACATAAACTCAGTTGTCATGTCCATATTCCAAGGCATCATAGCTTTCAACATCTATTTTCTCTGCTCATGAAGTTCTGCCAGATTCATATCTCTGCCAACTTCCTTTACGTTCTGTTCTGTGACCAATGCTCCTGGGAACAAAACCTCTCTGAAGACTCTTCACTTCCCTAGTAGATACCACTGCATTACTTACATGTCCCTTCGATGCATTTAATCAAGAGCCTTTCTCACCAAATTATATGAGGTGAATCAGAGCAGAGTGCACATTCATGGTGCTGGGAGCATTTTAAATTAGGGCTCATTTCAGAATAGAAGCCCTCTCTCTGGAGTAAGACCAAGTTCTAAATTAATATATAGCTACATGTATTGATTTAATCAGTCCTAAAATTGAAAAGGCAATAATAAACATTCATTCTCTCCATATAACAGAACCACAGAACTTGAGAGTTGTAAGAGACCTCTTTCCTTCTTTTTATGTTTTTAGATTATTCTGTTTTGTGTACATGTTGAATCCTTATCACCTGAGGATTGGCTACCAAGCAGTGAATTTTTCTGGACAAAGGAATACATGAAATTGCTTCTTAAGATGTAAAGGGTTTACAATCTGTAGCCAAAGAAAGAAAATCTCTACTAATGAAATCAGGTATTTTCCAAAATGTTAAACTAAATCTTGTTCATGCTTACTCCTTTATCACTTCTCCATACTGTAATTTCTTTAAAGGTCATTATTATGTCCAATTCTTACTTTGTAACACTCTCATTTCAAATAAAGAGCTTTTAATATATACACTCTCCTTACAGAAATCACAGAGAACACGCTGATTCCTTCTTTCACATGCAGATCTTTCAAACACTTGAAGATAGCTATCTTTCTTCTTTTGATTCTTATTTACCTTGGTATCTTTCTCTCTCTCCATTGGTTCTCTTACAACAAACCTTCTAATTATTCTTTTCATACTTCTCCAGATTCACTCCAGCATCCATTTCCAACTGTGGGCTCCAGAATAATGCAAGGTGGTTCATATTGGCTTGTAAATAGCATTTATAAGATGTCTTGAAGTTTGCTTCCTAACCACCCTGATAGGTTCAATTAATATTCCTATTTTACAGATTATAAAAGGCAGGAAGAAGTAAATGACTAAACAGGATCACACAGTCTTCCTGATTCGTGGGGCAGCACTCTGCATTGTACCATTTGTTATCTCTCCTCAAAAAAAAAAAAAAAAAAAAAAATAGAGTGCATGTGCAGCACGCTAACAACAAATTCATCCAGTCAGTCAATAAGTCCTTAGCATGCCTGGCACCTCTGCCAAATGCTGGAGATGCAAAGCAAAGTCAATGAGCATGTTCTCATTTCTCATAGAAGCCCAAGAGGATCCCAAAGTGCTATGAGATCATGCGAAAGCCAAATTGAGGGTGGTCTTGTGAGGGATTTAAGGAGAGGCTAGAACAGCCCTTGTCAGGGATAACCTTGAAAGAACCCATTCTTTGGAGAAGGGCTGAAATCAGTGTCTTCCATGTCTCTCCACCCAGGGGAGTCTTTAATTTGGTTAAAAGCATCTATGGGGTTGGCTTGATAATAGTTCTAATGGCCCTGGCAGGGCCTATTTCTTTGATCAGGATGGTTGAAGCTGTCTCAGCTCTGAGGAAAGATCTTGCTTTATTATTTTACTCCTATGAAAGCCAAATGAAATGGAGAAATGCAAAGTAGGCTTTTTAAAAGCTTGATAACTTGGGTTTTGTTTTTTGTTTGTTAGGTTTTCTTTTTTGGCTACATTTGCTGTGTAGACACTCAGATTATTTTAGGACTAGGAACCATGTTTATTCTTAATGCTAATTAAATGGTTGAGAGTTTTATATCCATTCAGAAGACACCAGGGCACCTCCAAGGGAAGTGATTTTGCAATCTAGCCCCTTACTGTAGCAAATGCTTCATTCTAAAAGCTGCTCTACAGCAGGGCAATATTTGGATCTTTTTCCTTTTCTTCTCAGGTGGATATGATGATATTATGTATCTGACCCAAAGAAACCAAACTCTCACTGAGCATAACTTCAGTATTGCTGGCTGTGATCCATTGTGGGTTCATTGTAAAAAACTACTTTCTAATTAGGTCCAAGAACTCCAGAGGAATCCAAGAGTTTCATCACCATGTGTTTCATCATACACATGCTTATGATCCTTTCCTTCTCAAGTCTCCCTTTGCATAGGCTTAAATGTGCCATTGTCAGACACATGGTAGTCCATTTGCCATCTGTTTGCAATGATGTTGTTTCTCTATGCCTGAAAGCATTCTCTCTTCACTTCCGCCTCATAGAAATCCTTTCTTTAAGAGACAGTTAAAGAGCCTTGTTCCTGTGGAAAAAGGAGTACTGAATGCATAGACAATGCCCCAAGTCCAGTAGGGCAGGCAATCTACTCTGAAATGATGGGAGCTCCTCAAATCTTACCTAGCATATTTGCCAATATGGTCCTGTTCCTAAGACACTGAGTTTGCTCCCTTAGTTCTGGCTAGGGAGGCTGAGTACCAGAACATGCTCCCTAAACCTGAGATCTCTTACCACAAAATGAATAAGAATAGAGAGTGGACCTGTTATTTTCTTGATAAAGAGAATTCCCAGTTGAAAAACTCCCTCCAGTGCAAACCAATAATTTCTCTGCAATTCTGGTGTGCCTAGACTTTAGCAATAATATTTCTATAATTTAGAGTAAGTGACTTATCTAGGGTCATATAACTAGGATTTGTCAGAAACAGGGCTTGAATGCAAGCTCTTCCCAGCTGGCTCAGTCAACATAATCTCAAAAAAATCAGTCTGTGTAGGCTTGAATCTGATACTCTACAACACTTTGTTTTTTCTTTCACTAAACCAAACTTCACTCAATTGGGTGCAATAAATCAATGGGCTTTTTGCAAGGATTAATTAAACTCTGATAAAGGTGAAAACCAAGAATAGAGTTCAAAAAAGAGAAAAAATAAATCATAACTTAAGATGCATAGCTAAAAGTGAACTCAGCTTAAAAAAAAAGAACTAAAAAATAATCAAGGGAAGAAAATTAAGAGACAATGTCAGTATAAAGAGAGGTGATACAAATGGCACACTGAAATTTTAGTCCATTTGCTGCTGCTAATCAATATAGATAACTTTAAAACAACATCAAAGAAATAACGTTATAGTATACTGATTAGACTAATTCTTCTAATTAACTAGGTTTCCTTTCAGATTGGCTTTGGCAAGGATGGCAATAGCTTAAGTAATCATTATTTATGCGTCTAAGAGACTTAGCTGGCATTTTCACCACTGACACTATGCAAAATTGGATTTAAAGCTATCACCAAAGAAACACAGGATGGCTGGACATTAAAACTAAAATCAAGTGAAGAAAGAGCCTATGTACTCTGCTGCTATGGACTTCATGTCAAGATAACCCAAGAAACCACCACTATATTGGGTTGAATCCCCATGTCAAACTTATAGGAAGATATTGACAAGAACTGCCCAAAAGGAGCAGAGCAAGGCTAAGTTGAGTAGAAATTCTGCATTATTAGCACATGATAGTTTCCTTCAAAGCTCAGCACATGCATCAAATGTAAACACATGCTTCTAAATAAACTTTTCCTGATCCATTCAAGTGTTAATGCCTCTTCTCTATCCCACTGAAATTATTTTGTTCTTTTTTGTTTTGCACAGGCTTTAGGTGTATATATTATATGTTTCATATATGAACATGTTGTTTCTCCCAGTAGAATGAAAATTCTCTGAAGGCAAGGGTTATATCATTTTTTGTTTTGTGATTTTTGTGGCTAGCACAGTTCTTAGAACATAATAGGGACTTCATAAATGCTTGTGGATTAATTAATTGATGAGGGCAGGAACTCTCAGACACAAAATATATCTCTTCTGAATAAATGAAGCAATTTAGTGAACCTGAATCTTTAAAATGTAATTGTGAAATTAAATGTTAGTTATTGTTGTTTTTATTTGGATTTTAAATTGTCATTTATGAACCTCTTAAGAGGTTTAGACTTTGGCAAAAAGTCTGTATTCATGGCTACAGACCAAGGGAAACAAGAATAAACAAATGATTTACTTACTTTTGTATTCAAATTATTCAGGTTAATCATTTGTTTATTTTAACCATGGTCTTTTGCCTGACTTACTCATTGTTGCTCAGCACCACCTCAAAATATGTTTGAATTTTTATAGGCAAACATGAATTTCTTAAGTCTTTTTATTTCAATGCAGAGCAAAAATTTATGCAAGAAGCTCCTGAATTGACACTTGCTAAGGGTCTGTCTCAAACTACCAAACAAGCTAGCAATGAGCTAATAACATGATTCATTACTTTACTAATTCTTATTTCCTGTTCTTGGACTTTAGCAATAACATTTTTATAAGCACAGTCAAATCGAATTAGATTGTAAAATTTTGCCTGTCTAATTTACTTTGAGTTGTTTATATATGCTGCGTAAGGGACTTGGAAGAAGTGATGCTGTTGCTTGTGGTCTATTAAGATGGATTCGGGATAATTGATATAACATGAAAAGGTCCAACATGGCTACAGTTTTTCATAGCTAATTTAAGATTTACATAGATTAAGCATTAGGATAAAACGAATTGGTGACACTGATTCCCCTTACTCAATATTTTGTCCTTAATTAGCCTTTCTAAAATCTAAAGTAAGATGGGACAAGACACTTGTTCTCTGGGAATTCAGTAATTCCAGCAGTTTGGTTCTGAAAAAAAAATAAAACATTTCCTCATAACATAGTTTTCACAGGCCTGAAAATTAAAGTTCTTGTATTTGAGAAAAATATGGACTATTTTCCCCCCTTTCTGTTATAGTCAGAAAATTGGTGTCTCTTGTAAGGAACAAATTAGGAACAATATAAAGCTCTTTGCAATTCTTAAAATATCAGCTATTATTATTACCATTAATATTATTATTTACTTGAATTCAACATCAATGAGAGGTATCATAGTATAGGGTATAGCAGACTGGCCTCAAAACCATAAAGGCCCAGGATCAGGTCCCATCTCCGATCATACTGGGGATATGTGATTTTAACTAAGTCATTTAATTGTTCAGTGCTCCAGAACATTCTCTAAAATTAGGCACTGTAGAGAAGGGACCTACATTAATAAGCGAGTTTTCTCACCTGAGACATCTCTGCATCAAAGAAACTCCTATCCTTATCCATCACTATTCAAGAAACACAATACTCCACTACACTTTCCTATTTTTGTGGTGACAACACCATCCTCCTTGTTGCTCAGCCTCTAAAACATAAAGTCACCTTTCCCTTCTCTCTCCCCTTTATTTCCCATAACCAAATTGTTAATTGTCAAGACCTGTAGATTTGGTCTCCAAAGTATGCCCACCTACATTTTGTCTCCACCACTGCAGTTATATGGCTACCATTCTGTTAAAGCCCTCATTACCTCTTGGTTTGGAATAACCTCATAACCACTCTCCCATCTTTAGTATTTCATTTCTCTAATCCATTCTTCATCCAGTTGCCAAAATAATCTTCTTAATTTACAGATCTGATCTTGTCATTGGCTCAACCACTTACAGAATTGTCCAGTGTTCTCTGTTGTATTCTGAATATGAATTCCATAGTTGGACACTGAAGGCTTTTAGCAATTTTTCCACTCTTATTTCATTCTTCTCCCTGTCATGTACTATATGCTCCACTCAAAAGAAAAATCTGTTTCTTGATCTTGTTTTGACTTCCCCCTATGGATTAGGGTAAGTCAACCCCTATGTCTGAAACAGACATCCTTTAAAGCTCTTCCTACTGAAATCTTTCTCTTTCTTCAAGAACCATGCCAGATGCTACTTCCCCTATGAAATTCTTCCCTAATCACTCTTTTTTATGTTTCTTATAGGTCCTTCCTCTATCCTGATTACATTTTACCTTATCCTACTATTATCCCTGTTACTAGAAAGATTTTATCCTTCCTATTAGACTGTAAGCTACTCAAGGCAGGCAATATTTTGTTTTTCATCTTTCAATCTTGCACAGACCCAAGGATGGTAAATGCATTCCACATAGAAGATGCTGTGTAAATGTTTTTTGAATCGAATGGTTATAGAATAGTATCCTGAAATGCATGGGACTAGTGTAAGGAGAGCATTCTGCAAGGAATACTTTTGGTAAGAAGTAGCATATTATTAGCCAATCCCTCATGAAGTATTTAAGTGTCTATCATGTGCTAAGCACCAGGGATTCAAGGCAAAAATGAAATAGTACTGTCCTTAATGAGCTTATATTCTTATGTGCATATGCATATGCCCAGGATCACATAGCTGAGGAAGATTAGGAAGAGCTTCTTGTACAAGTTGGGGCTTGACATAAACTTAAAAGGAAGCTAGAGATTTTAAGGGATGAAGGTAGAAGATACATTATTTACAAAGTCATGGAGAGGGGATGCCATGTGTGAAGAACAGTAAGACGACCATTTTAGATGAGTGAGTGAAGGGAAGAAATCTGTAATAAAGTTGTAATCTGTAATAAGTAATAAGTAAATAAGTAATCTGTAATAAGAAATCTGTAATAAGCTTGGATAACTTAGGATAAAGTTGTGAAGAACTTTAAAAGCCAATAGAGAAGAGTATATCTTATTCCTTATCCCACAAAGCCACCGGAGCTTATTAAGCAGGGGAATATTACTGGTCAGACCTGTGCTAAAAGAAAATGACTTCAGATGATAAATGATGAATTGTAGTGGGGAGAGACTAGAGGAAGGGAGATCATTAAGAGACTGTTATAATAGTCCAACTATAGTTGGCAGAGCACTGACTTAGCAGTAAAAATTGATGGTGATGATAATTTATATAGCATTTTACCGTTTGTAAAGTGAGATCTTTTCATTTGATCCTCACAACAATCCTGTGAGGTAGATGCTATTATTATCATCTCCATAGAGGCTGACAAAGCATTAAATGGCTTGCCCAGGATCACATAACTAGTGACAGGATTTGAAATCAGGTTTTTAAGTGACTTGCCTAGGTTCACACAGCTAAAATGTCAGGATTTCAACCCAGGTTTTCCTTTCTCCAAGGTTCCATCTACTGTACCATCTATCTGCTTGAATTCAAATCTTAATGCTTCCGTACCTGTACAAATTTGGGCAAATGCCTTGGGTCTAGATCTCTTCAACTGCAAAAATACATGGATTAGATTAGATGGCTCTACAGTCCCAGATCTCTCCAATCTTATGAATATTCTGGAAACAATCCTTTTGGAAAAATTCGGTTGATAGTTTTTAATTTTGGGGATCACAGCCTTGATGATTGTTTCAATTGGTTTTGACATTGAAACTATGTTTAAAATGAAGAAAATGCTTGGAAATATCCTCAATTCATGCAGAAATGATTCAGAGTTTAGAAAACTTCTTTTTACCAATGCTCACTCCCCTATATAATAATGCTTCTCAGTTTGCTACAATATAATTATATATGAAAAGATAAATCCAAGAAAGCAATACAAGTTTTCTTTTTCTATGATATCAAGTAGTGTTACTCAAAGAGAAAGAGTTTTTAGGGACATATTGCCATAAGAAGGTTGAGTATTTTTTGCATTACACTCTTATTTAAAGAAAATATAGAACTGCATTCCAAGAGAGGCAGTGTGGTTTGCCTTTGCAGACAGAATGGGCTACATTTAAATTCTACCTCTAAAATACCAATTAATCAACAATCATTTATTGAGTGCTTACTATATGCACTATACTAAAAACTAGAAAGCCAAAGAAATTTAAAAACATGGTTCCTGCCTTTTTGGAACCCAAATTCTAATGGGAGAAGCAATATGCAAACAACTCCACACATGCAAGTAATAGACTAGTTCAGTTACCATAGTAACCCCTCAGTGCCTCAGGTAATGCTCTCGAAGTTACAAAGGGGTTAGTGCCCTGACTGTTTTTATGGAGGGATTTTCCAGTTTCCTATATCAATGAAATCACAAGATCCATTTTACATACTGCTGCTATTTCTTACTTATATTTAGACTATGTCTACACACAAGCACGTCATTTCTGTCTCATGTTATGACCAATACATTTTCTTGAAAAGCAGCTATTCTAGACATGGCTTTTTTGCTACTAGTTTTCTAGCATCTGAGGTCATTAAGTGATATCAGAGGTCTCCCACTTATCTTCACCCTCCACGTGTAGTGTATTTTTTTCCCCTGGCATGAGGGTGTTAGGGAATTATAATAAGACAGAGAAGTTGAGGGAAGAATACTTAATTCCTATTTTCCTTCGCTTGCTAGACGTGTGGAGATTGTATCTTTCTTTTTTTAAATGTAACAGAGTGGATTCTCGTCTTTGTAATCTCACAGACAACACTAAACAGGATCTTAGCAATCATGTGGTCCAATCCTTTCATTTTATAGTTGAGAAAATCAAGGCCTTGAAGAGATAAAATAATTTGTCCAAAGAAGTAGCAGAGAGAGGAGTCAAATCCCAATCCTCTCTGTGTGCCTTTCTCTCTTCCACATTACCTCTTACATAACTCTGCGTGAAAGTTCTTTTAGCACTCTATAAAATAAAAATTTGGCCCAGTTTTCTGAACCCGTTTTCATATATCTTCTGAATAGTCATTCCTTTCATTCAACAACATTCCACTGCATCCTAACATTACCAAGAGGGAAGAATAAAAAACTAATCCAGGATTAGCTTCTTCCCTGATTACTAGAGCAGACAAATACTAACCTTCATTTTTTCATCATTCTAGGCCCCATATAGATATTTTTTTCAAGTTTGCTCACACCCATCAACCCCCATACACAATTGCCTTTCATTCATGTTAGTTGGGAAGCACCAGGCGGAAGTGTTTTTTTTTTTCCTTAACATATCATAAAATGCGTTTAAAATAGCAACAAATCAAATTGAAAAATCCAGTATGCTACATTTATACATAAAATATGCTCACATATTATAATTTGGATTTCTACCTTACTGCAAAAAGTACTGATAAAACATTCATTCATTTATTCATTCACAGGATGTGTATCATGAGCAAGGCACTCTGCTATATTCAAAAAATGGAAAGAATAAGACAACTAACTGGTCCACAGGATTAATTTAGCAGCAAGGAGCAGGTGCAAAATTTACCAAGTTTTTTGTTTTCCTTCTCTGTTATCTATGAGCAGTACTCCAAGATAGAGCTTTAATTTGTATATTGGAATTATGCTACAGAATATGTTATATAAACATTGCGTGTTTGGGAGCTCCCAAAGGCTTACAACTGGAAGAAATTTAAAGATTATTTAATCCAACTTTCCTAAATTTTTTTTACATATGAAAATCTGAATCCCCAGTAGGCTAAGTGGCTTGCCTAAGGCTGTTATGCAGCTAAACTAGCCAGTTTCAGTACAGTAAGCAGAGTGGAAAACTGCTTGTTTTTCTCTAATTACAGATATTGGAGAAAAAGAGCTTTATATTCTAGCCATCCCTAAAAATTCTAAATTTTTAACTATTTACCTTACTAAATTATCTAAAACAAATTACCTTAGGTATAAACAACCATCAATATACAATTCCTATACTAAAACAGTGCTGGAACAGATGTTTTTCTTTCTGGAGAGGAATTTATTAACCACAAAGACCTTGCCCAAGACCACCCAACTCATTTGAATGAGGTGTCTGTGTTGGAATTCAAGTGAGAAGCCAGCATTTACTTAGGAAACCAAACATCCCACATCAAGTATTCTTTCTAATTGTGTAAATACTAAATTGATTCAGTTTGTCAAAGTCAACTAATACTGTTTTTAAAGTGAGCTCAAAATGTTTCAGGTCCCAGGAGAAAAATGACTTTGGAAGAAGGCTTTCCTTTGAAAATGATGGAAGACAGGGATAGAGTGTGGACTTTTAAATATTCATGCTTATTCACAAAGAGGGTCTTGTCCAGATGCTGAGGCAGAGGGGAGTGGAAGCTTCTGAAAAGGGGATTCATCCATGGAACAAAAGCATCAACCTCTGCCCTTATTAAAGCGCCATGGGATTTATTTTTTTTTAACATCATTCTTTTAACAGATGGGATCCCAGTCGTACATCTTATCTCCAGGAAAGTACCTCCATCCAAATGCTATGATTGAATAATAAGCACTTAGTACTGCAGCAATAATAAGAATGAAATGTATTTATCATTCCTCCTTTATCCCTCCAAAAAGGAACCCCCCAGAATCTCTAATTATTTGGTTAATTCAAACTTTCTCAATGTCAAGTCCAATTTCATGTGCTCCAGGGTTTGTTATTTAGCATCTGAATTGTTTCATGTTTTTCATGAAATTTCTCAAAGCTACTGCTTCCAATTGTAGGTTTAATGCAAGCACCAACTTAACACATGAAGCTTTTCTTGATTTTTCCCTCTTTCTATCTACTTTGTTTCTTTCATTTATGTTTCTTTTATATATGCTCATCCATATACTTGCTATCTCCTACATTAAAATGCCAATTCTCTGCAAGTAAAATTTTTTTCTTCCTTTATTATTCTTATATTTCCAGGTTCTAGCATGAAGGCTGACACATAGCTATTTGTTAAATGCTTGTTGATTGGATTCTCTTCCTTTTTTCACATTAAACTTAGGATAAATGTCAATGTTTCAGCATTCTTAATAGGCCTAGGGATTTGCATCTTTATTTCTTTCTTTTTCTAGATTTTTACAATGCACTAAACTAGTCAAATTAGAAATGGGTGTCATATTCTTAATAATCACAGCTACTGGGGAGACTGAGGTAGTCAAATCTCAAGAGATCTGGGCTGAAGTAGACTAAGCCCAGATTAAATTTGGCATTAGTATGGTAAAGCTCTGGAAGTGGGGGCCACTAGTCGCCTAAGAAAAGGGAACTGATCCAGGCACAAACAGAGGAGGTCAAAGCTTCCACGCTGATCACTAGTTGGGCCCATGGGTAGCTCTTACACTTTTGGTGTGGTTGAAATAGTGTGAACTAGTCTTTAAAAAAAAAATTTTTTTTGGTTAGAGAGTTGTTGAACAAGAAATAAAAGGAAACAGTACATTGGCTCTAGTCACTTAGTTGATAACTTTACCTGCCTTTCTATTTATTATTGCATTGAAAATGGACTCCAATCAAAGATCTTGATAAAAATCTAATCTTATTTAAAACTCAGGCACATTATTCATCTTTCTGCAGAAAAGGAATGAATCCCCTGGCCCCAGATGCCAAGATGCCTATTTAAAAATAACTTGACATTGAGAAATCAGTTCCTTCCTACCTGTCTCTATTACTATAGAAAATCCTAACTATATATTTTTAAGCTACACAGTTCTGTAGCATTTATTTAGCAGCTTACAGAAGGAAAAAAATATTCCTAACAGCTCTCAATATATTCAGAATCTTATCATTTTATAATATAGATTTTTTAAATGTTCCTTTAATTACAAAATTACAAAATTTTGCTTTAGTGAGAAATAAGAATTTAGCCTAAAATCTGCTGTTCTTTGCATTACAATAGTGTTACTAATTTATGAGCTCTAAGTAGTGTTTCAAGGAATATTGATAAGTTTTCAGTGATCCATTACCACATTCAGTTTTCCTTGGGACCAGCAATAATTAATCAACCAGTGACTACTACAGGAAGATCACTATGTTAGATGTTGGGACACATTTAAATAAAGTTTACAGATGATATGGTCCTAGTCCTTGTGGGAATGATAATTTTGTACAGAACAAGGGGAAAGTACTATACAACGTCAAGTGTTGAAGGTGTGGTTTGGGGATCAGGGATAACTTCATGAGACATTTAATATCTGTGTTGGGTTTTAAAGTTTGGAAAGGTGAAGAGGGAAAAAGATGCTTCAGGCATAAGGAAAGAAGGAAGAGAGCAGTCTACTGGTTGCTGCATGAAATGTATGGAGGTCATTCCATCTTCTATAAGGCTAGAAAATTAGGGTGGGTGGTACCAGATCATTGAAAGCTTTTAATTCCAAGAAAAGGACTTTGCACAGGGAAGGAAATATGGAGCCACTGATGATTTTTTCCAAGCAGAAGAATGACACGATCATCATATCCATAACAGGAAGGATTTTTTTAACAGCAGTATGAAGGATCAACCACTTGATTAAACTGCATCTGGATTGCTGTGCTGAGTTCTTGGCACCAGATTTTAGGTAGAATTTTGAGAAGCTAGAGAGAATTCAGAGGAATATAGACACAATAATGAAGAACCTCTAATTTGTCTCAAATAAGGACCAGTTTAAGAAACTGGGAGTGTTTGTCTGAAGAAGAGAAGATTTAGGAGGGACACAATAGACATCTTCAAGTACATAAAAAAGTTGTTGTGTAGAAGAGAGATTATACTAGCTCTGTTCGGGTCTACAGGGCAGAACTAGAAGCAATGATTGAAGAATGGATGCAAAAGAGGCAAATTTAATTGTGATCTAAAGATCAGTTTCCTAGTGACTAGAATTATCTCAAACTGCAGTGCTTTCTTTCCTAGGAGATAATGCATTTTGTTTCAGTGAAGTTTTTCAAGCAGTCTTTATGACTTCTTGTTTGGCTACATTCTAGAGGAAATAATTTTTTAGTTGTAAGTTGAGATATCCTTATTGTCCCTTTAAAGTCTGAAATCCTGTAATTTCATAATTCTTAAGGACCCCCCCCCAAAAAAGAACATCTTATACAGACACATAACAGAACCAAATGTATAATTATTCAGTGTGAGATTGCTAAATGCCTCCATTTTATATGAAGACATATAGATTTAAATTATTATGTCTGTGTCCAAGTCCACTTGATATATTCATCAATCCCAAATGCATAGCTCCTGGGTTAGAGTTAAGGATAAGTCTAGATGGATCAATTTCTTATTTTCAATAACAGAACTATGATAGAAAATAAACGACTAACAGCAAAAAAAATGAGAATTTCCATTTTTATTATGAAGGTCCAAAGTGACAGCATACTGTGAAAGTTTTAGGTTCTCATTGATCAGATTTCAAGAGACCACAGACTACAGCATTCCAAGCACTTTAATTTTTGACAGAGCAAAAAACAAAATGATAAAGATGTTTGTTTGTTTTTTGAGTAGAGGGGATGTGTGTGTGTGTATGTGTGTGTGTGTATTTTTTTTGGCAGGTATTCAACAGGCAAAATGAATACTGATGATCTTAAAAACTCCTAATACTCATTTGGACACTCATAGGAAACTGTTATGTCTCTTCTCTGCAAATGAAGTTAATGAACATACTTGTAAAGTACGTATACTACATAATGTATTATGTTCATTCATCATCATTGCTTTCTTCTCCCACGATGCCTTTCAGTCTTTACCCATATCTCCTGACTTCAGCTAAAAAGAAATGATGGTCTGAGGTAAATATCAGAAAGACTATGTTGAATCCTGCCATTGTTTTTCCCAACTGTATATTTCATGAAAGCATAAGACGTTGAAGAGTTGGGGGAAATCTAAGAAAGACACTAATATTAATGGATATAGCCACTACTCAGGAACTGCACAGTCTACACATGCTGTGTTCAATTAAAGGATTTGGTTTACTAAAATCATTGTGGTAACAATGTTCTTGTTGCAACAAAATAGGACCTTTTTTCCCTGAAGTTTCTCTTGCAACCTGTCCTTTCAATTACACATATTCGGCGATGTTACAAATAAGAGTTAGTTGCAGTTTATACCCCAATATATTCTGGGCCTGCAGAAGCTCATGTCTCTTACAGATGCAACTTGGTTCATCTGAATGATCCTCAAAAGAACAATATGAACTAGAAACTCATAGAGTTTGTGCTTAAAATTTATAAAATTAAACCTGCTGCAAACAGGTAATACAGGGAGGCATGCTTGCAATCTCTGGATTCAATCAGAAACAATGCATAAAAAAGCACAGAGCCTTCTCAACATGTAACGATGGGTTCCTTTTAACGCTTCATTAAACAAGATCCGATGTGATGCACATTAGAACTTTGAAGCACGTCTCACTTAATTCTACAAGGCCTGGGACACAGGACGATGCCAGAACTTCATTCATCATCTTGCCTGTTGACAAAAGGAACAATAACTGGTCATCACTGATCAATGGAATGCCTTCTCCTAGTTATTTTTCCCCCAAGAAAAGAGGTGTCAACATAAAAGCAAATGTTTCAGTGCTCGATTTGTTCTTGCATTGTAAAATTGCTGCTTTTTCACATTCATTTGTACATTTAATTAATAGTTACTAAGTGCCTACTATGTGCAATGCACTGGGGGAGACACAAAGAAAAATAAGATAATATCTGTCCACAGGGGGCTTACAATCTATCAGGACAATCTGTCTCCTCCAGTTCAATAGAAATATTATGTTATACTTTTTGCTTATCTATGATCACTCTATTTTACTTATAGCAATTTTCTTCTCCATAGTCATCAATGTGCCTACCAATAGTAATTCTAGACTCTGATAATATGGAAAAATCAGGCATAACATAATAGTGTAGGAAGCTGCTCTACTCAGACAGCATCCCAGGTACAACCTGTAGAAAGGACAGAATAACATTGTCCCTCCACTCCTACATCCCACCATATACATTCATTCCAGGGCATCTTTCTCTATAGGGCATATTTTCATATACTGACATGATGTTGGAGAACTAACATTTCAAAGAAGTTCAAAAATAGCCACAAAATTTTGCATCTTTAATATTGTTTTGTTGTTCAGTTGGCTCTTCAAAACCTTGAGGACCATATCACGCTGATGTTGTGGGGTTTTTCCAGCAAAGACACTAGAATGGCTTGCCACTTCTTTGTCCAATGAATTAAGGAATACAGAGGTTAAATGACTTACCTAACATAACACAGCTATTCAATGTCTGAGGCCAGTTTCAAACTCTATCTTCCTGACTCCAAGCATGACACTTTATCCACTGGGCCACCTAGCTACTTCTTAGGTAAGTAACTTGCCTAGGATAATACAGCTAGTAAATGTCTGAGGTCACATTTGAACTCCGGGTCAGCATTCTTACCCAATGATCCCTAACCCTCTCAAAATCTTCAAGTCTTTAATATACCTGAATCCAAATAAAGTCTTTCTCTTAAGTGAAAATGAAACACATATATTTGGCTATCAAGATTTAAAAGCCCAATACCCTTTCTGTTCCTTTTCACATCTTAAATATATAACAATCCAACACCTTAAAGCAGCTTAATTTATTCCCACTGTCTATATTCTACCTTTGGAGGTGGGGAGAGTAAACATATATGTTTTCTCAATTGAAATAATAGCATCATAATAGTTTATAAATATGTATGTATGTGTGTGTGTACAAAACAATATAGACTATGCTTTTTGAAAGCATATACAACCTTGTCTTGTAATTCAAATGAAAATACAGGCTTTATGGCTAGTTTTTTGATATAAAAGCATCTATTCCATTAAATATGAAAACCACTAAAAATCAGGCCATGTCTACATAATATCAAACTTAGAAAGAGAATGAAAATATCCCGCAATATAATAAAAATATTCTAAGCACTAGAAAGAGATCATCTAATGCAATCTTTTCATTTTACAGATGAACAAACTGAGATCTATGCTGCAAAGAAATATGACTTCCGACTGACTGGTTCATTTTAGAATCATCATAGAATGCCATTAAAGTCATGGTTACTAAAGTTGTTGTACTTTACAAAATGGTATTCACAGGACAAACACAGTTAGCAAAGCTTCCACAGATTATTGAAATACAATCAAGGAGTAACTGAAATATTGACTGCAGAGGATGGACTATGCTATATGTCATTGGATGGGATTGCCTACAGAACAATGACAGACTTCTTGAATATTGAATAACTAGAAAATGAGATGTCACAGCAATTGGAAGCCTTGTCATAGCAATTGGGTTACTTCCTTATTTCTTTCTAACATTATGTCTAAAAGGATGCCAAACACAACTCACTAATTGTTTCAAAAATTAGGCAGACGGTTGTCATTTGCCAAGAAAATGACTGAACTTTTGCTAATTGTTTTGGCATTGTATCAACAAAGCCTTTATGAATGGTGTAAGTAATAGCCCACCAAATCCTGTAACCAAGCAAAACAAGTACAAAGAAATTTGTCATATAATTCAGATCACTCAAAAATTATTACCAACCTTTTATTCTTGAAATGTTGATTATTTAAAAGAAACAGACCAGAAAATTCACCAGTTTGATTCTGTAAATTTGTGATACTGTATTTGAAGGTCAGTTCTTAAATTTGGCCAAAGCATAAACTACACTACAGCACTGACTGTAGTGAATGCCCTTGGAAAAATCAACATTTTGGGATAGAGGCAAAGAGTCCAATATGGAAAAATCAATTAAGAAAAGAAACTTTACTCAGAGAGGACAAGAGAAAATTAAACACATATATTCAATAATGATTCAAATTGTATTTCTCCAACTTGCCAACTAAGACAAATACTTTGATGCAAGAACTTTTTTTTTTTTTTAAGATGCTTCATCTGGAATAATTATGGGAATAGAAATTAGGAATGGAATTGTGTTAATTTAACACTTCTATTCTAGCAGACATTTTAAAAAACCTGATTTCTAGGGCTGCTTACTATTACTAATAACTACCTGCTAATTAGTACTATTTGACAGAAATAACTGAACATGAATACAAATGTATTATTAAATATGATAAAAGTTGTTAAATGATCATCAAATACTAGAGAAGTCCCAGGAGAAAGAAATGTAAATATATATATAATTGTTGAATGGATAGGTTCATTGTTCAAAATATGACTTTTACTTAGCTATTAAAATAAACTCACTGTTATTTGGGTTATTAAACTGCTGAATTCTTTATT
This sequence comes from Sminthopsis crassicaudata, assembly GCF_048593235.1. Taxonomy (NCBI): domain Eukaryota; kingdom Metazoa; phylum Chordata; class Mammalia; order Dasyuromorphia; family Dasyuridae; genus Sminthopsis; species Sminthopsis crassicaudata. The sequence goes on from NC_133620.1 coordinate 137,658,643, forward strand.
GCTCACAAAGCATCTGTATCTCATTTAGAACCACCAATTCTGTGTTGTACACTGTATTAAGATTTGACATATGCTATGAAACTAGAGTACTCCCTTTTAGTAATTAATAGTTAAAGAAGTAAATTCTAATTAAAGAATTAAATACAATTGAATGCTCCAAAGGTTAAGCAGAGAAGTAACAAGATCTAGAAAAATACTGCCTTTAAATCAAAAGGTTTGGGTTCAAATTCCATCTCTTCCATTTAATAACTTTATAACTGAGTCCAGTTTCCTCATCTCCAAAATGGGTACAGTAATCCTTGAACAATAGAGCTTTTTAGAACAAAGAAAACAACACAAATAGAACACTATGTAAATATGTATGCACTGTTATTATTATAAACACCTAATCTAAATCTAACTAGAGGCAGGGAAGAAACTCCCCTCAGAGTTCCCAAGATAGAAGAACAATCTCCTAACAATTTTCTTCACTTGCCATACTGAAGGCATTCTTTAATTATTTTTTTAAAGCCTTCACTCTCAAAATACTTCTTCAATTTTTCTGTAGCCCACTTTTCCCCTTCCCAATCCTAACACAGACATTCTAGACCAGTTTATGCTGGGGGAGAAGAATTACTACTAATATCCATGGGGAGAAGGAAAAACATACACTTATATTTCAACATGGTCATAACATTCCCTTCCCAGGAATGTATTTTAAAGTCACATACATCCCAGCTCTGATCCTTTCAGGGGAAAACATACAAACACAAATACACAATAAAACAAAACTAAATAAATAAATAAATAAACAGATGTGCACACACACACACACACATACATACTGTGCACACATATACACATACAGACATGAAATATGTGTGTGTCGTAGAAGCTGACATGTATAGCACTTTGTGGTTTGCAAAGAACTTTAGAGACATGATCTCACCACAAATTTGTGAGATAGGTGTATATACCCTCTAAGGAGAAAGCTGTAAGACACCAGGCCTAAATGGGGAAAGGGGTAAAGAGGAAAAGGTCATTAAAGTTGTCTTTACATGCCCTTAAGAGAGCCCTCTTTCCCGAAGGGGAATCAAGTTCACTTAGAAATGAAATAATGTAGAATTCTAGGAATTAATTAATCTCCTTAGTGTCTTAAAACATATATTTTTAGGAAAGGTCTTTCGTGCAAAATGGCCTTGTGACATCCAACATTTGACAATATAACCTCACCAGTATTGAGGGAATTCCAGTGGAACTCTAGGGCTAAGTGCGAATGCATTTTACATGAGTGTATGCATTATTATTTTTAGTGTTCAGGTTAAAAGGACTACCTTTTAAGTTCCCAGGGAGGCCATGGACCCTACAAAATTAATGAAGTGGCCTCCATAACCTATTATATTAATATTTTAAGGTATCTATAATAATGTAGAATTCATATAAGTTAAAAAAAAAAACAACTCAATTATAAAAAAAGGGAGAATGGAGATCTTAAGATTAAAGTAATAGAAAAATAATTTTTAACAGACTGCTTTCCAAAGATTTTAAAGTTTCTTAACTTGGATATGAATTTTACCACAACAGATATGGTCTAGACAATCTATGTATAAAATATGTAACAGTATTTAAACCTTTTGGAGATTATTTTGCACAACCCCTTCATTTTAGAGATGAGAAACTGAGGCCAAGGGAGGTGAAAGAGCTGAACCAAAAGAAAGGAAGCACTAGGATTCAAACCCAGCTCTTTTACCTCCAAATTCATGTTCTACTTCATCACACTGCTATTTCAAATAAGAAAAGCATGTTTTAATTCCTTTTAAGAAAGAACTTCAATATCAATTCCCTTATAAAGGATCCATTTGTAAATATACAATCACATTTATTTACTGGTGGCAAATTTTGATTATTTGATACTAGATTTGCTATTTTCAGCTCTTTTATGACTGAATTTTTTGATTACATGGTCAGATGATCAATTATGCAGAAGCTGGCCTTTAAAACAGTTGCTAAAAATGGTTTTGAAAACTGACTGTTGACAGGAAAGGCACACCTCTCCTCATAGAGACTCTGACCAGTTATCTTAGGTTGCTGAGAAAACAGCTTGAATAACTAGGTAACTGGCTGGCTGGCTAGCCTACAAGTCATCTTGCCGTGGGGGAATCCAAAAATAGAGTTGGTGACCCCAAGTGGTGAAGAATCAACTGTGTAGCTTCAATAAGTGTGGTATATGTATGGTATGCATATGTAGTACATTTATGGTATAGCAAGTGTTCATTTCTGGTTTTCACTCAAGGTATTCTAGAGTAAAACTTCTATCTTCAATCTTTTCCTAGCTTAGGAGCTTCAATTCTTGATGAGCTGGGGCCTAAGCCCTGAAGAGAAGTTCAAGTCAGTCAATTAGTACTTACTTAGCACCCATCAGGTGAAGATGGAACTCCAGGCCTGGTAGGAAGACCTAATTTAATGTCTGGTCTCAGACACATACTAATGGTGTGCCCTCAACTCTATCTGTAAAGTAAACTGGAGAAAGAAATAGCAAACCAGGCTGGGATGTGCAAAGAAAAGCTCAAATGTGACTGTGAAGATTCTGAAATAATGGAAATGGGCAAATGGCAAAGAAAGGTAGCTTGGGACTCTTAGGGAACATATATGCTCACAAAGGCAGGGCTAGACACACAAGAGATATGCAGAATGAAAAGGGGAGGCATTAGCAATGGGAGACTTGGGGAAGCCCTCCTGGAAAAGGTGAGATTTGAGCTGAGTCTTCAAGGAAGTCAAAGAACTACAATGGTTTGCCATCTCCTTCTCCAGCTCATTTTGCAGATGAAGAAACTGAGGCAAATAGGGTTAAATGACTTGCCCAGAGTCACACAGCTAATACACTTCTTAGGCTGGATTTGAATCAGCAAGGTCTGATTCCAGACCTGTGCTCTATTCACTTCACTGCCTGAAAGCCTCTTTGCCAAACTTAACATTTTAGAAAAATCACCTTGGCAACTGAGTGGAAGATAGGTTAGAAAAAAGAAAGAGTTGAGACAGAGACCAAATCGCACATTATAACATTAGTTTAGGTGAGAAGTGATAAAGAGCCTGAAATAGGGTAGTGGTTGGATTAGTTAAAAGAAGGAAATGTATGTTAAAGGTGGTGAAATGATGGCATTTAGCATTGGATTGGATGTCAGGTGAATGACCCTGAGACACTGAGGATGATATAGAATTTGAGAGCTTGGATGGCTGAAGGAATGGTGAGACCCTAGACAATAAGAAGAAACTTGGGAAAGAGAGGGTTTTTTTTGGGGGGGGGTGAGAATAATGAGTTGTTTTGTGTTTTTTGAATCTGCAATAATTATGGGACTTTAACACTAGATATCCAAAAGGAAGATGGTAAAGCTAGAGTTTGAGAGATTAGGAATAGACATTTTTTGGTAGATCTAGGAATAATCTGCATAGAGATCATAATTGAATCCAAAGAAGCTAATGAGATCATCAAATGACATAGTATAAGAAAAAAGAGAAAATGATCCAGGACAGTGAAGTGGCCCAGGAAGATAATTTTAATTCTGTAATATGTTGGCTATCTGGTTACTACGTATAGGGGAATAATTTTATAAACAATCTTTGAAGTTTTAATATTTTAAGACACTCAGACCTTTGTCTTTCCTATATAGAAAGGCACTTATAATATTCATGATACCAGACGGCCGAGTGTAATGGAGGTTAAACTTGAAGACAAGCAAACCTGGTTAGTCTTGCCTCTGATATGAACTAGCTATGTAACCATAGGCAGTTAACTTAATCTCTCCAAGCATGATTCTTCATCTTTAAAATGGAGATGATAATATCTGTAGTACAGTACTTATCTCAAAAGGTTGCTGTGAGGTTCAAATGATGGATAATGAATATAAAGGGCTTGAAAATAGCATAAATGTTAACTATCATTAATAATATTTATAGAGGAAGAAAATAAAAGTCATATCTAACGTCAGAGATAGCTAAATGTATAGGCATAATTGTTGCCAAAAAAATTTCTTACTTTTAAGGTCATCGTTTAAGGACTCACTCCTCTATTTCATTAATCACACACACACACACACACACACACACACACACACATACACATACACACACAATTGATAAAGGATAAGGGAGTTCTTTCCTGAAATGCATATTTGTAAACTTGCTGAAAGTTGTTGTATATTTGTGAATGGGAACAATTTAAATACCAAAGTAAAAGATTGACAGTGGGGAGAGGCTATTGTTAATTCCAGAAGTTTTTAAGTGTTTTTCTCTCTAGCTAAACTTATTCATTTTTTAAAAGTGCAATTCCAGTGTCATCTGGGAGGTAGCATAATATAATGAAAAGAATACAGAATCTGGAGACAGAAGACAGATTGTTATTACCTGAGTTACAATGAGCAAGTCACTTGGGTCTCAATGATCCTCAACTTTCTCATCTATAAAATAGGAACCTTAAAACATGAGCTACATGTTTTACAGAGATGTTATGAAGAAAGTATTTTGTAACTTGTAAAGCACAATAAATGTGAATAATTATCATCTCCTTCCTGAAGCTTTTGGAGAATTTTTCAATGCAACATAATTACTTTCTCCTCTGCAGTCAGCACCACAGTCTAGTCCACAAATCTGGCAATTAACTATGTGTACTGTGCATAATTGTGACATATCACTTAGTATTGCATTGGCATTTAAAACTTGAGTTATGATGTCATTTTTCAAGTATATATGTTTGATCTCTACAACCAGATCATGAAGTGGATAAAGTAGTTTCTAAGCTCTAAAACCCTATGAAACAATAATCATTCTAAACTGCATTTACAAGGTATTTTGGTCTTAAAAAGTTTTACCTATTTATTTATTTTTGGAGTGTTAAAGGTTAGAGAGAAGGGAAAACTAGCATGAACCCAAACTGTTTCATTCTATAAGCACTATTATATATATATATATATATATATATATATATATATATATATATATATATATATGTATATATGTTTCATTCTATAAGCAAGGGCTAAGTGGAAAGTGGTGGGTGTAAACTGTGAATTAAGTTAAGTACTTGCTAAGTTCAGGAGGACTAATCAGTAACACCACAGACACAGATATAGCACTTTCATATTAAAAATTTTATCTTTCAAATGGAGGCTACCTATGTTGTGATACGGGAACCACTTGCCAGTGGAGGTCTAACTCAGACCTGTAGAATGGATCTCTTCATGTGAGAGGACAATGACAATGCAAAGAGACTGAGAGGCAGTTGTATTGTCTGACCTCTCTCCTCTTCCCTCTGCCTCCAATTTATTTCATTCCCAGTCCACAAACAATCCCTGTGTCAGTAAAGGCTGCCCTGCAACTCTTTCAGATGTTATGATCCACAGCTGTGGAGGCTCTCAGAGAACTGACTTGTCCTTTAACCTACTCATGTTCTTTAACATAACTGTGCAAGTTATACAATTCTGAACTTTCTCTCAGCCTTTCAAAAGGGATTTGCGATTCATTCTCTAAGTCAGTATTAATAAATATAAATGTTAGTCCCCAAAGTTACTTTATGTTTGCTTTGTATATATTTCATAGTGTTATCTTTTTGTATACTGTATACTGTTTCCTCTCTCCTCTAAGTTGCTTACTGACTATATTTCTCTTTTTATTTGTATCTTAGTTGCTAAGTACAGTTCCTATCACATAGTATAAAGCTTAATACATGCTTGCTGAATGATGAATGAATTAGTGATTAGCATATCAAAAGAAGATAGGAAGAAAGAAAACAGCAGCTAAACCCAATTCTAGCCCCTTGTTCAAGACAGTGCAGGTAGTAAGCAGTATAGCCAAGATTAAAAGTCAGGCTAACTCCAAATTCAGTGTTCTTTCTATGATATCAAGTTAGGGCTCAAAGACATTTTCCCCCTCAAACTCCCAGAGCTTTTTAAAAATTGCTCACATATGCTACCTCAGTCTTTTTCAAGGGAGTCAAAATTTGGTTGTAAAAATACTATTACAATATAAAGTAATGCATTTCATTGAAAAAGGAGTTTTTAATATAAAATGATTACCTCATTTAGTTTTAGCATTTTTAAAAGTTCTTTGTATTTATTTTAATCTCTATATTTTATTTTATATCCTTCAAAACATTTTGAGAAGGGACCTGCTGGCTTTATCAGATCTTTAAGTAGGTTTATGATACAAAACTGTTTAAAAATTCTTATCTAGAGTAAGACCCAAAAGGTGAGGTGTGTGCATCATTTGTGAAGATGTCTTAATTTCTAGATATTTCCCTTCCTGAAGTCGTGTGTGTGTGTGTGTGTGTGTGTGTGTGTGTGTGTGTGTGTGTGTATGTATGCACATTTGCATGTTGAGGCAACTGGAGTTAAGTGACTTTAGGGTCATATCACTAGTAAGTATTAAGTGTCTAAGGACAGATTTGAGCCCAGGTCCTGCTGACTCCAGGGCTAGTGCTCTTTCCACTGTGCCAACTGGCTATTCCCTTCCTATAGTCTAATGAAAACATCACACCTAAAAATCCTCATAATTTCCATAGCTCATCTACTGTCAGGTCATCTAAGACACCAATAAGGTATCCCTTCTGAGAATGTGTCCAATGTACATCTTACACTTACATAATATATAACATGACTTTAAACTGAAACACTGTAAGGCAATATACAGCAGTGAATAAACTTATAACTCAATTCAAAACACATGATAGTGTAGGGAAAATAGCTTACATGTGAAGGTAGAGGATCTGTATTCAAATCCTGACTCTTACTATTTCATGTCTTATGTTACTGCAATCAAGTTATTTCATCTCTGTGGGCCTCAGAAATAGAATTTTTAAAAAAGAGGGGGGCAACTCTGTTTCCAGGAATGACAGCATTTATAAATCAATGTATAATAGCACAAAATATATTTATCCTCTTTGAGAAATCTCAAATGTTGCACCAATTGTTCTGCTGGGGCTGGTTGCGGGAAAGAGGAATTTCCTTTTAAAAAGGAGTGTGTGGTTCAGAAATGGTGAGGGATCACCATTTAATTAAAAAAAAAAAAAAAAAAGCTGGAAATCTCTAGAGAAGGGCGTCCCACCCGTTGAGCAGGCAATAGAAGAGAGGAAGCACCTCTTGTGGGCAGAGTTAACATTTTAATCTCTAATGCAAATACCCCCTCCCACCACTGACCCTGATAGCCTCATTACAGAGGGTAACTACCCAAGGAATTGAACCTGATCAATAAGTACATAGTTGCCCATATTTGATTGAAATAGGGAGAAAATGATGTCATGGGAGGATAGCAGGAAGGGGACCCGATTATGCCCTTGGATCAATGCTCAAAGTCCTTCAGGCCTTCTCAAACTCTGAAGTAGATGAAGCCTTACTCGATTTTCACATGAATTTTCAGAGAGTCAGCTGTTATCAGCACACCCTGTAAATAACTGTCAAGTCTTGTTGATTTTCTCTTCCCTTTGCAGTTGTTTACTGCTTTTCTTTCCTTTCTATATCTACTAACACTTTAGTTCTGCTTTCACACTGAAGGTATTGAAACAGCCTAACTTGTTTCCCTGCTTTCAATTATGTTCCATTGCAATCTATCTTAGATATAACCCTGTCATAACAATCTTCCTAAAATACATTTTTTCATTGTACCCATTCCTAGGTCAAATCTTAATAACATCAATTCTATGTTGCCTAAAGGATAAAACTTAAACTCCTTAGCACAGTCTTCACATTTCTCCAAAACTTGAGCCCACTGATTTTCAGACTTCTCTCACACCATTCCCCTTACACAGATTTGCTCCAATCTTATCAGCAAGCACATTCACGGCCCTTTCTCAATTGTTTGAGTGCCATATGAAGAAGATAGTGACTGCTCAATAATGTATAAGACTAACATCTACACAGCTAATGTTTTTGGTACAAAACAGTTGTTAAATAAATGCTCATTGACTTACTTCCTTTTTTCAGAATAATTTCCTGATGGTCTCACCTGATCCCCAAGCTTACATTTAAATTTCTAATACTGAAGATAACATTAGTTCTACTCCACCCATGAAGCTTCTTACCATTCAAACAACTTTAAAATCTATATGAAAATCAAAAAATAAGACTAAAAGCCTGTATCTTTGACATAATTCATACTATTTCATCATATACTGAGGATTTAGGACTGATTTTATATTGATAATTTTCATTATTTTGGATGATTTAATTTCTAAAAAAGTTTCTAGACTCTTGATTAATAAACTGCCCTTTTGCCATTATGTTAAGCATCTTTATAAATAACTTTTCTTATGATGCCCCCCCCCTTTTACCAGTAACTGGCATCCATGTGAATATATTTCAAGTGATCATTTAGTTCTTATTTCAAGAACAAGAAATCAGCTTCCAGTTACAATTATAGTATGATAATGCATTGGGACACAATCTCCATTTCCCCTTTTATATCTAGCTCCAATATAATAAGAATGATCTAAAAATCATCCTCATTCAAAAGTTGCTCTATTTTCTCTTCACCCTGCTAACCCTGTTTGTTTTTAAATCTCTTTCAGACTTCTAATACATTTCTGATGTTCCCCAAGCTGGCTAGGCAATATTCTCTTTAAAAAATCTTAAAATTTTAATGCTCAATACAGACAAATTGAGCCCAATATGATCATTTGGCACTCATATAGCTCTCTGTGTTTTTCATATACTTGGCATTCATTTAAATTTGTCTTCATGAACTCTTCAGTTCAATAAACCAGGCTGTTGTGCTCAGTTATTTAAGACTACTCTGCTGTCAAAAGTATATATTCTTTGAGTCACTTTTCCAGCAGTATGATAGGCTTGTCTAGTGCCATCTGCACAGTCTTGAGAGGTCTCCCTTGGTAAAATGAAACAAATTTGCCAGAAAGCTTTTCAGAACTGAAGAGTCCCTATTGCCTACAGATCAGTTTGTCTTTGTGCAAAGCTATGACACTTATTTGAATCATATCTCTTACTTTGGCTTCATTAACACGATTCTCTAAGCAAGTTCCATTTGAGACACAACAGCTTCATTGCCTTGAAACCCTGAAATAGTTAATAATTTCCCCGTGCCTCAACTTTAAATTTCATTCATTGATCTCCCAGGTGAGGAATCTTCCTCTATATATGCAGGTCCCCTTTTTTGAAACATAACTAAAGAATTGCCCAGAACACTGAGGAAATAAATGACTTAAAATGCTAAGAGTCTTGCTTCCAGTATGTCAGAGGCAAAACCTGTACCAGGTCTTCCTGGCAGGTGCTTTATCCATTTTGCCATGTTGCTAATGCTCTTAAAAAAAAAAAAAAAAAAAAAAAAAAAAAAAAAAAAAAAAGCCCTCCAAATATTTTGGAATTTATGCAGCCTGTTTTATTCAATCATAGACATTCTTGGGATTTACATCCAGGAAAGAGTGGAAGCTCTAGATCAAAGAGTATGGTTATTTTAGTCATTGGATATAATTTTATATTGTTTTCTAAAAAGGTTGCACCAATTTGCATCTCTACCAACAGAATCTCTGTGTACTTGTTCTTTCACAACCTTTCCAATTTACCAAGGGGAGATGTATTGAGAAATAATGATGATATAAGAAAAAAGAGAGCAACTTGGATAGGTCTAGTGAATATAATAAAGATGACAATATTCCCTAAACTAATCTATTTACTTAGTGCTATGCTAATCAAACTCCCAAGAAACTATTTTGTTGACCTAGAAAAAAATAACAACAAAATTCATCTGGAAGGACAAAAGTTCAAGAATTTCAAAGGAATTAATGAAGGGAAAAGCAAATGAAAGTAGCCTAACTGCACCAGATCTAAAACTATATTATAAAGCAGCAGTCATCAAAATAATTTGGTAATTGGCTAAGAAATAGAGAAGTTGATCAGTGGAATAGGTTAGGTTCACAAAACAAAATAGTCCATGACTATAGCAATCTAGTATTTGATAAATCTAAAGGTCTCAGCTTTTGTGATGAGAATTCACTATTTGACAAAAACTGCTGAGAAAATTGGAAACTAGTATGGTAGAAAGTAGGCATAGACCCACACCTTACACCATATACCAAAATAAGCTCTAAATGGGTTCATGATCTAGACATAAAGAATGATATTATAAACAATTTAGAAGAACATAGGATAGTTTACCTCTCAGATTTGTGGAGGAGGAAGGAATGTGTGACCAAAGAAAAACTAGAGATCATTATTGATCACAAAATAAATAATTTTGATATATTAAGTTAAAAAGCTTTTGTACAAACAAAACTAATGCAGACAAGATTAGAAAGGAAGCAAAAAACTAGGAAAACATTTTTACATCCAAAAGATCTGATAAAGGCCTCATTCCTAAAACATATAGAGAATTGACTTAAATTTATAATAGCTCAAGTGCTAAATGGTCAAAAGATATGAACAGACAATTTTCAGATGAAGAAATTGAAACTATTTGTAGTCACATGAAAAGGTGCTCCAAATCACTATTGATCTGAGAAATGCAAATTAAGACAACTCTGAGTATTATAATACTACCTACATACCTGTCAGATTGGCTAAAATGACAGGAAAAGATAACAACAAATGTTGGAGGAGATGTGAGAAACTGAGACACTGATATATTGTTGGTGGAACTGTGAAGGGATCCAACCATTCTGGAGAACAGTTCAGAACTATGTTCAAAAAGTTATCAAACTGCATACGCTTTGACCCAGCAGTGTTTCTACTGAGCTTATATCCCAAAGGGATTTTAAAAGAGGAAAAGGGACCTGTATGTGCAAGAGTGTTTGTGGCAGCCCTTTTTGCAGTGGCAAGAAAATGGAAACTGAGTAGGTGTCCATCAGCTGGAGAATGGCTGAATGAGTTATAATATATGAATGTTATGGAATATCATTGTTCTGTAAGAAACGACCAGCAGGATGTTTTTAGAGAGGCCATGAAGTGATGCTAAGTGAAATGAACAGAACCAGGAGATCATTATATATGTCAACAAGAAGATTATACAACAATTAATTCTGATGGACGTGGCTCTCCTCAACATTGAGATGATTCAAACAAGTTCCATTTGTTCAGTGATGAAGAGTGTCATTTTATATCCAGAGTGAGAACCATGGGAACAGAGTGTGAAACACATCATAGCATTCTCACTCTCTCTGTTATTTGCTTGCATTTTGTTTTCTTTCTCAGTTTTTCTTTTCCTTCTTGATCTGATTTTTCTTGTGCAGCAAGATAACTGTATAAATATGTATACATCTATTGGATTTAACATGTTTTTCAACATATTTAACATGTATTGGACTACCTGTCAGTTAAAGGAGGAGGTGGGGGGAAGAAGGGGAAAATTTGGAACAAAAGGTTTGGCAAGGGTCAATGTTGTAAAAATTACCCATGCATATGCTTTGTAAACAAACAATAAATGAATGAATGAACAAACAAATAAATAAATAAAAAGAAAAAAGAGCAATCAAAATTTATTTTAAAAACAAAGTACATGTGTATACTTTAGTTAACCAAAATATAAGTCTATAAAAAGAAATAAATTTTAAAAATGAAAAAGCTTTCCCTGCAGCCTTTTGCCATTTAGCTACCATCTTACTTCTTTCCATCTTTTAATACTAAATGTCTTTAAAAACGAAGAGACATTCAGTTCAATGTAATGCAATAAACACATTTAAGTGCCTAAGATGTCCAAGATGCTTTGTACTTGTGTTGTTCTTCAGCCATTTTTAGTCGTGTCTGTTTGTGGCCCTATTTAGGATTTTCTTGGGAAAGATACTGAATTAATTCTCCAACTCATTTTACAGAGGAGGAAACTGAGGCAAATAAGCTTAAATGACTGCTTAGGGTCACAGAGCTAGGAAGTGTCTGATGCCACTGATGAGACTGATTCCAGGCCTGGTGGTAGCTGTGTATGCCTTGTGTTAAATGATTTCTGATGCTAAGTCCAAAGCTCTAATTTCTCATTATACTTTCTCCTCAATCTTTCCTCTACCCTTCTACAAAAACTATCTTTAAGATCCCCTGTAAATGGGGCAGCTAGGTGATGCAGTGGATAGAGGACCAGCCCTGAAGTCAGGGGGACCCAAGTTCAAATATGGCCTCAGACACTTAACACTGCCTACCTGTGTGACCCTGGGCAAGTCACTTAACCCCAATTATCTCAGCAAAAGAAAAAAAAAATTCCCAGTAACTTCTTAGATGCCAAATCCAAAAAGGACTTTTTCAATCCTCATCTTTATTGAACTCTCTATGGCAACTGACCATGCTTTCCTACCCAAAAATAGGCAATAATATCCAAGATTATCTTTGAATCTTTCCACTTCCTTAACTCTTTTATTTTATTAATTATTAGAGAATTCCAGACATGGAAGATAGTTAATGTTAAAAGCACAAAGGTATGAAATGGAGTACCAGTTCTGAGGAACAGAAAGGTATTAATCTATTCATGAACTTTACCACAGAAAAGTCCCTTAGATCTCTCTTATGAGCTACTTTTGAAAATTTTGATATTAAAGACATTTGTTCACCTGTTTTCTAGGACTGATTCAAAGCAGCAAAATATAGAAGTGGAAGGATTACAGCTCAATGCAGGTGCATTGATAGCAGTGACAATTAACATCTCAAAAGCATGTAATCTAGGAAACTAAAAAATCAAAAAGTAGACAAATGCAAAAAGCATAACATTTGATATAGGGTCAATAGCTTTATACAACTCAAACTATTTTGTACTAAATTTTCTTTTCTATAAAATGGGAAGCCTGCCTCACAACCTTGTTGCAAAGATTAAATGAGATAATGTATATAAAGCATTGTTTAAACTGCAAAACACTAGGATCACAGATTTAGAGCTATGAGCTTAGAGAGTATAGAATTGGAATCTTTTATTACATAGATGATTAAACTCACACCCAGACAACTCAAATATCAGTCTTAACAGTTGATAAAAGGCAGCACTGAGATTCAAAATCAGAGTAATTTTCTCCAAATCTGGTGTTTTTTTCTATGAACCACTGCTGGTCCTTCTAGATATACAGCTATTGTTATAATTATTATTATCATTACAGAGCTCAAAAGCCACAAGAAGCATCATTACGAGACAGTATAGTGACTAAAGTTCATAACAAGGATGCTAATTCATTATGAAAAGGTTAAAAAATTATGCTCAGTACACTCTGGCTGAGAAGGCAAGGTGGTACATTTTTTAAATAGTTCTTTCAAAAATGCTTTTAAATAAAATTGTTTTTGATGCTAAGGGATAAGCTTTAATTATTTGAACAATTTACCTATATGGAACATTTTATTCTCAAGCAACACAGAATGAGATTTTATTTAATACCTCCCCACTTTATTTTTATGTTCTGTCATTAACAGAGAAAAAATGTTGAGTATTATATATATGCATATATATGTATATGTTTACTCTCACCCCCTTCCCCTCCACAATTACCTAAAGAATTACTGCTTTAAGTGTGAACATGCTAGGAATTAAGTTCCCATATTTCTTGAATATTTGCCCCTGCTCCACAAGGCAGCCTTGAAATGTACTATCTTAGATTAGAATTTGGAAAAATAAATCTAGATATGTGAAACCTAGGAAACTAAGGTAGAATCAACCAGGTTAGATAACCTGGACATAAATTAGCTAATTAATTGCTGCTTTTTTAGAGGTACCCATAGGCATCTGCAAAGGGTAACCTTTTTACAAAAAGTAAATGAGAAATGGTTAACAAGAAGAACACCCTGTTTGGGGGAGAGTGGGAGTGGGAATTCAGAAAATACACATCATATGAAAATCCCAAATTGCACCTTCACCTTTAGCCTATACAGAGATGCAGGGAGCTATGAAGGTTCTGGCTTGCCCTTTAATTGCATCTAGCTTTTTTTTCAAGTTTAATAGCCTTTAATTTCAACAAATGTTCCCCTGAGATGGATAACCACCTTTTAATGAGGTAAAACCCATTGAAATTGATGTAGTTTTTCTTTTAAATATGGACAATCAATACTTTCCAGAAATTTAAACCGTTTGAAGGATATTTTACCTCATATCTCGATACTTCTTATAGAAATAATACAGAAACTTCACCCACTATGTTGGGCAACTATGTTCCTATAAAACTTCAAAAGTTCTTAAGTGTATTGACCATATGTGATCAAGATGGTAATCCACATGAATCCCTCCCCCTATTTATGCTGTCAAGTTGCTTTTTCCCCCTGTCATTTTATATGGTATTCAAAATTTATATTTCTTTATGGGAAAGAAAAAGAACAGCTAGAAAAGAATCAAATGCATTAATTATTTAGGTCACAAAACCATAGAGCTGAAGGGGATCTTTAGAGATCATACTCAACTTGTTCATTTTTCAGGTGAGGAAACAGATCCAAAGAGGTAAAATTACTGACCCAAGATTATAAAGCTAGTTTGTGGGAGAGTTTAGCAGAAAAGGAATTCTCCAAACTCAAAGAACAGATTCAGAACTTCTGAGCCCCAATCTAGTGATGTGACAGGGCAACAGTACATTGCGTTTCACGCGAGCTATAACTGTTACCACATATAATACAATTAAATTTCAAAGAGGCTCATAATGCTTTATCTAAATCATTTGATACTGATGAAGGATTCAGTTTTGAAATCTTCCATTCATAGGATATAAAATCAAATGTAATCTTTCTTTTTCTTTTCTTAAAAAAAAAAAAAAGACAAAAAAATGCTGCATAGATCAATAGTTTAGAAGAGACGCTTTCGGCATCTGGCTAACACTCATCCATGTTTCAAAAGTCTGTGGGGTACATCTGTGAGCCGTAATGAGCCTCTACTGCAGATTAACCATTCTGTGACAGCAAGCTGTCCCTCAATTAATGTTCCAAATAAAGTTTTATGCCAAGAGCTTTCATCTTTACAACAGACAGACTGAAATCCAAGGCCTTCTGGGTTCCTGCCACTTAAGATAAAATGCCTTTTTGCCTTTTACCAACCTCATAGATCTATGGCTGGCAAATAGGCTATAGAGAAAAGGGTCCATTCCTATGTCAAGTTTCCAGGACATATGTCCATATTCATTAGCACTGTGATTTTTTGCCTGTCCTGGGTTTTGCTTCTGGACTGTTCTCTCTTCAATCTATTTTATCTATAATAATGGACAATGCTGGCAAGTACCACTGCAGGTCAATTCTCCAAGAGCCTCCACAGCTGTGAATCATAACATCTGAAGTAGATGCAAGGCAGCCTTTGCTGACCCAGGTGTTGCTTGTGGACTGAGAATGAAATAAATTGGAGGCAGAGGGAAGAGGAGAGAGGTCAGACAACACAACTGCCTTGTCTTTGTCGTCTTCTTACATGAAGAGCTCCATTCTACGGGTCTGAGTAAGACCTCCAGCAGCCACTGGCAGGTGGCTCCTGAATCACACCACCACTCTGATCAAATAATTTTTTTATTGAAATTTTTTAAATTGCCTTTTGAGCCTGGAGAGATCTACATGAACTGATGCTAAGTGAAGTGAGTAGAAACAAGACATCATTGTGCATGGCAACAAGATTATGCAATAATCGATTCTGATGGTTGTATTTCTTTTCAGCAATGAGATGATTCAGGATAATTCAATAGATTTATGATGCAGAGAGCCATCTGCACCCAGAGAGAGGCCTATGGGCACTAGATGTGGATCACAACATAATATTTTAAGCTTTTTTATTATTGTTTGATTGTTTTATGTTTTCTTTCTCCTTTTTTCATTTTTGATATGATTTTTCTTGTGCAACATGATAATTATGGAAATGTGTATAGAAGATTTGCACATGTTTAAGACATATTGAATACCTGCTGTCTGGGGGAGAGAGTGGGGGAAATATGGAATACAAGGTTTTGCAAGGGTGAATGATAGCTCTTTTTGCATATATTTTGAAAATAAGGCATTATTTTTTTAAAAACTACCCTTACAGCATGTTTCACAAAGCAAAAACAAAACAAAACAAACAAAAATAATAATAAAATCTGCCTTTTACTTCAATTTGAACATCAAAGGCTTTAGGAACTCCAGCAGCTACCTAGATCCATCTAGCTTTATCTCCAATTACATTCTTCTGAGTTTTTATTTTTTAATTGAGGCAGCTAGAGGTCTGAGTTTTGGTTCTCTGAATCGTAGGGACGATTTTACAATTTTAATGCCTTTCGAGGAAAAGAAATTGGTAGGGGTCTTTGTAAGAACTTCTATTTCTATATCATTTTGTTAGAGTAATTTAAATAGCCTCAGTCTTCTCAGTGAAGGAGAAATTTAGATTATTTGCTATAAATGCAAAGAATGTAGAGATGGTAAGTGGGGAAAGAAAAAAGACTTAAAAAATCTTTGAATGATCATTATGAGAAATAAGAAGATGCTGAGGAGTACAAAGCAGAAGCAATGCTAAGCAATACAATAGTAAGGCCCTGTTTGTGGGAAGTATTATAAAGTTGCAGTGGATCATTTGGATTTTCTGATTTTCTTTTGAGGGAAGTTTGGCAGCCCTGGGGCAAGGATAAGGAAATCAGAAGGTGAAGGTTACCAAAAAGTGAGAGTATGTCAAGAATGGCAGATTGAGGTGACAAAAGATCCTAGGGTAATAAGTCGGTCAAGAAACATTAATGTGATGTATACACTAGGTTGTTATGGCTGGGTTAGAAGCAAGAGAAAATAGACTGAAAAGATAGACTAAAAGGATACCTATGGATCCAGGGAACTGAGGTTATAACAAAAGCAAAGAATACCTCTGAGGTGAAAGTAAGGATTGGATATGTGAGGACTATAAGAACATATTTACAAAGTATTTTAAGATATGGAAGTGGGGCAGCTGGGTGGTACAGTGGATAGAGCACCAGCCCTGAAGTCAGGAGGACCCGAGTTCAAATCTGATCTCAGATACTTAACACTTCCTAGCTGTGTGATCCTGGGCAAGTCACTTAACCCCAATTGCTTAAGAAAAAAAAAAAAAAAAAAAAAGATATGGAAGTGCTTTCCTCCCAACACTTCTGGAGGGAGTATTATTCTCACTTTACAGATGAGCAACTGAGGCTCTGAAAAGTTAAAGGACTTGCCGAGGTGTGCATAGTTCACCAATCTATGAGGTGGGATATGTACTTATTTCCAAATAGAATGTTCTAGTCATCTTAATACAATGCTTCTCAAGAGAGAAGGTTTTGGTTTGGAAGTGGAATTCAGATCTGAAATAGAGTATGTGCCACTAGGCTGAAATTTGTTGAAATGGTGAGAAGGAGGCTTTTGCAGTTGAGAAGGTTGAGATAAAATGTAGTCCTTCTTGGAAGGGTCAAAGCAAGAAGAATACTGAAGTTTCTGAGGAAAATGGCAGGGCAAGAAGTGGAGAGTAAGAGTAGGAGCCAGACACTAAAGTCGTATAAAAGGACAGATGACAATGTGGATGGAGAGAAAGGTAGGTAGTGAGAAATCTTGTGGAGATAGAAACAAAAAAATTTGGCAGCTGCCTAGATATGCTGGGTGAATGAAAATAGTTGAAAATTGATTTTGCTAATATAGGTAACTGAAAGCATGGTAGTGCCTTTCACAGTTGAGGGGGAAAAAATGAATTCTAGTTTGCTCCTTCCTGTACTATTATCAGTAGAAATGCCCAAGAGCAGTTAGTAAGGGAAGACTGGAATCAGAAATGGTATGCTACTTGTGTCCCATGTGTTGGAACTAAACACTTAGGACTGAGGAACCAGAGTTGACAACTGGAAGTAAATTAATGTGACATGCTCTGTTGAAAAGAACTAAACCAAAAGAGAACTTTTAGAAATTACTCCCCATAGTTCTAACTACAACTTTTGAAGTATACCTCTACTCAGCCTTACCCTCCCTCCTTTTCTGCCATCTTTATGGAGAGACTAAACCTTTCAAAGTCCAAGGGGGTGAATAGATTGCTAATCCAATACATTATCATGACATGAGGCCTCTGGGCACTCTCACCACCCACAAGTTGTGCTTTTTGCTCTTTGATGGAAAGACTGAGGCTTGTCTGGAGTGGCTCTATAATGCCATGGGATAAATCCCCCACTGAGATGCAGATGATGCCATGGGGAAAATCCCCCACTGAGATTCAAGCATCTTGACTCTGACACCGAGCACCTGGTATGACTAAAACCAAGTTTCATCATCCGTAATAGGGGCACTACTGGAAAAAAAAACAAACAAAAAAACCTGTAGTGAAGAAAATGCTTTGTAAATAGTTAAATTATTGTGTGTTATTATTATTATTTGGGCAATCTTCAAAAACCTAGCATACTAGCATCCTCGCAGGAAAAGAAGACACTTAGAACTATGACCACTTTGGGATGATTGGGCTCGGTTGGGGAACTTTGTGATCCTTCAACTTTACTGACTATTCCATCCTTTGTTCCAACAATGCCTAGCATATCAATAAGCACACAGTTAGTAGACGTTTTATTAATATTTTTTGGTTTATCTGATTACTACAGAATTTTATCTCAGTAGCCTCAGTATGTCTTCAAAGAATTGCTAGTGCTTTCTTCATGGTATTTCTTATGGCTATCTAATCTACCTGTGTGATGATTCTAAGCAAGGCATTTTTGCTCTTAATTCTCTTTGCTCTCCCAAAGCAACTTTCTAAGACTCTACTCTCTAAGCTTCAGAACAATTACTGATATGCATTAGCAGATGTTTCCACATCCCTCAGCAGGAACTCCCCATACAAATGAAATCTTAGATCCATATCAAAGTAGTAATTAATAATAATAATAAAACAAAGAAGAACGTGATAAAGGGAGCAAAGGAAAGCTAGTGTTTTTGAAGATAGCAACACAGGGGTATCATCTTGAAAATGTCATATTGCTCCTGAATGTTGTTAAATCATTTTCCTCATTTTCTTCTTTTATAAAGACAGGATTGCGCAGTGGCTAGCAAGTCAGGTTCAAAGCCAAGAAGACTTAGGCAAAAGTCTTGACTCTGACACTGGCTCTACTACTGGCTCTATGACCTTGAGAAGTCATTTTAACTCTTTAGTGCTCTATGCCAGAGTTTCTGAATTCTTTCCACTAGCAAGCCCTTTTCTCCCAGGAAATTTTTATGTGCTCTCGGTATACAGATATTTAAGTAGGTATAAAAATCAAACATTTACTAATAATAAATCATAAGTTTGCAATCTCCACCTTTAGTGATATGACCCCACATGGCATTCCCCACAGTTAAAGAAACTTTGCTCTATGTTGCAATTTTCTCTGCCAATGAAATCCTAGGTCTAATTCCTATTGTTATCTTTTGTGTCCTCATCCGTTTTTCTCACATTGTCACATGAGATTCTTTATCTGCAGATTTCTCTTGATATTATATTGATTCCTTGCTTTAAACTGACAGTTGTGTGCATTCCTAAAGTAAACCTTCCTAAAAGTTTCTTTTTTTAACTTGTTGTTATATTGCAGTCTTCCCCTTTACAAAATCAATGGGCTTTTACTGTAAAGGAAAACCTATCTTTATTCAGATGAATATCAAAGCCCCAGGTTAGAATAAGTATTCAAGAATTGTTCTATAAGAAATGAACAGGCTGTCAGAAAAACCTGGAAAGATTTATGTGAACTGATACTGAATAAAGACAGCAGACTTAGAAAAATAAAGGACCCTGTAACAGCAAGAGAAAAATAAAGGACCCTGTAACAGAAAGATTGCGTGATGATCAACTATGACTGACTTTTAGCTCATCTCAGTGATACAGTGATCCAAAACAATTCTAGTAGACTTTGAATGGAAAATAACATCCATGTCCAGAAAAAGAACTATGGAGACTCAATGTGGATCAAAGCATAATATTTTCACTTTTTATTGTTGTTGTTTTTTGTTAGTTTTTTTTTTGGTCCCCTTTTGTTCTGATTTTTCTTTCCCAACATGACTCTCATGGAAATATACTGATTCATCTGGAGTCAATTTCCATATTTAATATGGAAATATATTAAATATTGATACTACATGTACAATCTATATCAGTTTGCATGCTGCCTTGGAGAGGGGGTAATTAAGAGGAGAAAAAAAGTTGGGACTCAAAATTTTACAAAATGTTGACAACCATCTTTAGTTGTAATTGGAAAAATGATATATCATTAAAACATTTTTTTAAAAAAGAATATTCAGCTTAATTGTGTGCTTGTGATGATAGTATTTTGTGCCCATTTCTAGCCAATTAAAATTAAGGTTGGTAACTTTAAATAGCATTTCCTTGGAGAATATGAGGAATGTGCAGAGCTTTCCAAAAATGCCTTCTGTAAATGGGTTTTGTTCATATGCCATGACTGCCAAGTATTTTTACTGCATTAAGAATGCTGCTTCAGCTGCATTTGAGTAGAATAATGGTGATCTCTAATGGCCTGTGTTGAGTTAATCATAGTTATTCGTTCCCTGGAAACAAGTCTGAATATAAGCCACTCTCATTTCCCATTTAGATTCCTGAAGTATAGCCATTCCAATATATACACTCTATAACCACTATTTGTTGGAATTAAATTAAATACAAAATATACACTCAAAAACCTGCAGTCCACAACTATGTAGAAACTCAGGATAAAAAGAATCATAGTTTCCAGTTAGGGTATCTTAAGGAATACTGATTTAAAGGAAAATTAGGTCTTTGAATACTCTCTCCTACCTTTTCCATAAAAACTAGCCATGTGCCCATTTCCCTTTGGTATTGAGTATGTATGTACTTTATCATCCATTCACCTATGCTAGAGGTAGACATTTTTTATTTTCACAATGTGCCTGAACCATCCTTCTTCACCACAAATCATATGCATTAAAGGTTTCCTCTCTTATTCCCATAGTCCCCCAGCTATTGGTGTTATAGCTTACAATGTCTTTTCATTCAACACCCACACATCCCTCTGAGGAGGAAGCATGGAAAAGATCCAGTGGGTGAAAGTGTTCTTAGAGCTCAGAGGTAGGAGGAGAAGGGCCCCTTATAGAGAAATCATTAAAGTGAACAGAGCTAGTCCTTGATGACTACCTTTTCCTTTAAAAAAAAAAAATAACCTGTGCACATAATTTCATACTGGCAAATATTATGCTTTTCATGTAACAAATGAAATTAAATATTTCTTTGGAAATTGAAAGTCTTTTGAAAGGAAAAAGACAATTTAGTGTGGAAGGCTTAGGGGGACATTTGATGCTGAGAAGGATTTTTTGGCATAATTTTTGTTCTTTAAAAAATGTTAGACCTGGAATCCAATTTTCTATAATTGCAATAGAAAGTCCAGAGCAGTATTCTCTTCCAGAGAACAGAATGTCAGAATTGGAAGAGATGGATCAAAGATTTAGCTCAGAAAGGGAGCTGGGAATCCATTTAGCCCCATGCTCTCATTTTAGAGATGAGGAAACAAAGACTTAAAGAAATTAAAGTGACTTGCCCATGGCCAACGGTGATAAATTACAAAGCCAGTTCAAATTCTGACTGTAAATCCAGGGTCATTCTTCACTGATCCTTCTAGCTTACCTTATCTATGAAGCTCCACCTGCCTACAACATACAAGGACTATAACTTGAAAGCTACCATTGAGAAGGAACTATTTCTTGAAACAGTCAGCCTATTTCATTTTAATATAGCTCAGATAGCAAGCTTTTCTTTATATTGTGCCTCCACTGTCCACTCTGCAACTTCTACTCATCACTCCTACTTTTGCTCTTGGGGTCTAAGAAGAACAAATTCAACCTCTCTTCCACATGATAGTCCTTCAAACACTTGAAGGCAACTAACATCTCCTTCCTAAAGCTCTTGTTCTCCAATACCCTCATCAGATCCCTTTATGGAATATCTCAAAGATTTTCATCTTGACTGTCTCCTCTGGATACTCCAATTAATCAACGTAATTCCTAAAATTCCCATATTGAATGTATTTTCCAGATAAAGTCTGACCTTGGCAGAATATACAGTAGAGCTAATACCTGCCATATCCTTGATATTATGCCTAAGATTCTGTTGGCAGTGTTGACTGCCATATCACAATGCTGACATATTGAGCTTGTAAGTCTCCTAAAAGCCACACATTTTTCAAATGATTTGCTATGTATCCACACTCAGTTCCTCTCATCTTGTATACATGAAGTTGATTTTTTTAAAATCATGTATACTTTACATTGATCCTTATTAAATTTCAGTGATTTAAGAATTAAGGAATGAGACATTTTGTGTGACTTCTTTTTAATATAGTTGAAGTGCTCAATCTGTACAAAAATTATTAGTGTTTCTCGTAGTTCCATGCCTTTTTTCCTACCACTCCTCTTGTCTAAGAAGTTACCTCACCTACCAACTCCTGTTTACAAATCCCTCCTTTGTTTCTGGTTTTAACTGGGAAACCTTCATGAAATATTCTCTTACTATATACTACTTAAGCTCACCTTGAATTAAAATAAACTCTTGGTTCTAATTTCTTATCACATATTTGACAGGTTCTCCTTCACTCACATCAAATTCTACCTTATACTGTATTTCTTCATGTATATATTATATGCTCCCTATTAGACTGTAAACTCTCTGAGAGTAAGAGGCTGTGCCCTTTTTTCATCTTTGTATCTTCACTGCTGCATATGGTGCTTTGCATGTAAGGGAAACATCAAAAAAAAAACTGATTGAACTGGATTTAATTAAGTTATATATAATTACAGATTTGAGTTCAAGCCAAGAGACAAATTATGACTCTTTAGGAATAAACTATTCCTATGATGATTATATGTATATGTAGCTATATCTATAGCTATTTCAATCTATCAATCCAATTGCATGACTAAAGTATTCAGAGACTCCATAAAGGACAAATATCAGAGAAAATATGGCTCAAAAATGAGGACGAATTTGGTCATATTATACTTACATGATGTTTAGCTTTTTCTGAATATCACAAAATGAAATGGAAAATTTCCCATTATATGGTTAATTCATGATTACATATACAGCCAGACCAGTTAATCTGTGCTAAAACCTATTTGGGAGCATGAATCCTGTGGCATTTTCCTTTATTAAATCAATCATATATTTATTCAGCTTTCTTTTCTTTTGAGGTGATTAATTTCACGAATGTACATTCACAACTCCTCTAATTCAATGCCCAAGGAATCGGTAATTTTGTTAAAGCAGGTATCACTCCACTGATACAGATATAACCAATCTTGAGAGTTACTATGGTGAGAAATTTGTTTTTGATCAGGAGGCAACCTTTTGAGAAGCCCTCTGGCATAATTCTCATAAGATAAGTAAATACTTCCTTATCGAGTGATAATTACCAACTCCTTTTAAGATTGCTAGATTGACTCCCCACTAGTCTTCAATCTAAATCACATTGAAACTGAATGAACCACTTAAAAATGTGTTTGCAGTGTTCCTCTGTGGGTCAAATCTCATTACAGCCAGCAGCATCACAAAAAAAAAAAATTTTCTACTGAACAAAACAGCTTTCAACTACATGTCTAAAGCCTATAAAAAAAGAGACTGCCAAGAATATAGACACTTTGAGGCAAGATGAAATAGGACACACAGCATGAGGCTCTAAGCTCCTTCAGGTTACTAATAATGTTATCATAGGCATCATGGTTATGTCACTGGTAAGTGGTGAAAGGTTATTTTATAAAAAGTTTGAGGAACTTTGGGATCAAAGAGTACGTATAAGTACACACACACACACACACACACACACACACACACACACACACACACACAAAATCACCTCCTTTAGGAAGAAAGCAATTTGCATGAATATGTAACAGTTACATAAAAAAAAAAAAAAAGTGGCAGTTGCTTTGGTTCAACAACTTTTTGCTAATCTTCAATGATGTGTTAAAAACATGGAAATCCTGGGTCAAATGCTTTTATAAAAACATTTCCCTAACACTGAGTTCCTAGGGAAATCAAGTCAACTAGAAGATACAAGCAAGGTCACTTTGGCACTATACTTTTGGTTATTAGATATGACTTGAATAGAAGACATTATACATTAACTACTTGTGTTTTGGGGGCCAAATGGTAATCAATATTTTCAATATAACAAATATCCTGAAAAACAATGTAGCTACCTTTTTGCAAAAATTGCTATAAAGTAAAATGTTTGTTTTCCTATTTTGATAATGTAGTGTAACAACGATAGCTCATAATGTCTTAAGGTGTGTGAAACACTTTATGTAAGAGTATGCCATCTGACCCTTCCAACACTGTTTTTGTTAAAAAGCTACCTCATTATTTAATTAGGGAAGGGAACTCCCATTAAGAAATAATTACTTCTACTAATATAACTGACAATCATAAACTTGCTGGGAACACTGATAATTGTTAAGGACCATGCCTAGGTGAAGGGGCAGGTCAATTCTTCTAGAGCCTCCACAGCTGTGAATCGTAACAAGGAGTTGCAAAGCAGCCTTTACTATTGCAGATGTTCCTTGTGGACTAGAATGAAATAAATTGAAGGCAGAGGGAAGAGGAGGGAGGTCAGATAATGCAATGGCCTCTCGGTTAAGAGGACAGAGAATAGCAACTGCCTCTCATTCTTCTTTTATCATCATCATTCTCTCACATGAAGAGATCCATTCTACAGGTCTGAGTTAGACTTCCAGCAGCCACTGGCAGGTGGCTCCTGTATCACAACAGATAACCATCCAAGGTCACATGGCCAGTATGTGTCAGAGGAAGAATTCTGAAACCACTTCTTGATTCCAAAGCAAGCTCTCTATCTATTGCCCTAGAGATTGCCTGTACTCCTAGACTTTCAATAAACTTTCTTGTACCCTCCATTCAATATGAAAAGAAACAAATTCCAAAATTCACTAAGTATATGTACATAAGAAATAGCCAAAAGAGGCTAATTTCAATGGAATAATATAATTATTTACCAGATATTCCCCAAATCCCTTGACAAGATTCTTAAAAGCATAAGATAGGGATATACCCTAGATCTAAAACCTCTGTACTCTATCTACTATGTTATTAGTATCCTTACTTTATAGATAAGGAAACTGAGGTACTCTGAGTTTAAGTGACTTGCTCAGGGTCACACAACTAGTAAGTGTGTTAGGCAGGTTTTGAATCTACATCTTCTTGATTCTAAAGAAGATATAAAGAATAAAACTTCAATGAATTAGTTATGCCAGACTATAGTGAAGAGCATTGAACTTATGCTCCTAAGTCAGATGATCTGTTTCATCTTAGATCTGCTGTTTATTAATTTTATGACTATGGTAAAACACATCTACCTTATTTGAACCTACTTTTCCTCATCTGGGGACAGGAAGGTAAAGCACTAATTAGAATGCTGGATCTGGAATAGGAGGACTCATTCTCAAATCTGGCCTCTGACACTTTCTAGTTGTACAACCCTACACAAGTCACTTAACCCTGACTGCCTCAGTTCTTCCTCTTTCAAATGAGCTGGAAAAGAAAATGGCAAATCATTCCAGTATTTTTGTCAAGAAAACCCCAAATGGAATCAAGAAGAGTTGAACATGACTAAGAACAACATTAACAAAAACAAGTAAAATAAAAGGTGGACAGAAATAAGGACCCTATATCCCACAGGCTTCCGAGAATTAAATGCTACCACGTATAACTGCTTTATCAATATAAGCTGCAATTTTATCATTCAACCAGTTTCTGCTAGAGAAACTGGCCCTTACAGAAGCCAATATATTCTTCAAGATAGGTTTATACATCATTTAATCAACAGACAAGGCTGTACAGAGATGTAGTACACAGGATCCAGCAGTTTATGTAGAAAGAGGGCAGCTATATCCAAACACTTAGACTGAATGCTGCTGGAGCCAGGGAAAATTTCTTAAAGACTCATTGGAAAAAATGGAAATATTTTCATACTCCTCCTCTATAGAACATCTGTCTGAAGCACCACTACCACAATAGAAAATAATAAAAAACCCCAAACAAATGTGTCTGCTTTCTTTTATGAACCTCCTGGTTTCTAGGAGGCACTGTTACAAAATTTTATCAGGAAAAGTAATTGCAAAGAGACATATTTCAGACTTATATAAGACTAATTAACTCAATAAGCATTTGTTAAGCAACTTCTAGGCAATGGACCTAGTAATAAAAAAAAGGCAAAAAACAGTTTTAGTTCTTATGGTCTAAAGGAGAAACATCATGCAAACAATTAGGTATAGATAGATATATAAATGATAAATTGGAGATAATCTCAGAGTAAAGACATTTGCATTAGGAAAGATACCTTTTGCTTCTTGCAAAGAAGCTGGGGGATGAAGTTACCAGAGAAGCTGAGAGGAGGGAGAGAATCTTAGACAAGGAGAGGCAACCAGTAAAAAAGCAAAGTCAGGAGATGGAAGGTCTTGGTCAATGAACAGCAAAGAGACTAATGTTATTCAATTTCAGAGTGTGTGAGGCATGGTTATTAGGGGAGTTAGGGAGTAAGGTATAAGGAGAAGTAAGGTATAAGGAGACTCTAAAGATAAGAAAGAAGCAGGTTATAAAACACTTTAAAGGCCAAGCAGGAGTTTATATTTGATCCTGGAGGTAAAGGGGAGTCACTAGAATTTATTGAATAAGTAGATAACATGATAAAATCTATATCACAGAAAGATCAACTTGATAGCTGGGTGGGAAATGGATTGAATGGGGAGACACAAAGCTGGAAGACCAAACAGGCTATTGCAGTAGTCCAAATAAGAAGTGATAAAGACTTATTCTCTAAAGAAAAACTAATAATTAGTATTGTATAAAAGTAGAATGAGTTGCTTCAGAAGGTGGCAAGTTCTCCACAACTGGAAGCTTTTTTAAAAGTTTGGAAATATTATTGAGGGTATTCCTATTCAGGGAGGCCTTGGATAAGGACTCTGAGATGATCTGATTCTATGATTATTTGGTCAGTAAAGTTAAGGTAGATGACAGATTCAAAGGAATTTTTATTTTCTTCCTCTAGCTAGAGCAATAAAGACCCTAAATGATTTGAGAAAAACAGGACAATGAAGGAAAAAGGAAAATAAAGGGATGCATGGAGTGAAAACTCAGTTTTTCCTAACTGATGTCACAGGAATGATAAGTATATATAAATTTTATGGTTAATATTTCTGACAGTTTCTTCAGTTATTTTATAATCAAAACTTTCCTGGGCATAGTCTGAAAATTCTACTTTGAGGTATCCAAACTAGAATACTGGATAGAAGTGAGTTGGAATTTTTTTTTTTTCCCATGCCCCTTGTATAATCCCAGAAGCAGGCACTGTGGGAATGAATTGCTTTGCAAGTTTTTTGGAGGATTGCTCATACAGCTTATGTTTGTTTTGTTTTGAATTCTGGCTTGTGATTTCATTGCTGTAGGGAACTCTGATTGAAAAAAAAAAAAAAAAAAAACTCTACCAAAAATAAGATCTGCAACTACTCTTCAAATGATAAGTGTTTCTTAAGACAGAGATAAAGAGCCTTGCCCAGAGTCTCATAGTCAGAGAAAGACCTTAAATGTATGTCTTCTACATTGAGAAGCTATCTACTACTACTACATAATGCCTCTAGCTAATTCTTTTTCTTTAACATACAAAAGTGCCAAAAATTTTCCACTTAAAAGGAATATAATTTACTTTTTATATCTATAAATTGGCTATAAAAAACTGAACACAGAATGTAGAAGTCATTTCCCAACTGCCACACTCATATGAATTTGCTCTTCATAGCTGCATGGCAATGAAAAGGCTGAACATTCATTACTGCTGAAGTAATGTACTCCAGGCAGTGTTGATTTTGAAATAATAATAACTCACATAACACTTCAGTTTCCCACCGTTTTCATATCTATGATCTCATTTGAACCTAACAATAACCTTTGTGAAGTAAGCCAGGCAATTATTATTGACCTCATTTCATACAAATATGGGGAATCAGACCCAAAGATCCGGCACCATAGTGAAAGGCTGCTGAATTAGGAGTCAGAAGAAAATGACCAGGTTGGAATCCTGCTTCTGATTTACCAGTTACATGACTATAAGTGAGTCACACCTCACCTTTTGCAAATTAAGGGCCTGGAACTGATCTATGAAGTTCCTTCTATCTCTAAATCTATGATCCTGTGCTCTTAATTTCTTTATCTGTAAATAGGAGATAACCTGTTACAGATAAACTTCACTGGTACCTTCTATGTATGAAGCACTGTACTAATTGCTTTGTATAAATATCTCATTTGATCCTCAAGAAAAAAAAAATCTGAAGTAGATGCTATCATTATCTCCATTTTACAAATGAGAAAACTGAGAAAAACAAAGGTTAAATGTCATCTTGCCCAGGGCCACTCAGCTAGCAAGTTTCTGAGCCCAGATCTGAACTCAGATCTTCCTGACTACAGATCCATTGCTCTATCCACTGGGCCACCAGCTGCCAGGTTGTGACAATATTCTTCAACTGAAAGCACAGCCCTATCGAAGATAGAGTGGTGCTCATCGAAGTTCAATTTAGCTAACATTTATCAAGTGCCTATATGTACAGAGAACCACACTTTGTCTTGGAAATGTAAAAAAGAAAAACAAGACTATTAAGGAACTCAGAAATGAATGGGAAGTCTAAAATGGAGGAGGGGAGGAAATATCCCTACAAACATATATTTTAAAAAGTATGATACAAGGGAGAAAGTGATAATCCAAACATAGTATTGATAAGAAAATTTGTGTTTCAGATAGCAAGGGCAAGAAGAAGTTAATCAAACAGGATTCATCCAGCCTGGACCTTGAAGAAAGCACTTCAACAAATCAGGTGAGCAACAAATATTTAGTTCCAACAGGATTTCAGACATTAAGAGATATGCTGACAAACATATGGAAGAAGAAGAAGAGAGAAAAAAGGATCAAGGGAAAAGGATCAAGTACAGTTTGGTTGCGGTGTGAAAAATATTTTTTACCAATGAAGTGGATTTAAAAAAAAAAAAAGAATATCAAATTTGTAGGTAACACAAAGTTGGGAAGATTAGCTAATGTATCAGATGACAGCCAGGAACAAAGGGCTAAAAAATAAGACCTAATATTCTTAAAAATGCAGCAATGAATGTAAAATCCCAAATGGGTTCAACAGTAAAATTTTGAGGAGTGTGAGAGGCATAGGTAGATAGCAGTTTGTCTGAAAAATATCTGAGGATATTAGTGGAAGGGAAGCTCAGTATGAACCAAGAAAGTAAAACTACAGCTTAAAAAATGAATGTAATCTTAGTCTGCATTCAGAAAGGCAAAAAACTCCCAAAGAGGGAGGCAGGTGGAGAATTACTGTCTTCTATACTTATTAAGGTCACCTTTAAATTTTGATGTCCCAATTCTGGGTATCATATTTTAATTGTTAAGTTTAAATACATCTGAAAAATGGCAATGATCTTTCATTTTATTTTATTTTTTATCCCTAGTGCCTAGCAAATAGCCTTGCAGACAGACAATAGAAACTTAGTAAATGTGTTGGATTAGATGATAAGCAAAGGCACTAAGATTTGCAAAGTGTTCAATGGACAATAAATGATTCAGTCTGGTAAGATCACAACCATAATGTATCAGAATGGGAGTAATGTGAGTAGATGATGAGAAAATAGAAAAATTCTAATTTCTGGAAGGGCTTAAATTTCAGGCTGAGTTTGACCTTTATTTGGTAAGAAGAATGAAGGATGCAAGCATTTTCTTATTAAAAGCCTACTATGTGCCAGGCATTGCGTAAAATGCTTTACAAACATTATTTTCTTTGATATTCCCCACAAATCCCTATAACAATCCTGTGAAGGAGGTGCTCTTATTATCCCCACTTTACAATTGAGGAAAAGAAATTGATTATGGTACACAGAAGCTAAGGAAGAATAAAATGATAAGGAATGTGATATTTAATATTTTTAATATTTCCAAATGATGCATGGTGGTCAAAGAGGAAGATGAGGGCTGAGAAAAGACCAATGAGAGTGTAAATAAGATTGTCTTTAAGAAAAGTTTCTGTAAAAATAGTGATACAAACAGAAAACTGGATTTCAAAATGTCAAAAATGAATTACTACTGAGCAATGAAAGGAGAAATAGTAACACAGTATAATGAGGTAGAAGAATCAAAAAAAATTTTAAAGGATGAGGGGGATCTAAATATGTTTGCAAGCTAAGAGGAAAGAGGGAAGGAAAGGTTTAATATGTGTTACAGACATATGGAGTTGAAAGGGAAGGAAGGATAGGGGTATCAATCTAAACTAATGTTTTTAAAAGTCTGGGAAAATTTGATGTTAACTACAGTGCTAACTAGAATTTTGCTGAAGGATTTTCATGTTAGCAAAAACCTTTCTCTCTAAAATATTAAATGAGAAATTATTTATGTATCATAAATGCTTTTGGGCTATAATTTTTATATGAAATTACATTTAATTTCTTCTATAATTTCTCTCTTATATCATAGCAGGGTGTATCATACCTCAGATTCCTCAAATTAGCAATAAGTTCCCCTAATATTTTTTAAGCAACAAAGTGTACTATGGCCAAATTAGTTCAGGAAATGCTGAGCTAAATAGTTTCTGAAGGTCTCTTCTAGTGACAAAATTCTATGACTATGAGTTTTAAAACAAGAAGGAACACAGCAGAAGGCCACTTGGGGCACAAGGCCAAAGAAACAGATGTGAGGTAGGGTGGCACTCAGGGGTGGGTAGTAAGAGGCAATGGAAGAATAGGGTGCCAGAAGAAGAAAGGGGAGTAAAGGGCAAACATTGGTTTTACTCACTGTTTTGCCTTGGGCTAGCTTTGTTTACTATGACTATAAGGGTAAAACAGTCAAAAAATGATTCATTTACTTGACTGACAATATGCATCTGATTCAGTAATATGTAACTAGACACCCCTTTATTCCGGCTGACTGGTTGTATTTATACACTGGACTGAAAGCTAAATGAATGTAAAAAGAAATTTCTTAAGTATTTAAGCTTCTTCCTATTCAAAAAACTTAGAAATTATCCATGAAGAAAATAAATTACTTTTAGAATGTGATACAGGAAATCAATTTTTGCATGGAAATGCTTCCAACTAATAAAAAGAAAAAAAAACTTTTTATATGATTGTGTTTTTTATGGTTGATAAGAAAAATGAGTAAAACTTGTAATGGAAAATGTCACAAAGACATATTATAATGAAACAACATTAAAAAATTATTATAAATCTTATTTTAGCTTACTTCCTGAAATTTACAAATGAGAATTATTGTCATAGTACTTAGTACTTTATACACAGTTGGTGTTTAATAAATGTTCATTAAATATGCTTTTGATTAAATAGCACAACTATAAAACAAATGAAAGAAATATTGACTTAGGTGTTTCAGCTCTCTCATCTTTTTTTTTTTTTTTTTTTTTTTTTTTTTTTTTTTTTTTTTAGATTTTTAAAAAATATACCAAGCATAGAAATATAAAGACTATTTTGGAAAAAGAAAAGAGAATAGTCTAGAAACATAAACTGGGTCATAAGGTATGAGGGAGAAAAGAGTTTCTTAATTATATAGGAATGAACTTGTCAAGATAAATGAATTTAATCTGCTATCTTGAAGACTCACTTACAGAATAACCTCTAAATGGAAAGTGGCCTACCTGCTGCCCTCTGATGGCTGACTTAAATTCTAAATAAATTTACTTGAGTTTAGGCTAAGAAATTGAACTTTGATTATGGAGCACAGTGTCAATATTAGGATATAAAAGCCATAAGGCTTTTATAGATCAGTTGGTACTATCTTCACATTTGAAAATGAGTTTAAATGAGGCTCAGAAATGTTAAGCCCAAGATCATACATACCACAATAAAAGGAGGTTAAAATTCAAAAATAGGTTCTTAATACTGTGGAGAGGCAGTATATTTGTCTGGATATTTGATAATTAATAAAATAAACATATGAATTATAACAGTAATTACTATCATGGCATGCACTATGCTGAGTGCTAGGGAATGAATTCAACTAAGGAAGACAAGTACTTGTCCTCAAACTAACATTCTCAAAGGGGAAGACAATACATAGTGGAGTGGAGGCCAGGAAGAAGGGAAATCAGAAAGATGATGAATGGAATTTCCATTCAAAGAATGATGATATAGACATGATTACTGTTCTCAGAGCTAACATTGGAAAGTGGCAGTGAAGGAGGATGATAGAAACATGGCTAGAAAGTAGCTTAAGGTCTAGACAAGATAAGGTGAATGCTCACCAATCAGAAGTCCCAGAGTCCTAGTGTGGGAACTTGAATTCTTGAAGATGTTAGGGAAATTAAAGTCTCTCCATATAATTGACCAAATTGTTTATTTTCCCAGATAATTTCATGCCAATGTATTCCTTCAAGTAGAATATTTTTTCAGCACTTTAAGACTCTCATTTCAAGTCTGGACACTTTTTCCACAAATGTTTCTATACTTCCTTTTATTCCTTACTGGACTGTGTCTATGAAGAGCTATGGTCAAAAAAATTAATTATCTAGTGACTCTTTTTGACACAAGGTAGGCTCATCTTATATACCAGACATTCAATCCATCTCTGTGACTGAACTCAAAACCTTTCCATTATGAAATCTTTCCATTGCTAAAGCTTGCACCTTGAGGGAAGGACCTGGGATTAACTTCATATTATAATGACGTAGGATTCAAAAGAAGCTTTTAATGGAACATTTCAATTGACCTTTTCTTCTAATTTTTGCTCCCTCAATAAGACATTATATTATAGAATTTGACCATGTCACTCTCCTCATAAACTGTTATGGTTCCTTCTAGGATCAAATACAAACTCTTTTGGCATTTATTTAAATAACTTACAGCCTGGTTCTAACTTATCTTTCTGGGCTTATAAGCATTACTTTCCTTCTTGCTATTACTTAAATATGGCATTCAATCTTCCACCTTTGTGACTTCACACCTGCCTGAACATCAATATTTCCTCACCTGTTTCTTATTATCACTAGCTTTCTTCAAAGCACAGTTCAAAGGCCACCCTACTGATAACTATAGTTGCTAATACCCACTCTATGAAATTATCTTGTATTTACTTTGCATCTGCCTTTTTTACATGTTGTTTCCCTGACAGAATGTAATCTCCTTGAAGGCAGGGACCATATCATTTTGTTTCTGTATTCTCAGTGCCTAAAATATAGGAAATGATCTTGACACTGGAGGGAAAGCAAACTAGTTAACTATTATTTAGCTTATCTTTCCTCATCTCTTCTTACCTACCTCTCACTCCCTGGGCCTACTAAGTTTTTTGTTTTTTTGCTGAGGCAATTAGGGTTAAGTGACTTGCCCAGGGTCACACAGCTAGGAAGTGTTAAGTGTCTGAGACCAGATTTGAATTCAGGTCCTCCTGACTTCAGGGCTGGTGCTCTGTTTACTGTGCCACATAGCCACCCTCCTTACCCCCCTCAGTTCTTTAAAACTAATCATCATCATCATTTTCAGGCTAGAAGCAAAGAGCCTAAGTGTTCATAGGATCTGAATTTCAAGACAATGAAAATGTTAATGAAAAGTTAATAAGAAAATCCTATCTGCCTTGAATAAATACAATGAATACAAACTGGGACTAGTTACATCCTAGGGAACTGAAGGAACTGGAAGCTGTGGTTACTGAGCCAAAAAGTGGTCCTTGAAAATCAGTGGAGAAATTCCTAGGTCAGGTGACCAGCAAAATGGATCCTCAGATCTCCATGACTCTTCAAACCTCTCCAAAACAGAAATCATGCACCAAAGATAAAGGAACTTCAACTGTCTCCTTGGTCTGAGACATCAGAAAAACAAAAGAAAGTAAAAACTCCAAGAACTAATGCCTAATTCATGCTCCTCCTCTTCTACCACCCAGCACAATACCAGCAGAAGGTTTCACAAGTTGACCTGATCTATGGATTTGTAACAAACACAACACCACATTTCTAGTCCCTCTTCCTTCTTTCCATTTCTGTGGAGATCCAAGTTCCAAACTGCAGAAATATCCTCAGGCCTTGAGACCCTGAGCCACCGCAGTAGTCTCTACTACCAAAGATCTCTTTGAGAGGAGGAACATAGAGAAAAGTACACCTCCAAGAAATGGATTTTAATCTTAATTCACTAATAATTTCTAAAAGAATGGATATTAGGGGCAGTTAGATGGAAAAGTCAATAGAGCACCAGCCCTGAAGTCAGGAGGATAGAGTACCACTGAATTCAAATTTGACCTCAGACACTTCTGTGTGACCCTGGGCAAGTCACTTAACCCTAACTGCCTCAGCAAAAGGTACAACAGATATATCTGAGCACAAGTCCATAGCCCTCTCTACACTCCCTATCCAAACTTTCAAGGGCAGAAATCAAAATACAGACTGCAATGGTACTAGCATGGAGTTACCTTGTTTAGCCAGGCTAGAAAACTAAGAAATAGAGGGAGCAGGACAGGTACTGGGCACTCTGTTGAAATTCACTAAGCCTGGAGGAAACACAGCATTCTCCAACTGGAACCAAGCTGGTCCTCCCCAAAGTCAATCCAGGCAGAGACCTAAATTGGTGAAATAGAGAACCTAAATAGAAACCTAAATTGGGAGAAGGCTAAAATGCATTATGATTCATCCCAAAAAGAAACCACCATCAGAAGGGATGGAATTAAAAAGTGAGCAATTAAGGAAAATAAGGGGGATGGGGGAAGAGGGAGGAAGACCAAAATTACCATAGATCTCAGAAAAAAGAGAACTCCACAAATTTAGGCATAAGCAGATAAACCAACAGGGAAGATATTAATAGCAGAAAGAATTATGGCCTCATTTAGGCAAAGAATTCATAGATCACCTACACAAAAAAACCCAAGGTTGCAAGCCCCAAGACACATAATAGTTAAATTGAGAAAAAAGAAATTCTGTAAGTGGCTAAGATAAAAATCTTTAAATACAAAAGAAAGGAAAATTTAATAACTCAAGACTATTATATCTACCAGAAAATGCAGAGGGAATGGAATATGTTCCCAAGAACAAATGGGTCTCAGGATACAATATCCAGCATGACCTATCTTGGAAAATCCCAGCTGTACTATAAATGAAAATATATGGACATTTGATAATAAAGAGGTGTTCAAAACATTCTCAGAAAGAAAACTAGAATTGAACTAATTATTTACTTCTCAAACACTCCAGACAACAGAGATGCATGAAGAATGAATAAATACAACAAAGACAGCAACATCAGCTGAGTAACATCTGAGAAACCAATAAAAGATTTCTTTCTAAATGTACTCAAACCATAGGAATGAAAGCAGAGATTCGGAAAAGTAATATTGGAGAGGTAAGCTTGGGTCATTACCAGCCTACAGGTGCATCAATGTTTCTTGTGGATTAAATCATAAAATGGGAAAGTGTGTAGAATGGAGGAGGAAGGAGAATAGAAGGGAATATGTGATGTGCTCCAGTTAAACTTAGGGCTAGCAATGAGAGGAAAGTGATTTTTATAAGTCTCTCAGAAAAAGCTTGCAAGGAAATGGACAAGGAGGCAAAAGGTGGAATTAAAATATTGGAGGTCTTGATTTGGTAATAGGAGGGAGATCCATTGATGAATGCTCTTATATTTAAAAAGAGAAGTTCTGTGAAAGGAGATGGGGACCTTGTGCTGGGTATTGTCTATGGGGATTTGTTGCATGAAAAAGGCATTTGTCCAGGAGCTTCAGCTCCTGGAGACAACTGGTTCCTGATGGAGTGGTAGACCATTGATTTAGAGAATGAATATGACCAGGAAGAAATAGTGGTGAGCTATGTAATTAAGGATATGGGGATGGAGTGGAAAATTACTGACATGATGCAATGTTGTCCCCTAGAAGAATTAACATTTTTTCTGATAGTAAGCCACAACAGGAAAAAGAAGTCCAGGATGCAACCTCATCAAATCAGTGACAGAAACAACTTCAAACAGGATAGACTAGAATGGATAACTCAGATGATCTGATTATACATGAGAAATTCAGAATAGCGTTAGGTTATATAAATATAGGGACCATGAACCAAAGAATGAGATTCTAGAGAAGATAAAGATGATGAATATAATGAAGAGAATGAGGGGGAAAAATCCTCTCTGGAAAGGAGAAAACCTTTTTATAAAGAATGAAATAATAATAATAATAACACTAAGGAACAGAATTAGTTGGAGAGGATAAGAGAAAGGAAGAATCTACTTGACAGAGAGAAAAACAATGAGTGGAAGAATTAAATAATCAGATAAATACAGGAAAGAAAAAGGAACTGATAAGCAAAACTCCAAAAAGTAACAAATAGGACACAGCCAAGTAGAAGAATGCCAGAATGCCAGAGGGAACAGGGCTACCTTAAAAAATAATAATAATAAATTAAGCTAAAGAAACTGAAAAGATATAGTACTATGTTTATGGAAAATATAAACCTAACTTTAAGTGTGAATGGACTAAACAAGCCAATGAAATTAAAAAGAGTGACAGAGAGGGACAGCTAGGTGGCGCAGTGGATAGAGCACCAGCCTTGAATTCAGGAGGACCCGAGTTCAAATCTGGTCTCAGACACTTAACACTTCCTAGCTGTGTGACCCTGGGCAAGTCACTTAACCCCAGCCTCAGGAGAAAAAAAAAGAGTGACAGATTGGATAAAACAAAATTCTATAATGTGCAGTTTATAAAATAACATTTTTAAAACAGACATCCACAAAATACAACTGAGTGATTGGAAGAAAATGTACTATGTACCAAATGAATCCAAAAAAGCAGAAATTGCAATTGTGCTATCTGACAAAGAAAAAATATTCAAAAAGTGAAAAGGGACAACTAAACAAGGAAACTATACTATAATGAAAGTAATCATAAGTAAAAACCAATTTAGATGCCTTAGCATCCACATTCACAAAAGAAACATCAGCTTAGCTACAAAAATATACATAAACAAAAACACAACAGTGACAGGACACTTCAATGTCACCTTTCACAGCTCTTAATAAGTCTAACTGAAAGATAAACAAAGGGGAAAATATGAAACTGAACAAATTACTGAAAAAATTATATACAAAAAGACTTAGAGCATCATCTAAATAAAACTGAAAAAAAAAAAAGATATATTTCTCATCACCACATAGAACGTTTACAAAAACTGACCATTTATTAGGGCATACAGATATTTCAAACAAATGTTAAAAGGCAGAAATAGTAAATGCATCCTTTAAATTTCATAATGCAATAAAAATAGTCATTGATACAAGAATCACAAACACAAAAGACAGTCAAATGGCGACTTAACAATGAAATCCTAAATAATGATGGGTCAAAGAACAAATTATAGAAACAATAAATTATGTGAAAAAAATGATAATGATGAAACAACATACCAGAATTTCTGGGATGCAGCTAAAGCAGTCCTCAGGGGAAAAATCATATCCCTACAAACATACATTAACAAAATAGAAAAAAAGAGAATATTAATGAACTGAATATACATTTTAACAATTAGAAGCCAACAAATGAACAAGCCCAAAATAAGCACAAAAGAAGACGCATTAAAAATTAGAGGAAAAATAAACTACAAATTGAAGAAATAGTGTAAAGTTGGTCATGATGGAATGCACCTATAGTCTCTGCTCCTAGAGAGGCTGAGACTAGCCAAATTATTTGGGCTTAGAAATTCTGAACTGCAATTGTAAAACACTTATTGCTTATCTGCACTAAATTCTGTTCCAATATGGTGAATGTCTAGGATTTGACTCAGGGTGCCTAAGGAAAAGATAACCAGCTCAGACTAGAAAAGAAGCAGATCACATCCTCCATGCCAATCAGTAGTGGCATAGAATAACTACTGAATTTAGTTACTGAATTTGTGGACAAGACAGGTGGGGAGGGAGGAAGGAAAGGAAAAAGGAAAAAGGAAAGGAAAAAGGAAAAAAAAAAGGAAAGGAAAAAGGAAAGGAAAAGGAAAGGAAAAGGAAAGGAAAAAGGAGGGGAAAAAGGAGGGGAAAGGGAGAAGAAGGTAAAGAAGGTAGGGAGGAAATTTACATTATATTAACTTCATCCAGAACAGGCTACTATCATTTCTTTTCTTGGCAAGGAGCTAGGGAGAAAGGTGGGATGACAATAAAAACAGTACACCATTTGACAATGTCTTATGATATTCTTGTGGACAAGATGAGAGAGTTACAAGTTTCACGTTAGCATAGTTTGCATTTGAAACTGGTTTAATGGTGGCTTTCAAAGAATGATGACTAACTGATCAATGATTAATTAATGTCAAGCTGAAGAGGATCTCTAGTGAAATGTCAAAATGAAGAGCGACTTCTAGTAAAGTACCTCAAAAATCTATTCTTGGCCTGTGGCATTCAACATTTTTATGTAAGAACAGTTCACCCACCCTAATTAATGTAATCCCAGAAAGCCTCGCTGGATTGACTCAATCAATTAATCAAAGGTTTAATTAGATACAAAAAATTCTTAATTTGAAAGAGAGAGATACTTTGGTCATTAGATGGAAGCAAATAAACCACAAAGTGATTGTCTTGTAATTAGTTGAGAGAAATAGCAGAGAACTGTAGGTTATGGGTAAAGAAGCAAAATGGGATTTAACTTTCATGCCACAGGGGCAACTTGAGCACGGGTGAATCCAATGGAAGAGGATTCCTGAGACAAAATGCTTTAGCTGGGGAGGAATGAATTTATCTCTTACCCAGCCTCCGTTGACAAGATTACAACCCTATGAACTTCAAGAGTTCTGAAGATCTGGATTTTCCACTAGGAAGTGGAAGTACACTTAGAATAGGTGTGACTTAGTCTGGAGCTGACAGACATGCTAAGTATAAACTAAACAAGGAATGACAGTATGCAAGATATATACACTGATCTGCAGAGGTCAGCAAAGAGCTATACTTAGAAGTTCATGAAGACTCCAATGTTCAAGAGATATCAGCACACCTTTAAGTTACATGTGCTCCCTAAGTTTGAATCTATTCTTCCTAAGGACTTTGAGTATTTAAAGGAGAGAGTCAACTCCTGTTAGTGAAGGAGGGATTTTGTACAATAAATATTCTTTCTAGCCCCTTAGATTTACCCTGAGAACCCTAAGTGGAGAATAATCATCCGCCCTTTGGGGATTTGGCCTGCCAGTGTAGATGCAGCTTAGGGTAGTGAACCTTGGAAAGGTGCTACACAGAGAATTGGC
The DNA here is from genome assembly GCF_048593235.1 of Sminthopsis crassicaudata. NCBI lineage: Eukaryota > Metazoa > Chordata > Mammalia > Dasyuromorphia > Dasyuridae > Sminthopsis > Sminthopsis crassicaudata. The sequence continues at coordinate 137,697,723 of NC_133620.1, forward strand.
TAGATGTGTGTTTATGAAATATACATAAAGCAAAAAGTTGAATAAGACCGCTAATACATAAGCTGATATAATCAGGACATTAAAATATCTCAATATTCTGGCATGATGACCCCAAATTAGTAAATTAAAATTTTAGAGAAATAAATGTAAAGTTCTATATGTCAATTTTGAAAAATCAGCTGATATAGAATAATAAGGAATAGTTATGCAACAATTCAAAGGGAGGCGGCTAGGTGGCGCAGTGGATAGAGCACCAGCCTTGAAGTCAGGAGGATCCGAGTTCAAATCTGGTCTCAGACACTTAATACTTCCTAGCTGCATGACCCTGGGCAAGTCACTTAAACCCAATAGCCACAGGCAAAAAAAACAAAAACAAAAACAAAAACAAAAACAAAAAAACCCAAACAAACAAAAAGCAACAACTCATTAGGAAAAAGGCAACCAAGATCATACTGAATTTCAAAATCATGTTATATAAAGATCAGTGGAAAGAAGGTAAAGTCAAGTAAAGGGAAGATACTTAAGAGGAAATGATTGCTAAATTTAAGTAATTGAAAGGTTATCTCATGGAGGAAAGATTAGCTTTGGTTTCCTCAGTCCCATACAGGCAGAACTATGAATGACATTCTAAACAATTAGAATTGCCCAAAAAAATACAGTGTACCACTTAAGAAGATAATGAGATCTGAATCATTAGAGAGTTTCAAATTGACCTTAGATGACCACATGCCAGGGATGTTGAATGTGAGGGATGCTTGCTTAGGTATAGGTTATATGTGTTACTGTTGTCCAAGCATTTCAATTCTGTATGACTCTTCATCACCTTATTTTGGGCTTTCTTGGCAAACTATTGAGATGGTTTGCCTTTTCCTTCTCCAACTCATTTTATAGATGAAGAACTGAGACGAACAATATTAAGTGACTTGCCCATGATCACACAGCTAGTAAATATCTGAGGCTATATTTGAACTCAGGAGGATAAAGCCTTCCTGACCTCAAGACCAGTACTGCACCATCTAAATGATCTTTAAGTTGAGACTGATTCTAAATGTCATAAAAAGAAAGACTGCTTTAAAAGATGTGTTGTCTATTTTCCTCTGAATTTACATAATGAGTTAGTGTGTAAGAGGAGAAAGAGAATGGCTCAATGGAAAAAGGGTTGGATCTGATATCAAGGTACAAGGGATGAAATCTCATTTCTGCTACTTACTATTTGTGTCACCTAAGGCAAATCATTTGACTTCTCTGGGCCTCAGTTTCCACATCTGTATTAGAAGGCTGAAATGATGATCTCTCTGATCTTAATTTTTTTTAGTTTTAAATCTATCATCCTGAGTGGTTTTATAGTTATATATATATATACATATATATATTCGGGCTAGCTTTCTGGAGGTCCTCTGGATGGGCCTTGGTCTCAGCAGGATAGATACCGCGAGAATTGTCAGGAATAGAGTCTAAAGTCTTTATTGTCTCCTTCACAGTCTGTTCACTGACTCCTTCACAGTCTGTTCCAGTCTGACCAACTGCCTCTGATTGCCTCTGTCCCCAGTTCTCTTAATCCTTAAATACCCTATTACAATTACATCATTACAGTATACTAGAGTGATTATATCATTATATCATACTAGATATATGTGAACTAGAGAACCATTAAATCTCATCAATTGCACTGAGTTAACACTTTGTTCTAAGTATCCTTGTTTCAAGTATACTTCTCCAGAGTTCCAGCCCTCTACACACACACACAATCTTATATATAATTTTGTATGATCTGAAAGTAGTGGCATGACCTTATTGTATAACACAGATGGACATTTAAAAATTCTAAACTTCTCTGTGTGGTTGAAAACAAATACATTATACTTGTCAGTCTAAATATACAAGAAAGTAAGTAGTGGTTTATGATATGTAAGTTATAAAATTTGGTAAAAATCTCCAACAAACTTTCAAACCCTAGTCATTTAGCTGAATGCAAGAGGACACAAAAATTCTTTAAAAACTGATTTATAAAGTCAGGAATGGTGGTATATGTCTATGATTCTTGCTGCTTAGAAGGTTGGGGTTGGTGGATCACCTGAGCTTACAAATTGTAAGCTATACTATGACTTAAGCCTGTGGGAGTCACAAGGTTATCTAAGCCGGTGAAACTGGTCCAGGTTGGAAATGGAGCAAATCCAAGATCCTGTGCCAATCAATAGTGATATCAGTTTGGTGAGTAACTGCTGTACTTCAGACTGGGCAAGATAGGGAGACTCAGGATCATGATAAATGAGGAAATATGTATAGAAGAATTGCACATGTTTAACATATATTGGATAACCCTCTGTCTAGGGGAGGGAGATGTGAGAAAAGGAGGAAGAAAAATTTGGAATACGAGATTTTACAAGGTTGAATGTTGAAAACTATCTTTGCATGTACTTTGAAAATACAGAGCTATTTTTAAAAACTAAACTAAAAAATTAGGGAGACCTAAATGAAACAACAATAAAAAGTTCTTTATAAACAAAAGAAGCATACTTATATAGTTAAGAAAAAACTACAATGATAGATAAAAAAATGAATTTGCTTTTTAGTACATTAACTGTCACTGGAGCGATATACAATTATAAGTAGTGGGGAAAAAAATTCAACAAATACAATTCAATAAGCAATTAAATGTTTAACACATTTGAGGTACTGTGCTAAGTGTTAGTGATAAAAGAATAAAAAGTAGCATATTCTCTTCCTGCAAAAAATTTATGTTTTACTGGGAATACCAGAAGATTATAGATCTAGAATCAGAGAGTAACTCACAAAGACAATGAACTCAACTTCCTCATTTTCTACATAAGGAAACTAAAGTTCAGAGAAGTGCTTTGACCAGGATCTCAGAACTATATTATCAGATGCAGATATACATAAGTTAACCCCTGTTTGCAATTGTATTTACTTTTCTAAATTCTTTTTATCATTTTACAGCATTGGTTTGCGAACGACAGGATATAATGCTCCATGAAGCAGGAAAGCCTGTTTACCTTTTAGAAACAATAGTTACTTATTTTGTCTGATATTAAAACCACACATATGGTTGTTAACAAAATCTGATCTGGTATGAGCAAAAAAGTTATGGGACAAGATTCATTTACAAAGTTTTTGGCTAAAATACTTAGGGGATGAAATACTATTTAATCTAATCATACAACAAAATAAAATATGATTTTTAAGAAGTTGAACTCCATACTACTATCAGATCATGTTCACTTGAACAATTCTGAAATAATTCCTCTGAAAACACCTCTGTAAGATGCAAGATGCTGAAATACTGATATTCTTATAAGTATTTATATTCTTTTTAAAAAATTACTTTCTAACCAAAATAAACCCCTTAAAAGATATGATTTGAAGCAGTGTTAAGAAACAGATGTGAAAAAAATATCCACAATATTTATAGACCATCAATGCTGATATCCAAACTGGTTAATACACCTAAGAATCTTAACTGAAGGCTTACTATGAATCTACGCAATTTCAAATTCTTTTAGATATACATACTACTATTAAGTACAATAGTACTTTCTGATCACAAGTAGAATACTCTAGTTTTGGGGGTGGGAAGTGGACGGAGAGAATAGTCCTGAACTCTTAATATAGCTCACAGTGAAAGCCATAATCTAAATAGCGACCTCATCACTTTCAAGCCTGGATTAGCCTAACTTTCTTAGGCACACAGTGACCTCTACTGGTGTACAGACAGAAGACACCAAAATGGAAATTTCCCTGCAATTTTAACTATTAGGGTTAAGAAGCTATAAAATGTATTTTAAACTGCATTATAAAACTTCTCCTTTTCTGCCATCAGACACCCATCTGAAGAACACAGAGAATGCCACAAAATGTGACAGTATATTAACTGCTAAATTAATTTAGCAGTTAATTGTGGTGATGGTTTCTGCATGCTGAAAGATGTAATTTTAAAGGCACCGCCAAGAAATAAAATAAACAAGTGTAACAAAAATTCATGTCACAAAGATTCTGTTTTGATGACTCGTTACCAATCCAACAAGTTAGCCAAGGAACAAAACCCAAAATACATTTCTCAGAACTATGCAATTCCTTAAACCTATCTAACCTATAAAGTTGCTAAAGTATTTAATAACCTGATTTCTAGGTTCTAGGGATTCTGGTATCACAAGAGCTATTCTGAGTGGGTTCTAGAACATATGCAATTCCTTTGTCTATCCAGAAGCTAACTCAATTCAAAAACATATTCCAGGTACTATTTTATGCAGATGCAGGGAACATAAAGACAAAAGTGAGACTGATTCTGTTCTCAACAAGTTTTACAATTGAATATGAAGGGAAGAACCACTTAGAGATGACTAAGCCTCCAAGAGTTTATTCCAGATCAAAGTGAACACTTTGACCACCCTTCAGTTTAGGTCTGTATTTCTGTAGGGCAGCCAGAACCAAGCCCTCTTCTCAGTATGCGGAGATAAATAATTTCACAATGACAAAGGGACTTCACTAATGGACAGACTGAAAAGCACAGACATATCCCACACAGCTGGTGGAGTTATTATGGCTTGTTGACGTTAACTGGATTGGGGAAAAACAATGACAAATGAAATTAATATTACAAGGGGACAGATTAGTTATTTGGAGAAATGTTCTAAAAAGATGATTGGTCAGACAAAGTTACAGTAGAGTTTTATGACTTTAAAATGGAATCTGGTTATAATGTAACAGCACTATTATAAAATGAAGGGGCCAAGAGCCTATATGTTATAAATGATAGTGAGAAGCTTATTAAGAAAAGCATTGCAGAGATTAATGAGAAATTTGGCCTCTGAAAAATTATTAAAATTATTTGAAGGTAGAAAAGTCTGGCAATGGTTTAAATTTATACATCATTTTATGTTTAACAAGTGCATTCCTCACAACTTTATGACTTCAGTAGTATTAAGTATTACCATCTCTATTTGAAAGATGAGGAAGTTGAGAGGATAAGAATTAGAAACATGCTAATTTCCATGCTGTTTTAAATGACATTATAATTATAGAGAAGTCCTATAACAGTGGTGGTAGTGCTACTAGGTATAGGTTACCCAGTTTCTATCAAGCAATTATTACTATATATATAATTATTATGTATACTATATATATATAGTATAGATTAAGAGATATAAGAGCACATACATACCCTAATTATTATTAACTGTTTTGGGGAAAACATAATTCTGGGGTGGCAGTTAACTCTTTGGAAAAATGCTATAAATGGATGATTGTCAAACAAAGTTACAGCACATTTTCTTTTTAAAATTTACAACTTTAAAATGGGATGTTTATATTGCATTAACACTGTTATTATAAAATTATAAGAATAAAATTATGCAAAGTATTAAATCTATAATGATAAGAGAGTCAGCATCAAACTTTATATAGAGCTGGCAATGGAATTGGGGAGATCTGCTTGTAATCACCCTTTGGCATATATTCTTTTGTTCACAGATTATGTACCTACTATGTGCCAGGCATTGTGCTAATAAGCACTGAGAATACAAAATGGGACCAAAAAAATAGTCCTTGCCTTTAAGGAGTTTACAATCTAATGATGGAGCATACCTTTTAGGACCCATGTAATTCTCTGAAACTCTTAACCTACAAAGGAGGTGCTGACCTGCTCCCCCAGCATTTTCCTAAGCCATTGAAACCACAAGTCCAATTTTTAGCCTTGTATAATTTTAGAAGGCAGAAGTAACAGTAGTTGACAATTATACAGTGGCTTAAGTTTGCAAAGTGTATAGTTAACATTTTTCATTTGCTTCTCACCTGTGAGGCAGGTATTAATTTAGATGATTTAACTAAGGAATGCAAGGCTAAATGACTTGTTCATATTGCTAGATTCAAAATGGGGTCCCTTTTAATGCCAAGTCCAATGCTCCCTTCTACCACACAATGCCACTCTGTTATTCTTTTAGAAATGCCATAATATAAATGGCAAACATAATACTTGAAAATATGTTAATACACATAATGCTCAGTCAAGTATATATTGCATATTATATTTCTCTGCTTGGAGGATAATACTCTGTAGACACCAAGATGTTATTTGGTGGAATATAGAAGCAATTTATGGAAAAGCAATCTTAGTGTCCTGAAATGATTAAGGCTTTTTCAAAAATAATATAAATGGGAGGGAGGGAGAGAGAGAGAGACAGAGAGAGAGAGAGAGAGAGAGAGAGAGAGAGAGAGAGAGAGAGAGAGAGAGAGAGAGAGAGAGAGAGAGAGAGAGAGAGAGAGAGAGAGAGAGAGAGAGAGAGAGAGAGAGAGAGAGAGAGAGAGAGAGAGAGAGAGAGAGAGAGAGAGAGAGAGATGAGAAAACATCAAAGTCAACTATGTCAGTTTTTCTGCAGTGGAATTTGCTCCTTGAGGAAAAGGGCTGTTCTTTTATTCTGTGCCTAATGCCTAGTACTATGACTTTCAAATAGCAGGTGCTTAATAAATGCTTAGGTGTTAGGTTATTGTACATACGCCTAATAAGCAACCTGGTGATAGTCGCCTAGATTCTGACTCCTATGAACAAAATCCAGGAATATATTGGACAGCAGCTGTGACAGCTGACCGACCTATGCTTACTATTTATATAAATGGAAAACCATTTGAAGGACTGGTAGACATGGGTGCAGATCGTACAGTTATTAGAGGTGCCAATAGGCAGACACCTACATGTCTGGGGTAGGAGGATCAATAGCTGCAGAAGTTAGTGCTAGGCTTTTGAGATGGATATTTGAAGGTGAAACAGGAGTTTTTACTCCTTTTGTGGTTGAAAAAATCCCTATCAATCTGTGGGGAAGAGACATTTTACAGCAGATAGGATTACAAATAAGCACTTCCGCTTTTTAGGCAGGGCTGCTGTTGAAGGCCTACCTACACTTTCACCGGTTCCTATCCAATGGAAAACTGATACACCAGTGTGGGTAGAACAGTGGCCCTTAAGAAGTGATAAAATTCAGGCCTTATTAGACATAGTGCAAGAACAACTTGACCAAGGACACTTGCGGCCTTCTCTAAGTCCTTGGAATTCCCCAGTACTTGTGGTGAAAAATAAATCTGGAAAATGGAGGATGATAACTGATCTAAGAAGAGTAAATGAACAGATGGAAACTATGGGAACTCTTCAGCCTGGACTTCCATCTCCTACTCAGTTGCCAAGAGAATGGTCTCTATGGGTTATAGACATTAAGGGTTGTTTCTATTCTATCACTCTAGTTAAGGAGGATATGAAAAGATTTGCCTTTTCAGTGCCCAGCGTTAACTTAGCTGAGCCTTATAAAAGATATGAATGGACAGTTTTGCCACAGGGAATGAAAAACAGCCCTACTATGTGCCAAATGTATGTTGCTGCTGCTCTTGCTCCAGTAAGAAAAGCATTTCCAAAAGTAATATTGTTACATTATATGGATGATATTTTGGGATGTGCACCTGAGGAACAAATGTTAGAAGCATGTCTACAAAAGACCATGGAAACACTAAAGTACTACAAACTGCATATCGCTACAGAAAAAATTCAAAGACATGCTCCTTTTCAATATTTAGGATATGAAGTATATCCTAAGACACTCACAGTACAAAAGCTTTCTTTAAGAACAGAGAAGTTGAATACCTTAAATGATTTCCAAAAATTAATAGGAGATATCCAATGGATGCGTCCAGTGTTAGGCCTAACTACCAATCAACGGCAACCTCTATATGACATTTTAAGGGGAGATAGTGCTTTAAATTTACCATGCCAGCTTACAAAAGCACAAGAAGCTTTGAGAGAAGTTGAACTGGCTTTATCCAATGTGGTTGAGTCACTCAAAAACCCTTGGAAATATCAGTTTTTGCTACAAAAAAGGCACCCACAGCAGTCCTTCATCAAGGAGACAGTGGGATTGAGTGGGTGAACCTCCCAGCACAACCAGAACAAAGCCTTACTCAGTGCTTGTGGCTAAAATTTTATTAAAGGCTATTAAGAGAGTGATACAATTATCTGGGATAAGTCCTGAAAAAATATACACATTCTATACGAATGCACAAATTAATGTATACTGTGAGGCCATCCCAGAATGGCAAATTTTATTGGCCACAGCTCCAAATTTTGCACATGGGTCTCCATTAAAGATAACCCGGCTACTACATAATTGGCAATGGATTTTTGAAGAAAAGATTTCTAAGGTTCCTTTTAAAAAGGACCTTTTAAAGGATCTTTACAGGTACCTCCAAAAAAAATATTTGTGCTGTATACTCTCATGATTAAGCCATAAAGAGAGTAGTCAGGACTCCTTTTCAGTCCACTCAACAGAATGAATTACTTGCTATCATGCTAGCTCGCTCTTATTACCCAGGAGACGTAAATATAATTACTGATTCAGCCTATTCAGTAGGTGTAGTACAAAGAATTGCCACAGCCCAAATAAAATTTGTAGCCTCCAATATATATCAGCTCTTTAAGGAACTTCAAGAGCAAGTGAGAAAGCATTCAGGCAAGATTTATATCTTGCATGTCTACTCACATAGTAGACTTCCAGGTCCTATTTTTTATGGAAATTCAAAGACAGATAGCCTTCTAACCATGTTAGTCAGTACTTGCTTTATTTCAGGAAGCACAAGAATCTCATTCTAAATATCATCAGGCTGCTCGAGTTTTACATTTACAATTTGGAGTAACGAGAGGAAGCTAGAAGCATAGTAAAAAGCTATACAGTTTGTCTTCCTTTCCACGCTCCTACACTCCCTCCAGGGAAGAATCCTCATGGTTTGAGACCCAATGAAATCTGGCAAATGGATGTGATCCACTATAAATCTTTCGGTCGTCTGTATTTCATCCACGTGGTAGGATTCATTTTTGCAGTGCCAACAGCAAAAGAGACAGCCCGAGTGGGCACTGAATTCCTTATCCAAGCACTTGCAATTATGGGTGTGACACAAGAAATAAAAACAGATAATGGACCTGCATACAGTTCTAAACATTTTGCGCACTTTTGTGCACAGTATAAAATTTTACACATTACTGGAATACCTTTTAATCCACAAGGTCAGGCAAGAGTAGAGAGAAGAAACAGAGACATTAAGACACCCCTCCAAAAACAAAAGAAAGGGGGAGCCACAGGTAACCCTAGAGAACTTCTAAATTTAGTTCTCTATACCATTAATTTTCTAATTTTTGACAAAGATGCACTAGGTCCGGCAGACAGGTTTTATAACCCACCAGAAGGGCAGTGTCCAATGTGAGCAGCTCCACTGTCCTTAGAAAATCGCCAGGTGATGTGGAGAGACCCAGAAAGTGGTAAATAGAAGGCACCAGATAAGTTAACTGCCTGGGGGAGAGAGTTTGCTTGTATTTCTTTAGATGGAGAAGGAATCAGATAGGTGCCAATGAGTCGTATTCACCTTGTCCATCAGAGAGAGACAGAAAAAGAGAAAGACCTCAAAACAAAGGAGAAAATCTAAGAAACATCTGATACTGAAAGAGCATGGCTAATAAGAAGACTGTTAAAGAACTTTAAAACCAGCAGGAATCATTGGACTTCCTAACACAAGATGAGACTAATGGACAATGGACTTATGGACATTTATAAATTCTCAATTTATGATTATTTGATCATGTTATTTGTTACATACTTCTAGCATGTGTTATGTTACTATGTGTTTATGTAATTTATGTAATTATGTGTAATGCCTCCCATATTGATGGATTTATGTTTCAAAGTCATGACCACCCTATGTTCTAAATCAAAAGAAAGGGGGAGATGTTAGGTTCTTACTAAGTGCTAATGAGATAATGAGATATTAGGTTCTTACTAAGTGCTAAGTTGGTACTTAACAATTCTCCAGTTCCTGCCTTTACTGGGAGTTTAACCCCTTCGAACTTCTGGGGAGGAGCTTGCATGCTTAGGAGGAGCAAAATTCATTGGTTGAAGTATTTCTTCCCAGAAGCCCTTGCATTATCCCACGCCCATTCTCTGGGAGGATAAAAGAGGGCGGCACTCGAGAGAGAGTCTTGTCTGGGCCAGTCCTGGGGTGGCTCTCTGGAGGAAAAAAGAGTCTCTACACGCGGTCAGAGTTGGCAGCAGTTGAGACAGCAGATCTCATCCCAGAGAGCTTTCGGCAGTCTCTGGAGACAACAGAACATTACACTTAGGCTATATTACAGAAAACCATTTCCAAAGAAGTGATTGTTAAATATTTTAAAATATACTGGAAAAGGTAGAGAGGCAGGAGGAAAGGCAAGAAAATGAAAGAAAAATCCAAAGTGGAGGCGGATTAAATAGCATTTTTCCATCACCTCACCATACTCTTTTAACTCAATTTCTCTATTTACTCCTTTGGGAAAAGCAGTTATTATACTGTAAATGTGAACCAGACACATAGTTTTATTGATATAGGGAACTCCTGGGTTAAGGGGAATCTCTTTATCAACTCTGTAGTTTCTCAGAAACTTTTAGATATAGGGGTGACCTAGAGCAGAGAGAATCTCATCTAGGGTCATACAGACAAGCAAGTATTAGAGGCAGGTCTTATACTTCCGTCTTCCTGGCTTAGAAGTCTTTCACACCAAAGGGCTCTCATAAATTATGGAAATTTCCATTATTTCTTAAGCTAAAATGATCACCAACTTGAGAGTTTTCTGCAGGTAGTTGCATTAATCATAGTTTTTGACCTTGTCTGCCTAAAACTACAGTGTTTGTTTTCTTTAATCAATACAATGCTGTAAAAGGTCAACTCTTTTAGGACTGGTTTTGAGCAAAACGACTTGGAGTAGTTTTGTGAAAGCTCGAGTTATAGAACTTTAAAATGTCTTGTCAATGGTGTATATTGATAGCTACAAAGAAATTACTTAGCCTTTCAATAGTAGAAATTCTCAAGAGAACATAAACTATAGTTATACAATAATAAACATGGTGTGGGAATAATTTGGTAGAGTACACAATTATCTACAGTCATGCCTTTCATCTAAAGAACAGCCACTTTTAAGCTTTTGGGAGTTGGGATAGCTAACTGTTTTTGATTCTATGTTGACCTGGGACAACATGTTACATACTTCCAGTAGAAGTACTTTGCAATAGAAAGCCAACAAGAAAAAGTGATTTAAAAAAATATTTCTGCTTAAGTAATGCAGTTTTGTTTAGGAAAAAAAAAAATTTAATGTAAATCTAATCCTCAAATTCTGAAAATTGATAAGGATTCTTTATAAAAGCATGGCATAATCAAAACTATATTATTCTACATTCTCTCTAACCAGGAATCTCTTTTTAGAAAATTGATTTCTTATCAAATAAATCTTCAAATTACAATGTGCTAAATGTACCTGAAATAAAATGGCCAGGAATAGGGCCTACTAAGAGGTTGTTTTCCTGATATTTCAGGACTAAATAAATTACAAGCATATACATTATTTTCTAAGTCTTTTCAATAAAAGGAAAAGGAAGCTGGAGATACAAATAATCATTAGACAACATGAAAAAACTAGGATTTTGTAACTGAAATGCACTCACTCCCTTCTATATTCCTTAAGACCTTGTTCAAGCATCACCTTCTACAACCTTTTATGATTCCCTCAATTGTTAGTATCCTCCCCCTCAAATTACCTTGCATTTAACTACACTACATTTATTTATGTTTATTCCACATATACTTACATATACTTATATGTGTTTTTATGCCCTCCATTAGAATGTAAGTTTTGTATTTAATAAGGATATTTAATTTTTATCCCCAGTATTTAGCATACTGAGTTACACACAGAAGACATTAAATAAATGCTCATTGACCGGTTTTTGATTAAGCCACTTTTGTGGCAGAAATGCTAAAGTGACTTGTCATTTCCTTCTTTAGCTCATTTTACAGATGAGGAAATTTGAGGCAAACAGGGTGAAGTGACTTGTCCAAAGTCACAGCTATTAAATATTTGAGACTAGATTTGAACTAACAAAGATGAGTCTTCCCCAATCCAGGCCTAGCACTTTATCCATTTTGCCAACTAAGCTGCCTATTACATCCCTACTCATTTATTAGAATATCTACTACACAAAACTTTTACTATATACATGAAGAATCTTTCCAAGTCTAATTTTAAAAATATTTTTTCTACAAATGTCTCACATACCTCCTAAGCAACAAATTAATTTAACAAAAATAATATGATATAGACTTATGAAAATAAATGACCATGTTTGCTTACTATCCAATTCAATAAACATTTATTTAAGCACCTACTATATTCAAATTTCTCCATTAGGGCTTATCTGCCTCAAGGTGTTTAACTTACAGAAACAATTCTCTAATGAAAAAATGTCAAGGAGTAGAGTGGGGGCCAAGAGTTGTGACAGAAGGAAAATGATTACTTCCCAGCATAGTACTAAATCTAAACCTGAGTAAGAAGAAAAATGTTTTATTTTGAAATTCATGTTTTTTCTTAGTTACTGAACATGCCAGCAATCTAACAAGGGTTTATTAAATGCCTATTAAGTGTCAGGAACTGAGCTAGGAAGTATTAAACAAAATAGTCCCTAAACTTATAGAGCTTACATCTTACTGGAATGTATGTTGAGAAAGAAAAGGGTATGGAGAAGAGGCGGAGCAGGAGGAAGGCTTATAATAACTAGAGCAATCATGTAGTAGCACTTTTAAGTTGTGAATAGAAGTTGGAGATTCCAAGAGGTGAAGCAGTAGGAATGTCATATTTCAAACATGTAGAATAACCTTTGCACAAAAATAAAAGAGATGAAATGTTGGCTACATGGAATAGTAAGTAGTATAATTTAACTGTTCATAAGAACTGTGAAATTCTGAAAGACAGTTTGGAGCCAAACTGTGAGGGATTTTAAATGTCAACCAGAAAAACTATATATATTTATCACAGAAGCCATAGGGAACTTCATGACCAAGAAGAGTGACATGGTCAGATCTTTGGGAACAATTTGTCAACTTTGTGAAATATGGATTAGAAGGAGAGACTGGAAGTAGGGAGACAAATTAGGATGCTATCACAATAGTCCAGGGGGTAGAGTTGAGTGCCTGAACTATAATGATGGCCATGTGAGAACAGATAGGGTAGAGGCAAAAGGTGTGGAGATAGAATTGACAATCGATAACTGACTGAATATTGGCAAATCAGGGAGAGAAGGGAGAGTCGAGGATGACTCTAAGATTATAAAGATGGGAAGTTAGAAAGTGAAGTTGGCTGGTGTCTTAAGAACCCTAATCAAAATTAACATAATTACAAAAAAGTAATTTCTATACTATAACTATTTTGTATAATAAAACTGAATGCTCACAGCCTAATTACAACATTCTATCCAATTATCAATTATGGTATCACAAATGTCAGAGTTGAAGGCATCAGAGTGGCTAGCTAGTCCAACCCATATTGGAAAAAGAATTCCTGCTATAGTATATTCAACAAATAGTCACCAGGTCTCTGTTTGATGGAAGAAGAGTCATCTATCTCCCAATCCTTTTAGACAGATCTAATTATTGTATTTTTCTTGACATCAGGCCCAAATTTGCCTCTCTGCAATTCCTATCAGTCTCTCCTGGTTTTTTCCTGCCATGACAAGTCTGATTAGTCAGTCAGCTAGCAATTTAGAATGTGGTGGAGGTGGATGGATAAGGAGGGAAGCATTGTAAACAACAACAAACAATATCTGTTCTTAAGAGCTCACAATCTAACAGAAAAAACTATTCAAGTAACTATGTGCAAACAAAATGTGTGTTTGTGTATGTCTCCATATATTCTCAGAGAGAAGGCTTAAGTTAGAAGGACCTGGAAAAGGCTTCTTGCAGATAGTGAAACTTTTGCTAAAACCTGAAGGAAAGCAGGGAAATTAGGGGAAAGAAGTGAGCATGGAGGACAGAGTTCTGAGGAACACCAAAAGGTCCAGCATCACTGAATCACAGAATACATGATAAGAGATTAAATGGAAGAAGACCAGAAAGGTAAGAAGGGGTAGGTTTATGGAAGGTTTTGAAAGCCAAAGAGAAGGTTTTATATTTGATTCTGAAGATAATCGGAGGTCAATGGAGTTTTGTGAATAATGGAATGATATCAAATCAGCTCTTCAAGTATGTTCCTTGGTCTGTTTTGAAATTCACTGAATTCTTTCTTTGATGCAGTTCAAAGAGAAAAAAGTGCTTCTGCACTTGATGCTGCTCAGGACTGATTACATTTGGTTGTTGTCTTGGTTGAGCAGAGTAGTAAGATGAGATTGGCTCCATCCACTAGAAAGGCATATTTGCCCTCACTGCCGCTGCTACTGACCTCAGTTGTGAGCAGCATCTCCCCAGAGAAGATCAAGCTTGCAGGACATGATGCCCAAAGTTGTGCCCCCTCAGTGGGCAGGTTGTGGGGCAGCTCCTTTAGAAGAGTGCAACTGCAGTGTGTAGTCTCCTAGATCCTAAAACAGTAGTACTAAGAGGGGTCCAGAGCTGCCAGCCTTCTCAGGAGGAGCAAGACAGGCATGGTGGCACAAGCACCAACAGAGAGAGCCCATCAGCCCAGACAGAAGTGGTGAAGGAAGCTCCTCCTGGAAGCTCCAAGCCCTAGGCAGTGGAGAAACAGCACCATAGCTCCCCATCCAGACCCCTCATCTCCTGAGGAAGTTTGGGAACAGAATAAAGGGTGAGGTTCCTCTCAGAAAGTGAGCTGGGTAAAAAAGGGAGGAGTCCAGCTAGGCTAGGCTGGTTTGTCCCTCTGCTGTTGGAAGTTCCACTTGCCCTTTGGGAAATTAAGAAGGGAGGAATGATTAGGCTGTGGACTGGAGATGTACACTTTACAGAAAAAAATTCATTCAATACTCATTATTTTCACCACTCTTTGTGCCTTCTATAGTCAATCAATAACAACTACCTACCCAAGGTACCACTGTACTTGAAGACAGGTATAATGTTTCATGTAGACTTTTCTTTAGGTTAAACATTCCCAGCTTCATCAATTGACTCTTATATAGGATTAGTCCCTGTCTAAGTAAGAGTCATTTGATATATTACCTCATAGATTGTTAGTAAGCAGTGAAAGAGAAATAGTAAGATGAGGTTCATTACCTGTTTATCATGCCATCAAATAATTATGCTCCAATCACCTTCACTTTTTGCTACTTTTCAAAAAAAAAAAAAAAATTAAACCCTTGTACCATTCACCAAAACAAAATTACAGAGGGGATAAAATAGATCTAGGTGACCACAGAATAGAAATAATGATGATGGGAACTGAAGAAAAGAGAGAGACAGTGAGGTAGGTTTGTCCTTTTGAAACTCTTAATATGTGCATCAAAATGAATTGAACAAAGAAACATTTTTCATCCTAAACCTATTTTGTATAATAAATCTGAATGTCCACAGTCTGATTACAGCATAATCTATTCAATTATTAATCATAATATCCACAGGATGTGTGCAACATTTTCCCCTCTAAAAAACATGGGGAGTTCAAAATATATTCAAAAGACTTTTTACATTTGTTGAGGGCTTTATTTCCTGCAAATGACCTCTTGTAAAAAATTCAAAATTTCACGATAGCAAAATAATCAATGTCCATGCTGTTTATTTAAAGGGATTACAATTAAGGTTCTTCCTAAAGCCAATCACATTCTTGATTCTGAATGACCCCAAAAAACAAACAATACCCCACAACAAACCACTTTTTTGCCAGAAGTATCACATGTATTATATGTATTCACTATTAACTTATTTAACAGCAAACTGATCCCTCCTCCTGGATCACTGCCTTGATGTGACAGAGGGGCTAATGTAGCTCAATAAAACTGAGCTAAGTCATGTAGGATTATCTAAGACAGACGGATCATTCCAGCAGTTGGAATTCCAGTGGAGCTATTTTAAATCCTAAAAAAATGATACTGTTAAAGTGCTATACTTAATATACCAGCAAATTTGGAAAACTCAATAGTGGACACCGGATTGGAAAAGATCAAGTAATGTTCTAAATCTTAAAGAAGGGTCAAAATCAAAAGCTATGCTCATTTCACACTAGCAAGGTTATGCTTAAGATTCTGCAAGCTAGGGTCCAGAAATATGTGAACTGAGAATGACCAGAAATGGTTTTTGAAAAGGCTGAAGAACTAGAGACCAAAATGCCAACACTGACTGGATCAGAGAATAAACAAGGGAGAAAAATATCTACTTCTGCTTCACTGACCAAATACCAAAGCTTTTGAGTGTGTGGATCACAACATAATGAACTCAAAGAGACGGGAGGACCAGAACATTTTACTTGTTTCCTGAGGGACCTATATGCAGGCCAAGAAGCAAAGATTTAAACATGGAACAACTGATTGGTTTAAGTTTTACTTAATTTATATGTTGAGTCCTTCATATGAAACGCAGCCAGGCTGAACAAATCAAAATCCAGAATTAATGCTATTGAAAGAAGTATTATATGCTGCCAGGAGAAATATAAAAAAATCTTAGCTATGTAGACAATACCATTTTGATGACAAAAAGTGAAGAAGAATTAAGAAGAAAGCTGGTTTAAAGCATGGCAATATAGAAGGAAAAAAAAATGAAAGCAATGTTTATAATCTTGGGCTCAAAAACCACTGCAGATGGCAACACAGCCATGAAATTTACCTTGGAAGGCAAGCTAAGGCGTATCTGGATTGTGTGCTAAAAGCATCTTTTCATAACAGTCCATATAGTCAAAGCCATGTTTTTTTCCAGTGGCAATGTATGGCTTGTGAGAGCTAAGCAATAAGGAAAGTTGAGAGTCACAGAATAAGTACTTTCCAGTTGTGGTGCTGGAGAAGATTCCTGAAAGTCCCTTGGACAAGGAGATTAAATCAATCAATACTTAGAGAAGTTAATTCAGACTATTTACTAGAAGTTCAAATACTGAAGCTGAAACTAAAATATTTTGGCCATAATGAAAAGATAAGATTCATTGGAAAAGATCCTTCTAGGGGAAAAGATTGAAGGCAAAATGAGAAGAGGATGGAAAAGGATGAGATGGACAGATAGTTTCATTGAAGCAATAAACATAAACTTGAACAGACTTCAGAAGATACTGAAGAACAGAAGGACTTGGCATGGGGTCACAAAGAGCTGAACATAGCTGAATGAATGAACAACAACAAACTGACCATCACTTCTTTTAGGTATATGCATACCCTGCCTGACGTGAACTGATTTATTCCATAAAAACATCCTAAGTGAAAATCAGGTATTTGCTCATTTATAATATTTATAATGGACAAATAGCTGAATCGTATCTAGATAAGGCATCACTATTTTATAGTGGGGGTTTTGTTATCATAATTCAGTGGTGCTACTGTAAAATGACATCAGCTAGAATAATCTTATATGGGATGTCTCTCTAATTATTCTTGGATAGCTAGCAATATTAAGACCAGACAAAACAAAACAAAACAAAACCTAAGATTTTCTATTCTTGGAAACTATTCCTTTCAAATAACAGTGCTTTTAGGTTAAAGGCTCATGACACACAAGCCATGTTATGGACTACAATATATGACTTTCTATTAAGTGAGTTATAAATTTCATATTTAACAAATCATACTTTTTTTAAAAGAGTAAACATATCAGATTTTAAAATTTAATCTACATTATTAACATTTTGGCTCTCTTGAGCGAAGTACTAACTAGCTTAAGTTCACTGTTGATTATGAAATACTTAAGATACAAATTTCTAACCTGTGAACTATGAAATTATTTTTAAATACTTTGATAAATGTATTTCAATATAATTGATTTCTTCTTCTATAATGTCAAGTATTTTATTCTGTGTACTTAAAAACATTCTGAGAAATAGTCCATTAGGCTTCATCAGACTGCCAAAGAAGTCCATGACATCAAAAAGTTAAGAATACTTAAAGAGATAATTAAAACTCATCAATAAGAAATTGTGACCTAGGTAAAAATAAAATGCCTCTGTATTATGATGGAACAAATCGAGGGACATGGTAATATCAATTCCAAAATAACATGCTTTAATAAAAGCTTCAATTTTTAAACAAAAACACAAACAAGTTAAAAGCTTAATGGCAGGTAATGATGGCATGATTACCTAAAAGAAAATTGGTCCTTTAAAAATACAAAAAAATGAGTGACCTGTGAAGGCATTTCAGTTGCCTGTGATATGTATCCTTGCAGTGAATGGCCTACTCCTATTCAAACTGTCCTTCTCAGTGCTTAAAGGTCAATTAGGATGTGTATAATTAAATTGCTTCTTTTCCTTGTGGTATCACTGCTTTTCACACAAATTACAGAAAAGAGATTCTAATTTAGAATGGTTGTCAGGGTAGATGCAAATTAGAAATGAAGCCCTGTGTCTTGTGATTTGGAAACCTAGGATGGAAGATGACATAATCAGTGTCTAGGCAGAAGAATGAAGAATTTAGGGATCTATTCCTGGATCCATCTATAAATAGAAAAATTACATTAAAGTCATTTAACTATTAAGTACTTGGATTTGTTGATCAAATCATTTAAAACATGGTATTAAATTTAATCACTCAAAGGGTTATTAACCAAGGGTACTTATTTTGATAACTGTAATATGAAATAAATTATTTCCTTTGTAATCCTACATATTTAATTGTTTGCATTTAAAAACAATGCTCAAATTTCACAGGCTTCAACCTCCAAAGATCACCTAAAAATAAAGCAAAATCCCCAAAAGGTATGTTGCAAAATGCCTTTAAAAGAGCCACTACCTCAGTATAAGTGATGTTTTATAGGGAGAAAATAATAAAGATGGAGGAGAGGTATTAGTAAGTCAAGCAGATTTATTTCATAAGTAAATAGTTCTCAAAACTTTTTTGGTCTTAGCACTCACCCACTTAAAAACTGAGTACCCTAACGAGCATTCATTTATGAGGGTTGTATCTATTTACTATATCAGAAATCACAACATCTCACTGTTGTTATAAAAGTGGCTTTGTCCTCATGGACCCCCTAAAAATAAAGTCTTAGGGACCCTAAGACATTAAGAATCACTGTCCTAGGCCATTCATCCAATCACATTTAATATACAAGTTGAATTCCCATGATAAATGGTTTAAAAAAGCCTTTGCAGATTCATAGGATTTGGGAAGGGACCTCAGAAACCAATGAATGTATTAAACACTGTTACAAGTATATCATTTGAAGAGTTGAAAATTATCCTAATATTTCAAAATTCTCGTATCTTAATATTTTTATAATTGAATCTCAAATGTATCATTTATAATATGCTCATTAGAGACAGGGTGAATAAAAACTGTGGTTGTGAATATACTGACATGATTCACTGAACAATTTTCAAAACAATAAAAATCAGAGGATTTAGAACTGGAAAATCAACTAATCAAACTAAAGAAACTGAGGTCAAGAAAGATGAAGCAATTTGCTTAAAATCACTCACGTGGTAAGCAGCAAAAGTGAGATCTGACCCCACGTTCTCCAACTCCAGAGTCAACAGTCTTAACTTTCATGATTACTTGCCTCCTTAGAAATTTCACATATTAGTCCTAATTTTGCCTTTGAAAATTCATATTATTCCTTTCATAGACCTAATCATTAGATTACTTAAAGAAGCTGTAATGTCTCTTCTCTCTCTAGCTTGGACACTGCTCATTCCTTCAAATTTTGTACTTTGTACACAACTAATTTGTGGAAATTATTCAAAACTACCGTCATACCAACATTTTAAATTAGTATGGGTAGTCAGATACAGGAGAAACAATAGGGGGAAATTAAATGCAATCCAAAATTATTAAACAAAAAGTTTATAGAATATTTTGCTTAAAATTATTCACCCCAAAGAAGAGATATGACAATATACTCCCAACCCACTCCTTTACAGAAATAAGAAGTCAACCGGTTTAATTTGTTGCATAAATTTTCTGCCTTACAAAATTTATTTATTGATTTTGCTGAAATTTTTTCTTTTTAAACCTATTTGTTAAATGGAATGGCTCTTTGGGATTGTGAAGAGGAAGAAATACTGGGGGGAAATTTGGTAATGTAAAAAAAAAAACATAAAAAATTTTAAAAAACAAAAAGTGCTTTCTCTATAAGACCAATAAGAGCTCATAGCAGCATCAGGCATTCACATAGAACAATTACCATCCAATCTGTCATTGGAATTTCTAGCTACCTATAAAGTATCTCTAACAACATGACTTATTAGAATCCCATGTCTTAGCCTGGGAAGTGCTGTTCATTAGATACTAGGGCATTTTAATAGCTCTCTTGTTGGGGGTGATGAGAACTCATTCATTGTGGATGGTTCTTTCAGATATAAACAAAGAGCAGCTTTGTGAATGTGATCTCTCTCACACAGGGACCTAAGGCCACATCATCCAAAATGGCTCCTCTGCCCCAGAGGCAGCATTCTTTTGGATGATAAGTTTGTTTTCTGCCTTGACACCTTATGTGGCATTTATTTAAAAGGAATTATTCTGAAAAGAGTTCAACCCCCTATCAGCCAACACTTTGGTGAAGATTACTTAGAATGAGGCAAAGGATAGGCACCTATGGGAAGAAAGGGAAGTTTATGTGGCTGTAGAAGTATAACAACATCTTCACCTATTTTTATAAGCTTGGCTAAACTAGACACTATGTATAGTAATCCAAGGATATAGCAAATTTCTCCCATCCAGGCATGATTTATCATTTCTAGAGCACCAGTTTTGTGTCATTCTCATGTTCAAATATTGAATCAGGAATTCCCCATTGTTCAGGCAATCACCAAATCTTAAGAGTTGGAAGGTATCTCTGCACTCACCTAAAATTCCTCAGAGAATTCTCTTCTTTCTTTTAGAAACCATTCAAGGTCATCTGTTACTACAAGAAGTCTTTCCTCAAACCCTAATATCCTCTCTCTCTACTTTGTTTTTATTATCTTCTCTGATAGAAGGTAAGTTTCTTAAGAGTGCTGATCATTACTATGCCCAAAAGTCTATAAAATCATACATAACTTTGACCTAACAATCCCAGTAGTAGGCATGAATCACAAAATAAAAATAAATAAATAAATAAAAAGGAAAGGAAAAAGACCTATATGTACAAAAATATAGCAGCTCTTTTCTCAAGGCAAAGAATTGGAAATTGAGGGGATGCCCATTAACTGAGGAATGGCTGAATAAATTGTGGTATGTGATTATGATGGAATATTACTATTTTATAAGAAAAGATGAGCAGGATACTCAGAAAAACGTGGAAGTCCTCCATGAGCTCATGTAAAATGAAATGTACTATGTACAAAGTAAAAGCAATGTGGTAGGACGATTAGCTATGAATAACTGCTATTCTCAGCAATACAATGATTCAAGATTACTCTGAAGGACTTATGATGAAAAATGTTATCTGCATTCAGACAAGGAACTGGATGCATTCCTTTTTTTAAAAACTTTATTTTTCGGGGCAGCTAGGTGGCGCAGTGGATAGAGCACCAGCCTTGAATTCAGGAGGACCAGAGTTCAAATTTGATCTCAGACAGTTGACACTTCCTAGCTGTGTGACCCTGGGCAAGTCACTTAACCCCAGCCTTGGGGGGGGGGGGGAGAAACACAACTTTATTTTTCTTAAGTTTTTTTGGGAGGGATAGAGATCTACATTTTCTTTCACAATATGACTTTAATGGAAATGTTTTGCATAACTTCACATGTGCCTTCTCAATTGGGGAGGGGGGAAGGGAAACAATCTGGAATTCAAAGTTTTAAAAACAAATGTAAAAAAAAAACCTTTTACATATAACTGGAAAAATTATATATGTATATATAAAAAGAAGGGATCATCTTATTATTTGCTTTTGTAACCTCAGTCCTTAGCACAATACCTGGCACAAAACAGGCTTTTAATATATGTTTTTTGGCTGACCTAGTTTAATTAATACCTGACCAACAATCCCCTCTACAACATTCCTGACAAGTAGTCATCCAGGATCTGCTTAAAGATCTTCATTAAGGTAAAACTCATTTGGCAGTCCATTCCAAGCTTGTGCAAAATGGATAATTAGAAATGAAAGAAAAGTAAGCAAGAGGATAATAGATGTTCAACTCTATAGTAGTATAAATGAAATTTAAGAAAACCTAAAGGGAAGAATTGATACTTTGTGAGGTGTCTTTGGAAGATATACAATATTCAAAATGAATGAGAAGGTATGAATGATTGTGATCTTCAGTGTGGAAGAAATAGCCAAGAATTAAATGAAAGTATAGTTTCTTATATATAAATATATATATATTAAAAAGCTAGTTTCTGATTTTTTTTAAAGTAACTTTCTTGAACCAAATGGATTACTCCCTCTTCCTCATTCCTGACCTGAACTCTCAAAAATATGCTGTATTTTAAACCTGGTCCCTTTGTTTCTTTAATTGTTTGAATTATTCTCTGTTCTTTAAAACCCAAATCACATGCTATCTTATAACAAAATCAGTCTTGGAAAGGTTCATGGAAGAGATTTAGCCCAACCCCAACCTGATCATTAATCTCTTCTATAATATACTGTTAAGACTTTCTGCCTGAACACTCAAGTATGGGAAAAAAACTTTTTCAAAGTTCTAGAAGTGAGAAATTTTTTCTTCCTCAAATCATGCCTTACAACTGTCTCTCTGCAACTTCAACCTATTGTTTCTAAAACTGTCCTCTAAGTCAAGCAGGACAAATCTAACCTTTCTTTCATATAACAAACACACAAAGATAGTTATATTCCCCCTAAACTGTCTCTTCTCCAGGTTGCCCATTCGTCAGCTAATCCTCTTTATGCTATATCTGGTCTTTAGTCTTCTCACTATCCTCACACCTGTTATACAGGAATGCTGCAACTTATCAATGTCTTTCCTAAAATGTGGTGCCTGGAAATTAACACAAGGCTCTAGCTGTGATTTCTCTCCAAGGTAAGAAATAATCGCCACTTCACTCTTTCAATATTATATTTCAACCTTTTTTTTTTTTTTTTCCCCCCTGAGGCTGGGGTTAAGTGACTTGCCCAGGGTCACACAGCTAGGAAGTGTTAAGTGTCTGAGACCAGATTTGAACTCTCGGGTCCTCCTGAATTCAAGGCTGGTGCTCTATCCACTGCGCCACCTAGCTGCCCCTATATTTCAACTTTTAATGGAACTTAAAATCTTAACTGCTGTCACATTCTTTTGAGATTGCAGTCTGCTAAAACTCCTAGATTTTTTTCCAAAGGAAAGCTCTTTAATAATATACCTTTCTCATCCTATGTTTGTGAAACTGATTTTTTTTTTCACCAGAGGTATAAAAATTTGCATTTATTTCTATTAAATTTCACCTTATTCAACTGATTCTGCCATTCTAACCACTGAGAGCTGACTTTTATCATCCAATCTGCCGATTAGATATATCCTGCTGGCTATTCTGAACTTTTGATAAGCACGTCTTCATTCAAGTCATGGATAAAATAAAAATAAAAAATAAAATGGTTCTAATTAAACCCGCCTGATACTATCTATTTGCTAATCATTTTCTTCCTCAGATCTAACATCACATTTTCTTTTATATTATATTTGTGATATATTACCATGTACTTATAATTTATTATTTATATCTACCCATGGCTAACTGTCTACCTACCTATTTAATTATACATCCACTCAACTGCTTCAAGCTCTAAAAGAATGCACTGTATAGTAATTAGACTTTGTATTTTTCCTTCTGTATTCATATAAAACAAATAAATGGTTGCTAAATAAATGCAAACATGTAGACTGTTCATTTTATATCTGTAAAAGTATATACATATGTAAGGGAATAAATCTACTAAGTAGATTATAGGCAGGCAAGCTATAAACATTTCTGAGAGAAAATGTGTTCTAATGTCGGCTAATAATCTATTTGGAATGAAGACAATAAATTAATAAATATCTCTCACTGAGTTATGTGATCTTAAGTTGTGCTTTAAATTTGTTTCTTCATCAGTAAAATAGGAGGTGAGAAGAGAATTATATGATATCTAAGATCCTTTCTTGATTTAAAATTTTGTAATTCTATGTTTTCAAGAGATGAATGAATAATTAATATTTTGTATTTACAAAGTTTCCCTCTTACTCATAGGGAATTTATATTACGGGAACAGGAGTTAAGCCAAACTGATTTTCTTTACAGAAACAATATTTAAATTTTAGAATGAAGGTTCGTGACTAAGGTGCTTTTGCCTAATTTTAAGAAAAATGACCACAAACACCAAATTTAAACAACTATTTAATCAATTATGAATAATATATCTGTAACTTATACAGTATAAATTTAAGGTATATATAATTCAAACAGCGCAAAACAGTAAGCCAAACACACTGTTTTAATATGATGCAGTGTTACAGGGTACCTTACAAAATTCTTCAGTTTTATCTTTCAAATTTAGTTTAGGCTATAAAAGTTTTTCTGAAATAAGCCAAAAGGTAAAGGAATGTTTTTAATAGGACATAGAATTTAAAAAAGGACTTGTTATGCTACTTTTCTCCATTTATTACAGGTTTTTCTATAGTGAGCACAAAGATCAAGCTGATAAGTTGGTTTTTTTCCTTTTTTTCTTTTCCCCCTTATAAGTAAGGTTATGGTCAAGATCTCTTTATATAAAATTGGCCAATGACATACATTTGTTTGGCTTGCTGTAGTATAGACAGTATAACATGGATGTAATGGAATACATTGTAAATCTCTGTGAGATTGAGGATTTTTTACAAAGTTAGAAAAACTAGCATTTTCTGAGGGTTCCCTAGAATATATTAATCTCTGAGATATAGAGAATATAGAATAATCTAAAACCAATTTGATTTTACATCAAGATTTTGTTCTCTTGAACGTACTTAGGGAATTGGTAAGGGTCATTGAAAGGCATTTTTCCTTAAAAAGGAATAGCACAATTTTTTAACCTGGAGTTTTACAGTTTTCAAATATCTTAACATTTTAATTAGAAAAAAAAATTCTAAAAAATTTAAATAAGAAATAGAAAGAGGAGTAAGTTAACAAATCTAGGTTCCTCCTATAAGGAGGCTGTTATACAGTCTGATATTAAGAAGTTAAAACTGCAAAACTACTTCACTTCTTGACCTAAAAAAAGTTAAAGGTGATAGATTTTTTTTTTTAAATGCATTTGAAGGAGTAAGTAAACTCTCATGCATATTATCAAGCTGGACAAAAAAAAAAAAAAACTGCTCAAGTAAAATATTACACTCATTGAGAATCTAGTGAAGTTTTTGAAGTGGAGGGATTGCTTCATTCTTGGTATGTAGATTCCCACCATCTAGCCTAGAAAACAGCAGGTACTTAATAAATGCTTCTTGATTGATTGAGTCCTATTAACAGACACAATTCTGAATAGTGACTATCAACTAATCACTAAGCTCCCTAAGTTTTAAAAGAAAAGATGTAAAAAGAAGGGAAGGGCCATCATCATTTATAGGAAAATATTCCTTTTTTTTTTTTTTTTTTTTTTGCTGAGGCAATTGGGTTAAGTGACTTGCCCAAGGTCACATAGCCAGGAAGTGTTAAGTGTCTGAAGCCAGATTTGAACTCAGGTTCTCCAGACTTCAGAGTTGGTGCTCTATATGCTACACTAACTAGTTGCACCGAAAGAATTAATTCTTTAAAAATCAGATTTTAGAAAATATCATGTGCAAAACCAAGTACAGAATCTTTTAAAAGCAAATGTACACTCACAATGCAGAACTCCTAAGGGTTGGAAATATGACAAAGAAATTAAGAATAATGGAATACAGAAATATATAAAAGGAAGCAATAATACATGTTACATGATCAGAGTAGGTTAGGAAAATATATCTGCCAAAAGCATAGAAATTTTAATATTTTAAAATTTTAAAACAGGTATTCTGAATATTAACTATGACAAATTCAGAGTGTATGTTTAGACTTTCTCACAAACTAGTTTTGATATGAATCCTCCTTTTCAGATCCAATAATTCATCTCCCCCTCCAATTTCATTACCCTCCTCCTCCCTTTTATAACTACATATATATGGAATTAGTCTCTAAAAATTAAAATTGGATTTTTGGCATACACGAGGAACTTAATAAATATATGTCAACAATACCCCTCTCCCCTTTCCAAAAAAAGTCAAAGTTTTGAGAAGAATGCTTTAAAGGGTACTTTTAATAATGCAGGCACAAGTTTAATCTCACCTTAAGTGCCCCCTAAATTTCTTATTTCCGTTTGAGTCAGCCAGGATTGAAACTTTGGAGCAAAGGCTCTTAACTTTTTGGTTTCAGGAACCTTTTTGTCAGTCTGATTAGTCAGCCAATTGACATTTTTAAAATTAAACATTTACTACATCCCTGGCATGGTGCTAAACATGGGATATAAAGAAAGGCAAAAGCCATTCTGGCTCTCATGGAGCTCATAGTTTAATTTGATAAAGTCTATGGACCCTTTCTTGGAATAATTTTTTCAAATGCACAAAATCAGACACTTAAAGATTCCAGATGTAACCAAAAAGTTCACAGACTGCAGATTTAAGAATTCATGTTTTAGAGTCTTTAACTCTAGCCCTTCTTTTACTCTTACAGGACACATAAGACTGTAAAATAGCTCACTACTAAGTTCTTACCAAGTAATATCAATATTCCTTCATCATTTATTGATCCTTAATTTTTTTTTCTAAGTACTACCACTGTCCAAGTTCCTTATCACCTCTAGAAAATTTCTGTTAAGTGTCTATCAACTGCACCAGCCCTTAAGTCAGGAGGACCTAAGTTCAAATCTGGTCTCAGACACTTAACATGTCCTAGCTGTGTGACCCTGGACAAGTCACTTACCCCCAATTGCCTCAGCAAAAAAAAAAAAAAAAAAAAAAAAAAAAAAAAAGTCCAACAACTGGTCTTTTCTCCAAATTCTCTCTATCCCTTCACATCACTACGTGAATAATTTTTCTTGCGTTCGCTCCAATTCTAAAATCTTTCAGTGTCTGTCAACATTTACTACACAAAACAGGCTTTTTAATATGGCTTTCAAAAAACTATTAAAATAAATCAATAAAACTCACATAAAATGAAGAAAATGTAAAATCTTTCATCTCATTATTTTACCAACTATTAGAATAAATTATTAGAATATTTATCTTTAGCTCTTAAGTCTTTTACAACAAATTAGTTGCAACAGGACTTAAAGCCATAAAACCTAACTTTTTCATCCATTATTTCTTTCTCTCCCAAGAATGTATATTTATTTATTTCTGGCATATCCACCAGGGAATGCATAATTAAAATGATTATACTGTAGGGATAAGAGACCAATAGGGCAGCTGCCATGTCTCAAAGTCTGCTATAGCTCAGCACAGTGGAATAAATGATTTATCTAAAATGATATGGTTATAATTATGTAATCTAAGGGGCTATAATCCCAGTCTCTTCTAACTAATTAGTCACTGCCACTCTCAAACTAATGTCAAATCTACGATTTGACCTAGATTGCATCTAATATGAGATGTTTTTGTTTTCATGACTTGAGTAAGGAAGGTCATTTATTTAGTACAAATTGGTAGAAAAAAGTCATTAATATAACACTGCACTATAGAATTCTCTCAGTCCAAAAGGATATTATAGCAAAGAAAATTTCCTCCCCTAGATGTTCACTATAATAAGAAAATCATAAGTCTAATCACTAGCCCTAGTCCTAGCCCAAGGATAGTACTAAAAAATCCATTAAAGTGAATCAAATTAAAAGATCACCTATTAAAAAAACAAACAAAAAAAACAAATCAGAAAACAAATCACCATTTTAAAATGTTTTAAAAAAATACCAAAATAAAACAATGGTTTGTTGTAAGTAATTATTTCACTGAAATAAATTCAAATCTATGTGTCAACACTATATTCCTTTAAAATACATTTCTACTATATGAAATTTTTATGGTGTATAACTTATATAATAACTGGAAACCTTTACTTTGATTAGAAAGAGCCCTTGAACTTTCAAAAATGATAAAATCACAGACAGTATTGTTTGTATAGAGCTAGAAAGGGATATCAGAAACCTCCTAATACAAATTTATTTCACATTTGAGGAGAACTGAGGTCCAGGAAGTATATATAAGTAACTTGTCCAACATAACAGAGACAGTAAAGTAGCAAAAGGCAGGATTTGAACTAGGTTCCCTGATTACAGAATTTAGCAATCTTCCCCACCCTTCTGCCAATTTCTAAAAATTTGGCATAATTAATTTAAATATATTTTATTTGGAAAATATTATAAACTTTTAAGCTTGTTTTAATATTTTTATGCAAAAATGATCTTTTTAGAAGTTCACCTTTATTCCATTCCAAGTCCTGCTTTTAATGAAAGCATATGCATGCACACACGCACAACTGAAGAATTTAATCCCTCAAGAGTTACAAAATAATCACATGCACCAAGTCTCATATTATCAGCTGCCAGACATTTCAAACTGAATGTATGACAGACCTCTCAAATTCACTATGTCCAAAACAGAAATCATCTTTAACCCATCTCTTGACCCCACCTATCCTCTCTTTCAATTTTTCCTGTTACTATTGAGAATAACACCACCATTCTCCAAATCATTCAGACCCACATATTAAATCTGTTGTCAAATCTACATTTCTAAAAATAATCCTAGCTAGCATTTATATAGTTCTTTTAAGTTTTTTATTACTATGACTATAATTATATTACTTTATTTTATCTGTGGTATTTTATCTACCTTATAAAATACCCTGCATGTACACGTCTCTTTTCCACTCATACAACTGCCCATTTATGGCAGGCTCTTATTGTTTCACCCTTCAAATATTACAATAATCTATTTGTCTGTCTGCCTCAAGTCTCTTCCCACTCTACTCTATCTTCTATTTAACAGCTAAAATAATCTTTCTCAACAGTGAATCTGATCATGTCATCCTTATACTCCATAAACTCACTTTCTCTTTTAGTTCTGGGATCAAACATAAATTGTCTGTCTTTTAAATCCCTTTATAACCTGTATGCTGACTATCTTTCCAGTTTTTTTGCTTACTTATGTCATTCCAGTCACATTAGGCTTCTTGATATTTCTCCAACTCCCAACTTCATACCTTTTTACTGCCTGTCCTCCATGCCTGGAAACACCCTCCTTTCCTTCAAGAATATATTCAAATTCCATTTAATGTGAGATATCCAACACTGCAAGAGACTTTCTTTTGATATGATTTCCTGTTTTAATCTGTATATACCTTACACATACAAGATAAATATTTTATTTCCACATTGTCTCACCCAGTAGAATGTAAACTCCTGGAGCTCCAGCACCATATTTTTGTCTTTGTTTCCCAGTACTTAATACTGAGCTTGAACACTTATGAAACATTTAATAAATGCCTACTAACTGAAAACTAAGAAAAATCCTTAAATAATTAGAAAACTCATTGGAAAGCTGTATCTATAGATAATACTATATTAAAGTGCAAGTAATTAAAATATCCATTACTTCACAAGGGGACAAAAATATCACTTTTGCATTTATGAATTTTTAAAAAATATATTTAAATATAAATTTCAATTATCACTGAGAAAAATTGCAACAAACTGGAAAAGAATAATAAAGTGTAGAATACTAAACAAAGTACATCTGTTATCTTTCATAAATTGTATAGTTTATAAATCCACAAAGTACCACAAAATGACTAAATACAACAACAGTTAGAACCCCCACTATCAATTACACTGCCATGGTTCTAGCAAAACACTTTGCTATTTTGAATACAGAGGATTTTGCAAATTTTAAAAGGATAGGTCTTAAATCTATACAAGTAATGGAATTCAAATTCATTAGGGAGGTAGCATTCTTAAAATTCTTTCTAAAATAAATTAAAGGGGGAGCTAGGTGGTCCAGTTGATAGAGCACCAGCCCTGAAGTCAGGAGGACCTGAGTTCAAATGTGGTCTCAGACACTTAACACTTCCTAGCTGTGTGACTCTAGGCAAGTCACTTAACCCCACATGCCTCAGCAAAAATAAAATAAAATGTATTTTTAAAAATTTAATTATATCAAAGAAGAAAAATTACTGAGTACTTTCCTCAAAAGGATTTACAGGGAGACTAGGACAGAACAACTGAGGATCTTTGGTTTCTTGGAAAAAACAAACAACAAAACACCTCACAAATAAAATTTTTAAATGCTATTGGGAAATCTCATAACATATATCCAGAAAAAAGTAAAGAGTAGAAACTAAATTAGTTTAATATTTCTATTTTCAAAAAAGAAAATTTATACTCTGGGATCCCAAAAACAATTAAATCGATCAACAACAATTATATTTGTCAAGTGCTCACGATATGTCTAGCAATGTGCTAAGGAAGAGGATATGAAAAAAGCCAAAGAGAGTGCTTTGCTCTTAAGGAGCTCCCAATCGAACAGGAGAGAAAACATGAAAACAAATATGTACTGGAAAAAGAGGAAATAATCAACAAGATGCCCTAAAGTTAAAAGTGAATGGGAAAGGGTTCCTCAAGACAGGATTGTAGATAAGACTTAAAGGAAACAGAAAAGCTAACTAAATAGAGGTGAAGGAGAGCATGGCTCATGCCAGAGATGAGAGGGTCTTGTTTGTGGTTCAAGTAGGAGGTCAATGCCCCTGGAACATACATAGAAGAGTGTAATATAAAAGAAAACAATCAACCTTTTAAGGAGACCTTTCCAAATTATGATACAATTACTGATGGCTCTACTAGGAATAAAGCTAAAATGCTAAACATATATTAAAGTATAGAAAAAAAAAAAGTTGTTTTCTGTAAGATCAATATTAACTAATAACCTAAGAAAAATCTGATTACACAGTCTCTATTTATGATGAATATTTTAAATTTACATCCTTCTTAAATGAAGAATGACTGACAGGTACTCTTTAGAGAGGAAAAGAAAAAAACATGTTCTGAAGTTAACTCAGAGACAAAGAAATGTGTTTTAAAGAAGTGTCCAAAACATCAGCAGTGGACACAGAATAGAATCAGATGCAAAATGGAATTTTATTTTCTCAGTGTATCAAAAGAAGAATTAAACTTAGATTTTATCAATACTATCTGTATTATCAACTTATCAACACTAATCTGTATACCTTTCAGTCAAGTATACAGTGACCAAACATGACCAAAAGCTCTAACAAATATTTTGTGGGACACTGGGTCAATATATGGCAACATTAATGATAAGTATCTGCAAAAAGACTATAAAGGAAATAACTATCTTACGTATTATCTGGTTACTGAAGATAAAATGGTAGAGAAATTTTATGAAGATCTTGATAACATCCTCCAAATTACTCTAACACTTGGTGACTTCTGTGCAGAGGTGGGAAAAGATGTAGTAGAAATATATAGCAAAGTGTCTTTTGGGAGGAAAAACATGAAAGGTAAAAAAAGAAAGACCTCTTTATCATGAATACTTCCTTCAACAAGCAAAAAGAGGAGAGAAAGAATTGATAGGGAGAAGAGAAAAAGAATTGGTAGGTGCTGAAAACATTAAATGTAATGAAAATGATACCATAATAGACAGAAAAAGACCTATTATTAAGGACATGTTAGTTACCTCTGAGTTAGTTTTTTTGCAAAGTCATATCATTAACCTATTAGAGTAAAGATCAGAATTTGTAATAAGAATAGCAATGAGAAAAAGCTGGCATACAAGATTTAACTCTGAATTATTTTTTAAAACCTATTAAATCAATGAGTATAATAATCTAGCATTTAATAAACCCAAAGATTATAGCTTCTGGGATAAGACCTCATCATTTGACAAAAATTGTTGGGAAAATTGGAAAACAATATGGCAAAAACTAGGCATTGATCAACATCTAATACCCTATATAACAAAGTAAGGTCGAAATGGGTTCATGTTTTAAACATAAAGGGTGACACTGTAAGCAAATTAGGAGAATAAGGGATAGTCTCTCAGATCTGTGAAGTTAGGAATTTATGGACAAAAAAGAACTAAAGAACACTATGAAATGTACAATGAATAATCCTGAATTTAAAAGGTGGTGTATATACAAAACCAATGCAGCCAAGATTAGAGGGGAAGCAGAAAATTGGGGGAAAATTTACATCCAAGGGATCTAATAAAAGGCCTCATTTCTAAAATATATAGACAACTGACTCAAATTTATAAGAATTCAAGCCATTCTCAAACTGGTAAATTGTGAACGAACATGAAAAGATAATTATCAGATGAAGAAATTAAAGCCATTTCTTGTCGGAAAAAAAAATGTTCTAAATTACTATTGGTTAGAAAAACGAAAATTAAGACAACTAACTCTGAGGTACCACCTCTCAGATTGGCTAAAAATGACAGGAAAAGATAATGAAATAAACCTATTGAAAATAAAAAAATGCAAAAAAAATTAGTTAAATTTGGAATCAGAAAAATCTGAGCTTAAATTCCCACCTTTTATACTTACTAGTAACAAGAGGAAGGTCTCTATCTCTCAGGCTCAGTTTCCTCACCTATAAAATGGGAATTATGCTAATGCTTAAAATAATAATTGACCTCAAAGTTACTGAGAGGATCAAATGAGATAATGGATATCCTTTTCAAATTTTAAAGCACTATTATAGGAAATGTCAGTTCTTAACTCTTGGCCATGGTCAAAAGACAAATGCAAAAAGTCTAAATCTCCAGGGTTTTTTTAAGCACCATTTTAACTAGTCAGAACATATCATTCAAGTATATTTGTAACAAACCCTACATCTAAATGAACTCAGAACCCAAAGAAGGAAAGCAATTTCCTAAATAGCAGCATTTGAAGAAAGATGTATGGAGGAGGAGGAAACAAAGGGAAAGGGGGGAGAGCGAAGGAGATATGAAAACATTCAGTTTTTTGGACTAAATGGTTTACAAAGAAAGAATTCAAAGGACTTTAATTTGCTTTTATGTTATGAGTAGATGGTGATAATCAGATGCAACAAAATCTTTTCACTAGAAAAGCAATATCAACATGTCACTGGGTTGAGATGTAATGGTCTTAATGAAATCCTCATGAGAAATCAACAAAAACAAGTTATATATAACCACTGTCCTAAAATGCTATTAAAGTATCAAATTATGAAATTGTTTCCTCATCAAAGCAAAACTCTGTGGATGTGTTAGGTAGAGAGAATATTACATGTAAAACATATTTTAGTAAAGAATGATGGCTGCATCTGAGTGTTAAATAACCTTTCCCTTACAACTTTATATCTATACAAGTGTTCACACTGTGACTCTAGTCTATTATTAATTTGGCTTCCCTTTAACACAAGTCCTAAAAGATTCTCTTTTATAAAATCTTTCAATATTGTCTGTTAAAAAATATCACAGTTGTGTATTACAATACAATTAGGTTTTTTTTAAAAATTAATAATCAAATTTGCCTTTTAACATATGAAAAGATGATAGGCATTGCTTTAGAGGTTGGGAATAAACTTATTGATAATGCTTATTCAAACAATAATCAGTTCTATTCAATTGTACAACCATTCAATGACTACAAAGGATTTTACCAAGCTTATACAAAATTTTTTGTTGTTCAGTCATGTCCAATTCTTTGTGATTCCATGGGTCATAGCATGCCAAACCCTTCTGTGCTCCATTATCTCCCAAAGTCTGTCTAAACTCATATTCATTGCTTCCATGACACTAAGTTATCCATCTTATCCTTATTCTTTTTGCCTTCAATCTTTTCCAATATCTATTTGTCGTTTCCAGTGAATTTTGTCTTCTCATTCTATAGCCAAAGCATTTAACTTTTAGTATGTGACTTTTCAGTGAATAGTCCAAGTTAATTTCTTTAAGTATTGACTGATTTGATCTCCTTGCTATCCAAGGGACACTCGAAAGTCTCCTTTAGCATGACAGTTAAAAAATGTTGATTCTGAGGCAATCAGCTTTTCTTATATTCCAATTCCATATATTGGAATATATATTCCATATATTATTGTTGAAAAAAACACAGCTTTGACTATACAGACCTTTGTTGGCAGGTGATTATCTGCTTTTTAGAATGCAGTCCAGATTTGCCATACCTTTCTTTCCAAGGAGCAAGTGTCTTTTAATTTCATAGATCTCTGGGCCCCAAAATATTAAATTTGATACTTTTTCCACTTTTTCTTCCTTTATTTGCCAAGAAGTGATGGGATTAGTTCACTCCTCTTGGATCTCTATCTTATCATGGCAGAAGGACTTATGTAGCTCAATAAAATTATTAGCTATGTCATGCAGGGTTATCAAAAATAGACAGATCATAGAAGAGTTATAACAAAAAGTCATCTAGTGGAGAAGAAAATGGCAGACCACCTCAATACCTCTGTTAAGAAAACACCATGGGCAGTATTAAAATAATATAAGAAGTATCAAAGATGAATAAGACAAGTGATTAAAAACAAATCACACCATGGAGGAAACAGAGGTTATAATAGCTACCAAATTACTATTAGTTCTGCTTGGTCCTGTAACACAGAAATAGAATTAACAGGAAAAAGTTACAGACAGACATCTTTTGACTCAAACATAAATTCCAAAGATACAGAGCTGTCCCAAAATGGAATGAACTGCTTTGGGAGACTAGATAACCACTTAGATCCTATTCAGGTACGATGAACTCTTAGTTCATAAAATTATAAGATATAGAAGTTAGAAAGAATCTTAGAAGATTCTAATAATTCCTCCAATAAGATTGCAAGCTAATAAAATATCATTTAATTTATAATATTTTCCCTTTGAGAATATGAAAAAGCATTGATAAATAGAAAGCTAATTATCTAACTGTTACAAAATATGAACATATACCTTAGGCAGGAACAAAGATAAGGCACTTTAGGAAGCTGGTTTGAGTAAACATCTATATTTTAAACTTCAGGAGAACACTGATTTCATTTAAGTAGCATTACCTCTATTGATACAGATCACAGCCCAGATCTATGTTTTAATCCCATGCAAGTCTTGTCCCAAGTTTTCCCTCAGATCCTCCAGAGTGCCAGTGTGCTTTTCTCATGAGTATCAGTGCAGCATTCTAGCTTAATCGTTAGGATCTTCTCAACATGCTAGGATCCTCCCTCACATTCTTCTGATATTAAGTAAATACTAATTAAGAATACAAGCTATTCTTCTAATATGATATGCTTTTACCACATTATCAATTCATGTTCTTTTTAGATTGTACATTTCTTTAATGACACTTTACACTGCTTCTGTCTGATTTTCATTTGTAATATGTTGTAGTCTACCTATATTCACCATGCAATTTTCCATTGCTATTTGGGAGATCCTCAACTTTATTCTTTGAAAACTGTAGTGGTCTGTCAATCACAGTCATATATCATCACTGGGAAAATATTAGTGATTGGGCTTTTTAAGGAGATTAGGTCATTAAAAAAACCAGTATAATATCCTCGAATCAACACAATTTATCCACAGATGGGAGGCTCTAGAGAACTTCATCATGTAAAGGGAATTCCTCTATTTGGCCTCTGTACTGGACTTCATCCCAGACAGGGAGCACCTTTAGGAAGGACATTCCTCAGTTTTCTGCCTTGACTGATTAAGTTACCAAAAGATTGTTGAATTGAATTATTCCTATGCTGTATTTATCAAGGAATTTTTATGTACTTACTATATGCATAAAGGCTCATTAGAAGACTGTTCTTAAGGCTACTGCTAAGTCAAAAATTATTCTTTATAAAAGAGGAACACTGAGATCTTCTTTACCTTTTAGTCAGTAGAATGACTATAAAGATGTGCTCTACTGTAGACTATCACTTGGTAAAAATTTTTCAAATTTTTGTCAAGCACATTCTTAATACATCTGTACAATATTCTCATAAAGATATTTATGAAGACAACAAAGTAAATATATGGGTGGGTAAATGAAAAAGTATTAGGAACCTGTTATATGCAATGCAGTGTGCTAAACATTAGGGATACAAATAGAAAAATAACACCATCCTTGCTCTCAAGACGCACACACATTATAGTGGGAAAGACAATATATATAAAAGGTTTCCTATCTCTAGCTGCAGAGGGAAAGCAGATAGTAATCTTTCATCTTTAATTTTATTTTTATTAGTAAAATCATGTCAGTTTCTGGTGTTGAGTTGTCATGGCGCCAAGGACTTTGGAAAACTTTTTATTCTGGGTGCTGTGAAATTAGTTGCTAGGGATACTTGCCAAGATATGGCTGGTGGGGGGCAGGAGGGAGGGGACTAAGCTGGAAAGAGAATTGGTGACCTGAGGGGTGCTATCATTACCAGGATTTTTGGGTTTACCTGCCCATTTGTCAGTAGTTGATAATTTTAGTGGCAAAGAATATACATAGTTAATAATTTATTCCCTAAATTACCTTTTGGAATATTAATACTGTCCATGTCAGTTTTCCCTCCTATTTTTGAGAGATTATCCTTTCCCTATTCCATTCTATACATATTAAAAAAGTTATCTCTTAATATTCCAAAAACTGTTATCTCCAACAATATGTACATGCTTCTGTATTTGGTGTAATCTAGACATTATTCTTGACTTTGCATTCTTTGATGATATTTCTAGTCCTGCATCTAAAAATGGGGGATAGACTGAAGTTTTGTAACTGATGAAGAAAACAAATTATAGTAAACAATGACAAACCTGTCTCATTTCCTATTTGTAATCATCTTGCCAGCATCATCTATGAATTATCTTATTAGTGAAAACTTAATTAGGTCTCATGCCGATCTATAGAGTTGTTTATACCTCCACTGGTTTATTTTCTGAGGGAAAAAGTGCTTACAATCTTTCAAACGAGACTGATATTTTACAAAGAAATCTAGATTCTAAACTGTCACCTTTGCACACACTTTCTATACAGTATATAACACATAATTGGCATTTAACAAATGCCTTATAGGCTAACTGTGGCAAGGAATTTGAAGGAATATTATATAGAGGAAAGACTGATGGAAATGATGTTACATGCTTTTATTAGAATTTATTACTTGTTTACCTTTGGGGAAGTCACTTAAAATATCGGTGGATCTTTTATTTTTTTCACCAATAAAAGGACCTCACTAGATGGATACAATTCTTAGTCACTTAGTGAAACTAGTGTTTGTCCAGAGGCCTTCTAGAATCCTGTGACAATATTTTATAGCTGTTAAACTTCTGTAGGAAATGGTAATAGTCTAAATCTGTATCACTACTTTTTTCCAATTCTTGTACCAATAACCCATTTAAGAAGGTATTGACACAATTCTCTATGGAGTTTTAATACCTTTTCTTCCAATTTGTGATTTTAACCTTTGCTAGTCAATAGGCTAATTAAACACAGCTTTTGCTGACATAGCTCTCACTCATATCTTTAAGTAATTGCTTCTGATCTACTAAGGTTTAACTGATTTCACTTTTCAAGGCTCTAGGGGAGGGGAAACTGTTTGGGGTTCGTTGTATTCAGCACCTCCAAAATCTCTTAAAAATAATAATACAAAAAACAACAGATTTGTAGCATAATGCTGCCTGCTTCTATGTATATACAAACACTCCACATATATACACCATACACTAAAGAACTATGCATAGAACTTTTATTCATTTAACTATGTTCCATGAAGAACTCATCTATACCAATGTGATTTTTAAATAGCCTTTCTGTCACTCTGATGACAAAAGAAAATAAATTTATAATAGCTCTCAAATATCTCCTTTTACTAAGAATGCTAAGAGCTTTTCTAACAACAAAATATGAAAAACTGAAAAAACAGATGCTTTAGTCAACTTTGTGTTATTCACAACAAAAAAATCACTGACTGTAGAGATCATTTAGTTCAATTCTCTCATCTGAATTAATGTGGCTAAGTGGTTTGTTTAAAGATCATGGCTGTGATCACTATCTCTAATGAGAAAATAATTGGCACTAACCATTACCCTCACATCCTTTTGATTTAAATCCTATACTTTCCATTAGGTGAGCAGAAGCACGAATAATTTATATGTGGCATTCATTGAAAGAAACATACATGTATTCTTTCTTCCTGTGCTTCAAGCCCCTGTAAACTCAAAATTATTTTTGAATCATAGGGATTCACAGCTATAAGGGACCTTAGCAATCCCTTTGTTTAAATACCTAACTAAAGTATAGGAAGCAAACGGGTTAAGTGACTTATTCCTATCACAGAAGTAAATAGCACTAGAATTTTAATTGTGATCCTTTGAATCTAAACTAAATTACCTTGAGAACAAACTGGAAGGTGAAAAAGTAAAATGGAGGAAGCTACAGATAATCCATAAAATGAAGATAAAGAGCTGATGACATAAGTAATGAAAAAAAATTTTAAGGACTTTATTAAGTAACCAAAGATCAGGAAAAAAAAAAAAAAAAAAACAACTTGTCTATAAAAGGAGGGAGAAAGTACAGGAAAAAAAAAGAAACAATAGTAAAAGAAATTTCCTTTAGAAATTCATAAATACCATTCGTGGACAAATTTGGTAAAGATTCTAGGTATTGGAAGAAAGCTATAATTAGAAGCCTTATTAACAAAGAGCTGGGCTTGCTATCTTTGATGAGAAAATATAAATAAGCAGGAGAAAATAGGGAAACAGAATTGGTCCCAGCTACAAAAAATAATGACGAATATAGATAAAGGCTTTCAAATCTATAATATTCCACACTGTGTTCAAGATATAATTCTAAAAAGAACATAAGGATAACTACTACATGTTTGCTTAATACGAAGATCCCTTGAAACTCCCTTGGGGGATAACCAAGCTTAAAGAAAATCTAACCCATTGTTTTTTCTTTCTTTTTGTTTCATGGACAGATAAAATGATTGAATTGAAAGGAAAAGAAAAGATGGCAACAGAATACAAGGTAATTGGTTAAAATATGTTGAAGTAACAGGAAAGAGGAAAGCTTGTTGTAGTTGATATAGCACTGAGTTCTAGCCTCCAAATAACAATAGAATACTGTCATGAAGAACTTTTAAACTAGAAGTTTTGACCATTGCTAATTGACATCTTCTCTGGAACTAGTAATGTTAGAGAGTTGTTTACATTTTGGAGACACATGGAAAGAGTTATACAAATTGCTACACTGTAAAAGTAAGATCAGAAGAATATCAATACGATAATAATAAACAATAAGGAGTTTTACAAATGAAGACGGAAATGCTCAGAACCAGAACAGTTTTCACAATTACAACTATACTATAAAACCAAAACTTTGAAAGCTGTAAGAACCATGATTAATATAGCACAACCATCCATGATTTCAGAGGATCAATTATGAAACATGCTATCCGTTACAGAGAGGTGATAGAGTTAGGTCCAGAATGACTTTTTTTGTTGTTGTTTATAGCCATAAGGGGAATTTTACTTGATTATGCTTATCTGTTACAGGAAATTTTCCTTTCTTTTCCTTTTCCTTTTTTTCCCCCCAGTGGAATGTGAATAAGAGAGAAAAAAAATTATGGTTTTTTGTTATTTTTTTAAATGAACAGGAAGATGGGGGGATGTTATTACAAATATGAAATGCTTGCATAAGCACTCACTGTATTACTAGTTTTACCTGTTTTACTTTAAGAGAGACTTCTCACAAAATGTCACTAAAACTTAAAAACAAAACCAAATCTTAACTTAGACATTATTATGACCCTAGGTAAGTCATCTAATCTCTAAATCTCAATCAGTCTCATCTGTAAAATGATTATACTAATAAGTTTAATGTGAGATTTTTTTTTTTTTAAAAAGAAGACATTTAGGTCTCAGACACTTAACACTTCCTAGCTGTGTGACCCTGGGCAAGTCACTTAACCCCAGCCTCAGGAAAAAAAAAAAAAAAAAAAAAAAAGACATTAAAGAAACTTGCCAAACCTTAAAGTGCTATAGAAATGTAAGTCATTGTTACTATTACACACAACTGTCTTAAGTTTGTTGAACTGCTTTCTTTTCTTTTATTCTTTGCTATTGATGACACCTCTCTGGGCAAAGAGGAAGGATATATTTGGAAATAAACATGATGAGAAAAAAAAAATCAATAAAAAAATTTAAAGGGAAAAAAGAAGAAAAGACCTGTTTAGAATACTAAGCTTCAGGGCAGCTGGATGACACAGTAGATAGAAAGTCAGGATTGAAACTAGGAAGACTTGAATTAAAATCCAGACCTCACACTTAAGTTTTATGATCAAACTTCCTCTACAAGACTAGGAAGCCAATTCACCAAGGGTAGATCCCATCTCGGCATAGCCCCAGACAAATTGTCTGACTGGCATAAGAAACAAGCATATTTGTGCATATAGGTACAAGAGAGGATACAATTCAACAAATGTTTACTGGGTGCCTACTGTGAGTATGGCATATTGCCAGACACTAAATAAAAAATAAAAAAAAATAAAAAAATAAAAAAAGAATCAAAGCTATCTCAGTCATCAAGGATCCTATGTAGTAATGAAGGGAAATGTGGACACAAATAAGTGCCAACCACAACGAAAATAATAAAGATTTTCTAGAGGGAAACAGGTCTAATAAAGGATCAATAAAGATCTGGCAGAGGAGGCCTATCAAATGGACTTTGAAAGAAGCTTAAGGATTCTATAAGACATATATAGAAATACATTCTAGGTATGTGGGAACTCTTATGTTAAGAGAAGAGGTAGAAAATGGAATACCCTGCATAGGAAACAGCAAGATATTTTGCCTAGGAGGTAAGCTGTCTAGGGCCTGAATAAATATGTTATCTGAGACAGAATAAAGAATGATTGAAGATTTTTGAGTTAGGGCAGAATATGATTTTTATCTGCATTACCAAGACCTGTCTAGCTCACTGCTCTTCCAGAAGAAGTTAACTACAAAGTTCTAAGTTTACCACATGGAAGACAAGTCAGTGTGAACCTCTAAGTGCCCCTCTAAGATGATGAAATTGTAGGGCCCACTAATTAGGAACAGAAAATGAATAGTGCTATTTTCCAAGTTTTGAATATGAACTTCCCAGTCCAGGCAGCAGAAAAATAGGCTAAAGTCAATTACTACTGAGAACTCACAATTCTATGACCAATATTTGAATGAACTCTTTACTGGGAAATTGATTCAGAAATGTAATCATCAACACAGATTGAGTAATGGTCAATATAGATAAGAATTCAAAAGATGAATATTGTTGATAGATTTTACCAATAAATTACAAATAAAATCATATATTGAGTGGAAAAATGTAAAATGAGTATATATTCACAAGGACATCTTTTAGGGATGGAGGCAGATGGGTAGGAAGGGAAACAACTAGTGTCTGTTTTTTATATAGTCTCTTTTCATATTTGAAGTTAGGTCCTCCTGACTCCAGGGCTGGTGTTTCATCTACTCTACCACTGGACTGTCCTTCATAATGTAGTCTTGATAAATTTCAAATGACCATGGACTTTTACTTTATATTTCAAGGCAGAAAGAGATATAAAGGAATAGATATGATAAATTTTATCAAGTGATTAATCACCTGTGTGTAACAAACATATGAGTTACAAAATAACACTTTATCTAAATAATTGCATTTAATGTGATATCCCTAAATTTTTCTATAATACTGCAATTTGGTTGCTTAACAAAAAATTAAATGTTTTTTAAAATTTCTGTGAGGAGAAAATGTTCCTGGGGAAACTATTCAGTTAAATATTCATCTAAATAAAAACCACCAAAAATATTTTCATTAAAAAAAATATAGAAAGATTATCAGTAGTAGCAAATAACCTGGAAGCTTAATATTTTATAATTACAACTTAATATTTGATGTTTACTAAGTAAATATCTGATAATTTACAAGTTTGATAATTTACTGAGTAAAAACTGGTTGCTTGACAAAAATTTCTGGGGAAATTACAAAGGAATCTAACTGAAATTAGATTTAGACCAACATCTCATAGTACCTGCCAAGCTAAAGTCCAATTAGAAACACGTTAGATATGAAATGTCACACCATAAATAAATAAAGGAATTCATAACTAAATAAAAAATAGAAAGGATTTTTTCAGAAGATAAAGTTGATAATTTTGAGTACATAAAAGGTTTTAGACAAATAAACAAAATCAATGCAGCCAAAGTTAGAAAGAAAACATTTAACAGAGAAAATCTTTGCAGCAAGTTTTCCAAATAAAGATGTAATTTTAAAAATGTGGACAAAATGTAAGCAGAATGGAAACAAATTTATAATAATAATAACCCTTTTCAACAAATAAACCATCAAGGAATATGAACAATCTTCAAAGGAAAAAAAATTCAGACTATCAATGGCCATATGAAAATATTCTAAATCACTATCAAAGAAACAAATTAAAATAATTTATATCCTTTAGATTAGCAAAGATGACAAAAAAAAAAAAAGCAAATGAAAAAGGTTGGAGGGACTGTGGGAAAACAGGCAGATTAATGCACTGCTGATGGAACTGTGAATTGGCATAATCACTCTGGGGATCCATCTGGAGCTCTGACTCAAAAGTTACTACAGCCTTGTTATACTTTGCTATTCTGCTATGTATTTTTTGATCTAACTACATACCCATCTATAAGAGCTACATCTGAAAGAGATAAAATAAATTGGAAAACGACCCATTTGGGAAAAAAAATTTTTGTTCCAGTTCTTTTTGTGGAGGCAAAGAACTAGAAGCTAAGGGGATATCCATCGATCGAAGAACAAATATAATGGAACATTATAGGTGCTATGAGAAATGATGAAAGGAGCATTTCTGGCAAATCTGGGAAAAATTGTATGATGGCATAAAATGAAGAAAGAAGAACCAGAAGAAAAAAAATTAATAACATTGTGAAGACATACCCCTTTGAAAGACTGAAGAGCTTTGAATTACTACAATGCACAATGATGTCAGAGGATTCGTGATAGTAAGCCATCCTCCCTACCTAACTCAGAAGTGATGAAATCAAGGTAGAGACTGAGACATGTTTTTGGAAATGGCCCTTGTAGGAATGTTTTCC
Organism: Sminthopsis crassicaudata; assembly: GCF_048593235.1. Taxonomy (NCBI): domain Eukaryota; kingdom Metazoa; phylum Chordata; class Mammalia; order Dasyuromorphia; family Dasyuridae; genus Sminthopsis; species Sminthopsis crassicaudata. The sequence goes on from NC_133620.1 coordinate 137,740,643, forward strand.
CTGACTCTGCATATTTATTACAAGAATATTTTCTTCCTCCTCTTGGGGGGAGAAAAAGGGTGGAAGGGAAAGAAAATATTTTGTGGAAAAGTTATTTAAAAACCTATTACGTAAAACTGCATATTTAAAGTAAAATAATTTCACCTAGCCTACTTGCAATATATACAACCTCACAAGAAAAACAAGTTTCTAATTTTATTTCCTTAAATCAGTGGTATAGCAAATTTAAATAGTCACATATTGAATTAAAAATATCTATATTGTAGTATATTTTTATTTTATTATTTCCCAATGATATTTTAAACTGGTTCAGCTGCTCTCAATTTCACTATAATTGACACTTTTGCCTATTTCCTATGATCAGGATCCTCTATTCCATGATGAAAATCTATTTGGCCTACAAAAGCATGAATTTTAAGTTTTTTAACAGTGAGAGCCTGAAAAGACAAAGAATAGTTAAGCATTTTCCATAAAGACAACAAAGCTCTCTGGATAGAAGAAAAATTTATGATCTTTAGCATAAAGTACCAAAAAGTGTTTCATTCAACCTATATTTGTCAAATCTAGCTTCCTCACTTCTTTCATTAGCCATTATATAGGATCACTTTTCTTTGAAAATTTATTTATTTTAGGATTTCAGAATTCCTAAGGTTCAGCTTCATTTTAAAGATGAAGAGACTGAGGTCCAGGGAAATTAATACTTGCAGAGGTCTATAAAATAGGGCAGAGCTAGGCCTAGAACTAAGATCTTCCAATATCTGACCATTTCATCTTTCTAAGACCCTATACTCATTACATGAATGCATGTTAGTATTAGGATTCTCTCCCTCCCAACACAGATATTCAGCTCTAGATCTTAGAAATAAAGTGCCTAGCACAGTTAGACAGTTAGGATGGTCCATAAGTGGGACTTTAATCAAACTTTGCTGATTGCAACTTCTATTCAGCATACTGTGATATCCCATGCTTAAAAAAGAAAAAAAATTATTTATATAAGGGTTTTAAGATTTATAGAGCACATATATACATTTATCCATTTGATCCTTGCAATAGTCCCATGTCTAAGTAAAACAAATACCAACTTCATTTTATAGATAAGGAAACAGGATCAGATATGAGACTACAGTTAGATAAGGGTCATAACTGAGATTTGAACCCAGCTCCTCTAAGTTCAAGATAATATGCATTCTTTTATATATTTCTCTTTATAGAAAAAAACAAAAATCCACCTTCTTGAATAGAGTCTGTGGGTCTTAGCAGAAAGAAAAAAGATCCCCATTTCTACTTTTAATATCAAGTTCTCACATGTAGTTTGTTTTTCCCATACTCAAGAAAGATATAATTATATTAATAGGTCCCCAAAATATTTTTAGCAAAAGATGAATTAAAGAGATATTATTGCAATAAGATCGTTATGTCATATATAACTAATAAGAAATACTTTTAAAGCTTTACTTTAAAATCACTGGGAAATTCTAACTTAGGGAATACTTTTCCCAAACTTCTGTCCTTTCTTATAAATCACAATTGATGCTAAATCACAGAATGACTAATGACTCTATCCTTTAAATTTTAGAGTTCTCGAAGAACTGTATGTTAAAAGTGACAGAAACATATCCATCACTTCAAAAAAAATTGAATTATTAGGCAGGTATTAAAATGAAGATTTGTTCTTAGTGGTAATTGTTCATGTAGGCTTCACAGTTCTCTTGGAACCCACTATAGAAAAAAAAAATTGGTCTTTTTATCAAGATCACCTTGCTTTAAGTCTTGTCTCTGACATATGATGATTTTGTGGACCCTGGCAAGCTACTTAACTTCTCAAGTGTTCAAGGTAACTCTTGATATGTTGCAGAAAAGGTGCCAACTTGCATTAATAAAGGATTTTTCTTCATCTCAACATTTCCTATACCAATGAAAATATAGATCTCAGCCTATTCATTTATTAGCCCTATTAATTTTTTAAGACTTACAACAATGTTTCAATTCCTGTCATCAGGCTGAATAGATCAAACTTACTTAAATATAACAGTATAGTCTCTCTTAATTTAGTTGTAATTCACTAGCAAATGAAGCCAAAGGGTGAGGAAGAAAGGTACATAGGTGTTTAAACCATCACCTCAGGACAAAGCTCTCAAAATAAGTGAAGTCTAAAGTTAATTCCTTAAAAACAAACAAAACAAACCAGCCCATAGTTAATAAGGGATCAGAAAAGGATATCTGTTCTTCAATTCAAGAGGCAAATTTAGCATTTAATGACAGATTCTCATGCTACTTATATATTAAATTGGTTCTATAACTTCTAACCAGCTTGTATGAAACTTCAGTTACTGACCTTTTTTTTAAAGTTATAAATTTTAAATAAATGTGATTAATAAAACAATTGTGAGAGAACTTCACACTTTAAATGTTTTGCAATAATTTTTCTCTGCATAAGATTCCTAGATCTTAACTTAAACTGACAAAAAAGTTAAGAATTGCTGCCCTTGCATATAAAGAATGTGACTAACCAAGTATTTTTAACTTTTGTAAATTTGGTCAATTTTGTTCTCTGTAAAATTTGTAATTATGTGTTGTACTTCAATCTTATAGTACTAGTCTACTTAGGCTATAATAGTTAATAAAAAATTGAACTCCAAAATATAGTTTTGTTTTGTTTTTTAAGATGAAGGCCAGGTTTCAATCTCTGTCATCACCCTTCAGTTCAATAACATTTTGATATAAATAAAGTTTACTCTTACCCTGTAAAAATTTTGCCTTGGCTTCTTCCTGTTTTTCAATAATAAAGGACTGCAAAATAATGATGTACTAATAATAAAAATGGCGTGCTGTAGTGAACAGAAACTGGCATGATATGATCTTGGGCAAGTTACTTTATACTTTAATTTTTAAAATTTTCTCAAAATCTATTTTGAGAAGCAAAACAAAAACAAAAACTGGTAAACTGAAATATTTTGTTAGAAATAATGGCTATCATTTCTTTTGGTGATACTGTTTTTATCGCTCTTCCCTTCTTTGAAGTACGTGAAATACCCAGCAGAATTAAAGTTAGAGGGAAGGTAAAACGATAGGTAAATGAAGTGAAGCCATATTTACTCTAAAGATAAACTATAAAGGACAGTATTACTAATCCTGATATTACCATGCCTTGTAAAGATCAAGGATCCTTTATAGAAAATAAAATGTTAACAATAAAAAGCAGTCTATGCTAACCCAAATAAATTAAAAAATACTTCAGGCAATGTCTCATCCTGAAGTTTCATGTAATGAGAAGCTATATATAAGCACAAAAGGATCTTTTTTTTTTTTTTTTTTTAAAGTCTTTGGTAGAGAAATCTTATTAAAAGAGAGTAAGGAATTCTGAGTTACCTACTAAAACAAGAAATGCGTTTTCCTATTTTAATCAGAATATGTGGAATGTGATTTAGCTATCATGATTAACATATTTGGAGAGTTGAATTTCTGTGCTATTTCTCTCATGCCCTGCTATGACTTTCCAAATTGTGGTCATTTTTTTCCCCATGTTTTTTCCACAGAGTGCAGAGATGTGAACTCTCCCTTCTTGCTATATAATATCACTGCCTCTTTTTATTTGCAGTTTCTGAAATGTTTGGGAAGCAAGGTACTGAAGTTTTGCAGACTGTTGGCTTAAGGGAAGAGGAATGGAAAGAGGTACACCTTCTTGTGGACTCTCCTTTTAAAATACAGTGAGAAAGTACTACAGAACTTTGAGATGACCCCATAGAGAGGTTTTGTTTGCTTCTAAGTACTTGACTGCAGGGTGAGGTGTTCTGTTATTTTAAAAAATATATAAATCTTATAAAAAGCTAGATTGTGAAATTTTATTATTTTTTTCAATTTAAGCGTGGTTACATACTTTTTTACTTAATTTTTCAAAATTTTGTCTTTCTTCTCTGCCATTAGTTTATGTGTTTCATGTGTAAAATGAAGGCAATGGATAATAAGATCATCTCTATGGTCCCTTCACATTTTTAAATTATGTTTACCTAAATTTGAAACTTTGCAAGCCTTTTTTAAACCTACATATAATACTTTAAAAAAGCAAAATAATCTTAATATAATTTTCAATGTTGAGGGTATAATTTAGTAAAAGATAATTCCATTTTGGGCCCTCTACCAAAAAAATAAAAGTTGATGACATTTCTAGAGAGTGATATAATGGTAACTTGAAAAAAAAAATCTTCCTCCTTAACCTCAGCAGAATGAATTTGGAACGATTCGGAAAGATTCTTCAGTTAGAAAATAAGCGAAAAATCTGACACATATTAATAATGGACTGGTTTACTTGGTTAAGGTAGGAAGCTGAGGCCAAAAGTTGATCCCTACTTAATTTCTGGTTTTGAGGCCACCGATTCCATCCTTCCAACTGCATGATAATTCCTCAATTTATGGATATCTAGTTTATGTAATGCATTGTAAATAGGTTGTTTAGAATTTGGAACAAATGCTTCTGGAAGAAGCAAAATCCCTAAAGACATTTCAGTTCCCAGACAGCACGGCAGCATGGTCAGTATCTGGTACATGTACAGAAAATAATATAGAACTAATCATTCTGTTTCCTTGGGAAAACATATTCAGAGTTCCACATTAGGATAACAAAAATGTAGTTCTATTAGGAAGCATTAATCTCCTCTTATTTCTTTTCAATTGCCAGGTAGAAAAAGAACTTAATATTTCCTTAATCACATGAATTGGTCCCTCAGTCTGGGATACAGGCTAATTAGTAGAATGAGAATGGGAAATGGTAGACCTTTTTTCCCCCCTTCTCTTTATTCTTTGTATTAATAATAATAGCATGTTTTTGTACAATACTTTAAGATTTACTAAACGCTGTCTTTGAAACAAACCCTGTGACATAGTAATCTTCATTGTTCAGATGATTTACTAAAGATCAACAACCAAATCTGAAACTCATATTCAAATTAAGTTTCTCTTGATTACAAGTTCAACATTCCCTCTGTTTCAAGGTAGGCACTTAATATTTGTTGAATTTGTTAAAGCAGAGACTGACATGATTGTGGTGGTGAGTTGAGGATACAGGGTAGTATACAGGAACTGGGTGGTCAAAAATGATAAGGTGAAAGGTTTCCTGACAAGAAGGTATTTTTCAGTTAGAGCCAGTTATCTTGTAACCCTCCTTTTTCTTTTGATCCTCAGGGATTAGACTAAACACTACTATTCCCACTTCTTCATTATGACCAGTATGCATGTGTTTCCATGACACAATGAAGAGACCGAGTTCTCCTCAAACATCCTCAGTTTTCCCTCAGATAGAGGAATCTTTAATTTCTGCCCCCCTAGGGCTTTTCTTTTTTCAGAGATTTCCATAAACCTCAATTGCCCTTCTTTAATTATTTTTCTCAAGAGGAAAGATATGCACATCTAAGTGATAATGGGTATACAAAAGAATGAAAAGAAGCAGAATTATCTATAATTTCACAAACAGGTGTTCCAGATAGAGCTAACATGGTAAAACAGGGAAGAGGTTTAGTGCAAGGAACCTCACTATAATTGGGACATTATGAATTCCTGGGATTGGGAAGGGAAAGAATTTCCAAATTTCAGCAGATGGTAGGGAAGGAAAATTCCTGTAGTCATCCAGTGGAGCTGGTCATTCAAATTAAGTCAAGAACTATTTGAAAAAAGACTTTAATTTCAAAGTGAATTTTTTCTACCACATACTTTCTGAATTAATATTGGTACAGAAGAATGATTTATATGGTAATTAGAAAAGCAAGGTTCAAATTATTTTCCTACCTCTGTGGCTTTGGACAAGCCCCCTTACCTTTTTTGGGCCTCAGTTTTCTAAACTGAAAGAAAGTTGGGCTGGATGCCCTAACTCTCAATCTTACAATCCTGATGAACTTCCTTTCTTTTTTCCTCACTACCAAAGAACTGGCTTTTGCTTGGATGATGCAAAATTAACTTATAAATAAAAGACATAATTAGAAAGGGAAATCCAATTCATAGAAATCACAGTATTTTTCAAAAACATAAATGACTCTAAGACTAATAAGGAATTTAGAACATTTTCTATTATTGTTTTCCCTTACTAATGTGAAAAGGAGGATTGTTGTGAGGATCAAATGAAATATAAAAAATTATGTAAACCATCAAGCCTCAAATCAACTATTATTGGATATACTTTAAAAACAGACACTAAGAACTAAGAGAACAGGTAATTGCTTTTATTTTAAGCTCCCTTTGCTCAAATAGAACTTTTCCTAAAATTTCAAATACTGTAAACTTTCAGTTTATCTCTTTAAATAAATCACATGGTGTTTTTTTTTCCCCTTATAAGGCAAAAATATATGTTATAAAAGTCCTTCTAGGAAATTAGGAATCTGGGCAGTTTGGAGGTGCAGTGAATAGAGTACCAGCCCTTTAGTGAGGAGGACCTGAGTTCAAATCTGTTTCGGGCATTTAATACTTCCTAGCTGCCTGACCTTGGGCAAGTCATTTAATCCCAATTGCCTCACCAAAAATAAAAAGAAAAGCAAAGAAAAAAAGCAAAGAAAAAGAAAGGAAAGAAAAAAGGAAGGAAGAGAGGGAGAGAGGGAGGGAGGGAGGGAAAGAAAACTAGAAATAACACATCTGGAGGAATATTTAATTACATCCCTTTGGAAAACATATAAAAGGCTCCAAATATTTCCAGAAGAAATGTTAGTACTCTGAATAATAAAAAATCATTTGTGTATATATGTACACACAGATACACACACAGACACACAGTTAATATGTGTCTGAAGCTTGACAAATATTAGCTATATAACCATGGGCAAATCACTTAATGTCTTAATGCCCAAGCAAACTGAAAAATTAGGTTGAAGAATAACTGGCCACCAGAATAGAATTAGCTGAATATTCTTGGTAGTCTTTCATTTTACAACACACCTGTAAATCTGCAAACACTTTTTTAATTCCTTGGTTATGAGAAAAAAGAAAAAAAAAAAAAAAAAAAAAAAAAAAAAAAAAAGGCGGACACAAATGCTATTCCCGAGTTATTAATAAGCATAGACCAACCCCATTAAACCAATTTTATGGAAAACTAGAATATTTTAAGAATTCCATCTTTTTTTTCTCATCAAATTTAACTTTTTAATCAAAAATAACATTAGATGTATAACCTACTCACTTCTCTAAATTCTTAGATTTTTCTCATTTCACAGCTCTGGAGTTGTAGTATTTGGGAGGCCAAGGATCATATTACATACAATTTATAATTTTTCCTATGTTGTATGTTGTCCTTTTTCTGTGTTCACACACTCTATTTTCATTCATTTCATTTTCAACAAAAAATACAATGTTGTACAACAGAATGAAGACAGAACATAGGGTTAGAAAGCCTAAGTTCTACTTCTATCTCTGCTGCTTACTAGCCTTGTGATCTCAAGCAAGATAAAGGAATTGAATTATATGATCTTTTCACAGATGGCCCTTTGCAAGGTTCTTTCTTCATACTCAAAACAATGTAAATTCCTGAATTTCGAATACTCTTTTAGGCCTACTTTCCAGAAGAAAGAATTATCCTGTGAGTACTTTAAAAAAATACAGATCAAAAAAATCAAGTGGAAACAAATGGTTCATTAACAGCAAAGGTGAAAGGTCAAAAAAATGCCTTAAAAGGAATGGAGCTACTTAATTCTTATTTTGTTTTTTTTTTGTTCTTTTAATCAAAGAATGATTTTTATAATGGAAATAAATGACAAAAACATTTAACAGAAGTGATCCCTGAGATGAATAAATAGATAACACAAGTGCTCCAGATGAACTCAAATCACCTGACCCAGATAAACTACACTTTCAGGTTTTGAAAAAAAATACTGAGTTACGATATCATTTATCTGAAAGTGATTATTTTTTACAAAAACAATACCAATGCAGTTAAAATTAGAAGAAAAGCTAGATATATGGTTAACTCTTTGCAGCATTTCTTGATAACGGCCTCATTTTAAAAATACATAGATTAAAATTTACACACACAAAAAAAAAAAAAAAAAGAGCCATTTTCCAACTGATATATACTTCAAAGGACATGAAAAGACAAATTTTAAACAAATCCATGCTATCAATAACAATATTAAGTAAAACAACTCTGGGTATTATCTCATACCTATTATATATTGACAAAACTGACCAAAAAATTAATGCTGAAATAACTATGGAAAAACAAGACGATAATGTATTATGGATAGAGTTGTGAACTGGTTCAGGAAGCAATTTGGAACTACCTCCAAAAAAAGTTATTAAATTTTTCATTCCCTCTGATATAACAATATTACTTTCTATAACACAAAGTGATCAAAGGAAGAGAAAAAAAGGATTCATAAGTACAAAAATATTTATAAGTTTTTTCCCCTAGTGACAAAGAATCCCACTATCAAAGAGATATCAAGTTATGGCTGAATAAGTTATTATGACAAAGAAATATTATTGTGCTATTATAAGAAATGACAAAAGGGATGTTTCAGAGAAACCTGGGAGACCTGTACAAACAGATGCATTGTGAAATGAGGAGAACCAGAACAATTTATGTAACAATAATATTGTAACGACAAAAACTTTGAAACACTTAAAATACTCTGACCAATTCAATACGAAACCATGATTTTGGAGTTAGCATGATGAAATGGTACCCATTTCTTAGTAAGAGTGATGCATTCAAAGGGTAAATGGAAACAAATGTACTTTTTTGAATATGGCCAATGCTTGATTTTCTTTTTCTCAGCTATACATGTTTTTAAAAGGATTTTTATTTTTCTTTACTTTCTCAATGGCAATAAGGGAAGATGGAGGAGGAAAAGTTTTTTGCTAAAAAATTTTAATCAAGAAAAAAAGGAAAAAATGGAACATAAGGCAGGTACCCCATGATTGGAAATGGAGAAATGTCTTAAATTTTCAAGAACAGGGAAGAAAACAGTTTGTAACCTATGGGTCTGTGAGCTTGAGTTTAATTATAGGAAAAATTCTAAAATGAATCATTAAAGAGATGGTTGGGGAACTTAGAAAAGGAAACAGTGATTTAAAAGAGCTAATAGTTTCATTAAAGAAAAAAAAATCATGTTCCATTAATCTCGTTTCCTATTTTTTTTTTTTTTAAACAGGATTGCTCAACTAATAGAAGAATGATGTGGGTAATTTACTTAAATTTTGGCAAAGCTTTTGATAAAGTCTCTTATGCAATTTTTGTGGAGAAAATGGAGATAAGGCTTAGGAAGATGGATTCAGATTTGATTGGTTGGCCAGTATAAGAGAGTCATTGTTAGTGGTTCAATGTAAACATATCAAGAGGACTGCAGAGGAATAATTCTCTGGATCTATGCTATGACTAATCAATGTCACAAAGCTAAGAGAAACAAATCTCCTATACAGTATCTAATGGAATCTATATCTAAAAATATCGAAGCAGATTCAAAGAACTGAGCTGACTCTGCCAAGATGAAATTCAATAGGGATAAATACAAAAGACTTACATCTGGTGCAAAAATCAACTTCACAAGTATAAAATGAGAGGCATGAATGAAAAAAGATCTAAAAATTTTCGTATTCTACAAAATCAATGAGAATATAGCATAATGTGACAGTTGAAAAAGCTAATGCTCTCAAGATAAATTAAGAGAGGTAGTTTCTAGAAATGGAGAGGGAAATAATAATCCGAATTCAATATTCCCACACAGAAGTAATGGGCATAATGGTTAAACAAAGACATTTATAAATTAGATAAATGTTCAGAAGAAGGCAAGTGAAATGATGAGAGCTGAGTTCATGACATATCAAGGACAACTGAATGAAATGGACATGTTTATCCTGGGAAAAGAAATTTCAGGGGGTATATGATAGTTGTCTATGTATCTGAAGGGTTGTTACATGCTACAGGGATTACACTTCATGACTACAGAGGGAAGAACTAGGTGAAGAACAGGTGAAGCTAAAATAAGGAAAATTTAAGCTTTATGTCTGGAAAAATTTAAGCTTTATGTTCAGAACAATTAGAGCTGTCCAAAAATTAAATGAGTTGCTTTGAGGTCCAGCATGTTCTCTCTCCCCTTTCCTTGGTGTCTTTAAATAAAGGATAGACAACAAATGTTATATATATTAGTGCAGATTTGTTTGGTAGATGGATTAGACTATTAAGTTTCCTTCCAATTTTTATATTCAGTTACCTGCCTACCTTCTTTCTTTTATCCATTTCTTAATACACTATATTTCTTACTATACTATTGACTTTTCAATATCAGTTTCACATATTAAGATATAGACAGACAGATAGACAGATATGAATGGATGGATTTCATCCATTCTCTAATGCCTTGATGCTGAAACTGACAATCCCTTTTGTTAAGACTACTTACTAGACCTTTAGATGGAACTTAAAATTCTCAAGTCCTTTGGAGAATCAAACCTTTGATACAAAGATAAATTTTTTGTATGGTCAGAGGAATACAAGAATATAGGTTTATTCAGCATGTTATTCTTCAGTGTCATTGGCACAATCTAGTTTTTAAAAGCTTGCTGAATTAAATTATTTTATTCTGCAATTCTTCCTTCTTAATAATTATAGTGAGGTAGACTGGTTGGAGGAAAATCTGTATAATTCCATGACGTGATCAATTCTGTAAATACTTGTAATGTTTCAAATGAGCCTTTAACATTTACCTATTGAGATATGCCAATTGTATATATACTATGCTTAAAAAAATGCACACCTGCACAACTTTTTCGCATATGCCATAAAAAAAGAAGATACTTATATCTACATCTTTAGAAAGGTAATATACACAGAATTATGCTATTAGTTTAACTCAGGCATTTATGTACCAAGATACTAATACTTAATAGGTGCTCAACAAATTCTTATTGAACTAACCTAAAATTTGACCATGAAAACTCAAGATTTTGGGCTTGAACTTATTAAATAGAAAAACCATTTCAAAATAATTTCTAAACTTTTTATTCAGAATATAACTAAATATTTCTGTGTACTGGTGGCTTTTTTTCAGAACAGAAACTCAATGCCTGACAAAAATTCAAATGACACTGTCACAAAGAACTAAATGTAGTGTTTTACAATTACACATGCTGAAGAAATAAGAGGCAGCATAACATGATTAAATAGCTAAAAAGTCTGCCTTGGAATTAAGAAGATCTGAATTCAAAGCCCTACTTCAAATACATACATACCATATGGAAAGTCATTGGGAAATTATTTAACTGCTCAAAACCTTATGCTACTCTCTAAAATCATCAGCTATAATAAGCTGCCTATAGTGTTAAGAGTTAATGATAAAATCACACGCATAAAGTAGTTCAGAAAATAATAGTTTTTGAAAAGTTAACTTTTCTATAAGTGAAATGTAGCCTCTCTCCCTTCTCAAAACAAAAGCAAAAAATTCCTTCCATCAGCATTTTTATACAAAGGAAATATAACAAAGTCAAATCCTCCGAAAACAAATTATTCTAGTCCTTTGAGAAAATAACAACTTAAAATAGTGAATAAAATTTTTTCAAGAGAATTTTATGTAAAAGCAATTCCATGGTTTTAAATAAGCAATTTCAAATTCTTTTGATCTTTCACTACACATCTGTTATATTTGTGTACCCTACACATAAAACAAAAATCAGTATGTAAATTATAAGAATTCTATCTATAACATGATGCAGCTAAAAATTACTTTGCGATACAATAAGTTTTTATTCTCCAATAATAATCGTAACAACTGTTGGCAACTGTAAAAATACAGTGTACATCTATGCTATGAACATAAGCCAATGTTTAATGAAATGTTAAGACATTTACAAAATGTTAGGATTTGTCAATTAATTCCTTCACTAATGTACATTGCAAAAAAACAAAACAAAACAAAAAAACATAATAACCCTGCCTTTCTAACAAGTTACAAATGAAAATAATATTCTGATTTAGAGCAGAATTTAATTTTCATCTGCTACATTTTAAAATTCTGTTATTAGAGTGGTAATGCTTCGCCCTAACTTGTCTCCAACTACCAGCACTAGAGGAATAAAAGTGTGATCAGAAACATGGCTAGCTAGAGAATATATATCGAAGTCAAATTCATGAAAATAAAATCAATTTTGTTTTTCTCCTTCATATGATGTACACAATGATAAATGCAAAGCTACTAGATGTTCCAAATATTTATTATGAATATTATCTTTCCTATATAAGAGCAAAATGGAAAAAGGGCATTTGAAAAATATATTAAGTTCTTTTAAAAAAATGTTAAAATGTGCATGCTTATTCTTGTTTCAATAAACAATACTGCTCACTAACTTAAGTAACTTCCATCTGAATTTTCAACAAATGCACTTTTTAACATTTTGTCTCCAGCTATACAAATAAAATAAAGCTCAAAGGGGGAAAAAAAGGCCAAGGATTAAAAAGAGCAGGAAAGTACTGTGCTAATTTATTACTATTTAATGCAAATGAATTTCACTGTCCATTCTTTAAAATGGTAAGGCTACACTTTCTATGCATAAAAAAATTCCAGTTACTAAGAAGTGAAATGTAGTCATAAAAAAAAAAAAATTGTTTTAAGGATAAGTGTAATACTTTCACAGATGTTGAAGATCTAAACTTTATACAAATATATCACAGATCTCCTTTCCCTAAAAAAAGAACTAAAACCACACATTATTAATGGGATTAAATTCTCTGAAAGGTAAAGGATAAAATTCCTTTCACATCTCTAATCCAGATAAAGAAAAAAATAAATATAATGGCACATATGTAACATATATATGTGTATATATATAAAACACACAAGCATATAAACATACATACACACATATAAATATATATAAAACAGATGAGAGACAGACACAAACTGACAATGAAAAAGATTGTTCATTTTTGGCCAGGAAACTCTTGCTACAGATCCTTCTATGTGAGCAAAACATATAACAACTCAAATGGATCTTATCTCCACACTCCTCACATTACCCCTTATAAAAATTGACAACTTCATTTGCAAAGGAATTTAACAAAATAGCAAATGACGACTTGTTGGAGATGGACTAGAGAGGATAATTACACAAGGAAATGATTCAAAGTTTTCCACTAGATACCTAATATCCATTATTTAAAAACAAAAGAAAAAAAAAAAAAAAACAAATAAAAGAAAATAGAAAAAAAATACTACTGATAACTTGATTTTTTGTAGAGGGTAATCTGAACAATGAAACCCAAAGATTTCTACTTTTCTATTAAGCTTTCAAAATACACAGCTCACTTTGTTTCTGATATAAAATTTTCTTTTTTAATTCAACAATACTATTAGTTTTTATGCAATAATTCAGGACTTTGGAAATTCACTTCAGGCAAAGAAGTAGTAAACAAATTTAATGTTACCACTATCTATCCAAAAGATCAAACATATTAAAAAACAAACAAACAAACAAACAAAAAAAAAAAAAAAAAAAAAAAAAAAAGACGACAATGAAAGGATTTGCTTAAAATTTGGCTACATGCAAAGCTATGGTTTTGTATTTGGGTTTTTATTTTGTTTTAAGTTAAGCCAAACCTTCAATGTATTTTTTTTAGTGTTTCTTATTCCATCTTCCAAAAATAGTAAGTACTGCAACTATGAACATGAGTAATTATAAGCAATAGCCAATCTTCTCTAATTTTCCCTCTACCAAGTCTTAGACAGTATTTATTTTATAACCTAATTTTATTCATTTGTGTTTCTCTGTGGGTATGTATATTAAGTACATAACCAAAGAGAAATAGAAAATATCTACATACAATTTACACAATAGGTATTTACATACATACATAATATATACATACTAATGAGACCACATGATTTTAGGTTAAAAAAAAAAAAAAAAAGTACATGCTTTTTTCTACCACACTGTTCTTGCATTGGTCTTACAAAAGTAATATAAACCTTTTGCAACAACTAAAGCAAGTACTACTGCTGATCCAGGATTTTAATAACTTGTGGGTTAAAAAAAAATACAATGCCTAGAACACTGTTATCAAACAAATATGTTTTATTGGCAGCTAAAAACAGAATTCACCCAACAATGAAACTTTTTTATATATTTTTTTTCTTTCTTTCTTTTTACTCACTGCAGTACGAGGAACAAAATCACAGACACTTACTTTGGAGATAACAGAGACCATGGTGTAGATCTTACAAAATCATTTTTTTTTTTAAATCTCTGTATTGTGCTCCTCAAATGACTATGAGTCAGTCTTTGTTTTGTTTTTTTTTTTTGCCAAATAGCAGAAACATAAACTATCACAGCTTTGTCTATACTTTAAAATTCTGCAGCAACCTAAAGACATGGACAGATACACCACCCGACTGTTGTTTTCAAGTATATCAATTTCCACATCAACCTAATAGTAGTATTCTAAAAAATTCACTTTCTTCCATAGGAAGTCTTTGTTTGACAAGCTGTTATTCATCTCTTTGACGTTTTAAAAGTATCTGGGGCAACATCTGAATTTTATCAGAAAATAAAAAAATGTTTACCTACCATGTTCAAATTAAGAACAGTGTCTATACAAGTCAGTTGTACAATTATTTTAAGTGAAAGATGAACATGAACATCAGATTAACTTAATTCTGGCAGACAAAAGTGAACTACTAAGGTCCAGTCAGCCATTTATCTATTACAGAGAGATGACAACTTTACAAAAGGTATCTTTTACCTACTGAGTGATGATTATGTCCCCTCAGTTTCTGTGCTTTCTACCACTGGTTCACTTTCTATATCAGCTTCTGTGTCATTCTTCTCTTTGTTTATTTCACTTGAAGATGTCAGTTTTTCATAAAGTTCAGGATCATTCTGTACTTGTAAAGGTGGTGGTTGATTATCTGTCTCTGTATTTTCACCATTTACCTGGGGTACATTATCAGCTTTTCGTTGAGAAGTAGCCCCTTCAAAATAATCAAAAACTCGGGGGTGTGGATGTGGGACCCAGGTGTTCTGAATTCTGTCTCTTCCAAAACGATTTCCATTAATTTCTCGGCAGAAATCAAAATCTCTTTCATCTCTATCCCTTTGTCTCTCCCAGGGTCTTCTGCGGTCATCAAAATCTCTGTGGGCATCCTGTCCAAATCCTCTGTTCCAAATAGGACCACTTCTAGGATCAAACCTAAAATTTCCATGTCTAAATCTACCTCTGTCTTCATGGAAGCTTTTAGGACCACCATAGAGAGGTAAAACACGATGCTCTCTTTCATCAAAATCTCTATGACCCCAAGGCTTATCTGAATTAAAACCAAAGTGGTCTCTTCGACCAAGGTTATCTATACCTGGTCTTACAAGATTTTCTCTTATATCTATATGTGGTCTTCCAAAGTGTTCCCTTCCATCTAATGGAGGTCTTCCTGGACCTTCTCTTGGATCTACAGGTCGCCCCACTACGTCCCTAACATCCACTGGTGAAGGCCTATTAATAGTCTCCCTGTTTTCTATAGGAGGAAAACGATAATCTCTATCTCCTTCCTGTTGAATACTATCATTCCCAAGTGGTAGCCTTTTTTCTGGATTAGGAATATGATCTATATTTTGTCTTAAAGGAGCTGGAAAAGGTCTTTCTGACTGACTGAAAATATCTCCTGGAGCAAAAGGACCACGAGGTGGAGGATGAAGAGATGCATCAAGGATTGTAGGAGGAGGGATTCCTCTTTGTGGTGGAAGTCCAGGCTGCAATAAAGGGAATCTTGGTCCAGGAGATTGTGGTATAAGTCCTGGACGAATATCTAACATTGGTATTCCAGGCATCCGCTGACCAGGAATATTTAATGGGGGCAAGTTTTGAGGCCCAGTTGGTGGCTGTGGTCCCAGAATTCCAGAATTACTTGGAACATTTGGTGGCTGAACTCCCAGGAGTCCAGAATTGCTAGGAATATTTGGGGGTGGTACCCCTAAGAGTCCAGAACTACCTGACACATTGGGTAATTGTGGTCTCAGAATTCCGGAACTACTTGGAATATTTGGTGGCTGTGCTCCAATCATTCCAGAAGTACTGGAAACATTAGATGGCTGTACTCCCAGAATTCCAGAATTGCTTGATACATTTGGTGGCTGTCCACCCAGAATCCCAGAATTGCTTGACATGTTTGGTGGCTGTCCACCTAGCATTCCAGAACTACTTGAGACATCATTGTGGATCACTAAAATGGAAAGATAAAATATTCATTAAAATGAAAGGTATATGATATAAAATGTACTCACAACAGGAAGTTACTGACAATGAAATATCATTATGAAACAATTAATGTAGAAGCATCAAGATACTTATGACAGTCAGTCAAGAAAAGTACCCAATTACTCAAAAAACTTAACTTTTTAAAAACCCAAAGTTACTTATGTCTTGCCCACAAATGTGTATGAGTTGGACAACAATGTACTTGAATCTTGCTATCTTTAATCATTAATTCCTCCATCCCTAGGTTCTACTCAAAAACTAAAATGAGATGGGCGATTTTAAAAAAAGTTTTGTGAAACTTTTGGGTGAAAAAAAAAAAAGCATATGGTCTATGCTGATTTTATTAGATTGAGAAAGGTGAGAGGAATCACTCCTATTTGCTGGAAGATTCTTCTTAATACATTTACTTGTTCAGTTATTTTTAAATTTTTAAAATAAATTTAAAGCCTAAAACCTCTAGTCAGACTGCCTGCTAAACTGAATATGCTTTCTGTATACCTAAATCTTCAGTTGATTTTTAATACATACTTTAAAAAAAATATAGTTCTTAGATTTAACATTGTATTATTTTCTTCTCGTTTTAAGCCTCTGAGTGATTAAAAAGTATTGATTTTGCAATCTTGGGGGAAATATCAAATTTTGGAAATGAAATAGGAAATAAAAACTATAGGAATCTTTTCGCTAGTATTTTGAGAATATGTTTTTTAAGACTTGCTTTTAGGAACTCAATTAGTTGACTCAGTAAAGGCAGAAGTAGGTCACTTGGGCCAACTATAATTTGTAGAATTAAGTTTTTGTTTTATTTTTAATGTCTTAAAAATTATTTTTTATTTCCAAGAGACAGTGGTAACTACTGTTATATATCAAATTCATTTGTATATTAAACTCATTTAGTTAAACTTTTGCTAGCCACTTGTTATAATTCAAAGTGACTACTTTTTTCCTTTATGTTTCAGTCTTAATCATGTAAAATGATGTAATTAGGGACTAAAATGTCTAGAGTTTGAGTAATTTTTTATTTTATGATTTTTGGCTATTGGGTAATGACAGAGATCTCTCATGTAGTTGGTGTATATGCAATTATCTCTTGCTACTCTACTTTTGCAATCCAAGAAGAGCTAAATGGCAATAAACAATTGTGCAGACATTAAAGCTTAAATATTATCTATATCATTTTTTTTACATTTTATGTATATGCAGATTCTAGTACAGATTATTTTCAATTTCAAATAGAATATCAATCAAGTTAGAAAAAATTCTAGCATATAAGAGAAATCAAAACAAGTTTATAGGACTGAAAAATACTAAGTACTAAAAGTTTACACCAGACCTAAACATCTCATCAAATAAAACAGTACTGTATGACACATAGGAATGTGAATACTACCCTGTACAGTCTTGATTGCATTGTAATACTATGGATTCTTTGGCATTTTCAGGATAGCGATATATCAATGTAACAAAGTCTTATAATACTTTAGGATGTTATATTCCTTTATTTTTCCATTCCTTTCCCTAACTGTATTATGTGGTATGTCTGAAAAGAACAGAGGCATGTATGTAATTAAGTGAGAACTTTTGAATCATATTTCCGATATTTATTACCTGTTCTGGTACTTTCACTGGAAGAAAGCTGGTGGTCTGTGAGGTGTGATAATTTTTCTTCTGCCTCAGGCTGGTTACTTGGTGGATTATAAACACTTCCAGCTGACATAGTGGAAGTAGCAAGGCTGCTAGACACAGAGCCAACTGGCAAAACAAGGTTACTAAAAGCAACATCTTTCATTGTCTCTGGAGTCATAGATATTGGAGGCTGTACCAGAGCTGTTTAAGAAAAAAAAAAAAAAAAAAAAGGTTATTTAAAAATTCCATATTTAATCCAATTCAATAAACATTTTTTAAAAAGAAATGATTAAGTAAAATATTATATTAGTAGCTGTGAATAAAAAGCTGATAAAAAATATAGTCCCTATTTCATTGAATAAATGTCAATTAAAATATTCACATTTATATTAGTAACTTTTTCAATATTTTAGGTGGCTCTCACGGTTGTGTTTCTTCTGTCCCCAGACTTCCTAAATTTTCTCCTCACAAATGTATTGGAGGGAGTATAGATCAACAAGTAGATAGTTTTGTGCAGCCATTAGCCAAATTAATATAAGCATGAAAATGATCTCTAATACCTAATTCACTGGGCTATTAAGACTCAAATGAGGTAATATATGATATTATAAAGGAAAAATTATATAAATAATAAAATATAAACTAAAATTGGATACAATAGAGTAGTATGTAGTATGCAATATTGTAGTATATAAAAATATCTTTTTGTCTTCATAATTTCATATCTAATAAGGTTCCATTTATCAAGTCAGACTTTTAACCAGCCTGAACTTCAATAATTTCAATACAGATATGATATCAAAATAGATGCAACAGCTTACAAGTACCACATTCTTTGTTTTCCAAAAAGGCATACTTGTGAAAACATTAATGTGTAAAATAAGGCAGATTAGAAGCGATTTGCTGTCAAGGCTAAGGAGCAACCTGGAGCAACCTAACAGAGAAGCACAGAAACAGAATAATTACCAGTATAACTTCAACTGAATAGGAAAACAGTGGTATTTAAAATAGGGACAAATAGGCTTTAACTATAAAAATAATGATTTAAGTCATTTATAAAATAATGCAGTATAAACAAATTGAGAAAGCAAAAATAAAATAAATCATTTCTAATAGCATTGGAAAATTTTAATTTTTAAAATTATAATCAATGATATATCTATGATATAATCTATAATTGAGATATATAATCTATGAATATTAATTTATTATACTCCATGATATGGAAATTTTAATTTTATTTAATTTGTTACAATCTAGGATATATGATCAATATATAATTTATGATGTTTTAAATTTATTATAATCTATGGCATAATTTTATTTAATATATTATAATCTATGCTATATAACCTATATTATTATAATTTATAATAATTTAATTAAATTAGGAAAAGTGAAGACTGAGAAATGATGAGAAAAGAATTATGTCAAGTGTAAAAAAATTTAGACATATACTCATAACTGAAATCTATGAAAATGTTTAAGTATTCCAATAAATAAATGACTAATACAATAATTTAATTTTCTTTTAAAAATATCAAGACACAAATAATGAGAAAGAGATAAGATGTCAGTACATTTGGTTGAAGGGTTCATTCTAAAGATAATAAAAATCTAATAAACCAACTAATACAAGATTGATGTGATCAAAGTTTCATAATCAAACAAATTTTAAAAACTCACATGTTGCTACTACTGGAGGAATAGCAGGGGGTGGCACAACAGGTGGTGGAACCGGTGGTGGCATGAAACCTAGATTAAAACACAAAGAATAGAAAAGAAATAGAATTAAAAATTTATGGAAAAAATTATTGTTTTATTAAAAATAGCACCTCACTTTAACTTTATTTCATTTAATAATGATACTTCTATGAAAACTGTGAACTTCTTATAAGCAGGAACAGTCTTTTGCAATTTATATGTTTCACCAGTGCTTAGCATCATGCCAATCTCATAATAGGTATTTAATAAAGATTTGTTGCCGTGACATGGAATCACAGATCATTTTTTTGAGCCAAGTATAGAACCCAAATCACAAAGACTTATGTTCTTTAAAACAGACTTGACTTAGGCATGTTTAAATTCATTAATAATCTCTTAAATTCATCAAAAATCTCTTAAGATTAATTTGTTAATATCATACCTGATGAATGTCATTTTTTAAAAAGTTCCCTATTTTTTAAGAAAAAAAAAAGGGGGAAGTAATTTCTACCACTTTCCTTCATCCCATAAATACTCCTTCCCCCCCCCCCCCCAATCTGGCCACAATATAACACTGAAAAGCTTTCCTCTTTCTGCTTTAATTTTTTTTTTTTTATTGGCATGCACAATAACATGTAAATGGGACACTGGAAAATATAATTATGGTTATCTCTAAATCACACAGCTTTTAAGATACTTCAGATTAGTATAGCTACACATCAAAATGGCTTTGTTTTAAAATCAGAAATATTTAATTTAGGGAACTTTTGTTCTTAAATTTTAATTCTTTTGTCACAGAAAAATACAATTAAACATTTAAGCAGTAAGAATACATGGGAATATAAAACATAACTAATATGCTTCAAAATTTCTTTTTCCCCCAATAAAAATACAAGATCTCCCCCCCCCCCCCAGTTTTAACTAAATTGTATTCTTAAGGACAGTGATAATGTATTCTAAATAGATACAGCCCGACTATAGCTGGCTTCAGAATCAGGGATGCTTGAAGCTAAAGTTCTGCAGCACTCTATGCAATGTTCTAAGGCTAGAAATTGAAGAGAAGATACAGACCCTGCACTGATAGTTTCCTTGCCCGGGAAGGAAGGCCTCTTTATGCCACTGAAGTCAAAAGTCAAACCCCTATTATTGTAGTTGTGGTACAAGTAAATCTGAATGTGAATTTAGAATGTTCATTAAAAAGTTCTTTAATAATGAAAAAGCAAATATCTCTATGTCTTCTATACTGGGAAAAATGGAAAAGAGACAATTTTAATAACACAGTGGCATTACAATTAATAAGATTCTGAAGAATTTCTTACCAGGAGGTGGTTGTGATGGGTTGAAACTTGCTCTTAAGAAAGGAGGTGGAGGAATTGCACTAAATCCTGGAGGAGGAACGGACATTGACACTGGAAATGTTGGTGGAACTAAACTAACAGTAGGTACAGCTGGTGCTACTGGAATCTTTTGCGGACAGAAAAGAAAAAGACAAAACATTCACTTTTCAAATATTTAAAGAAGTATCTCTGGGAAAAAAAAGTTGTGCATTATCTTGATTTTAATGAAAATCACAATCATGTTTTATATTTCTGCTTCTAATACTTTAAGGTTCCTTTTACACCTTTTTTGATCAGCAGCTCCTTTAATATCCCAACTCATTTACTCTCATCATCCTAGAAATTCCAAATCATAACATTCATTTAAAACTGGCTTTCAGAGTAAATTTTTAAAATGATCTAAAGATAAAAGCAAAGTAAATTTAACCAGAAAGGAGAGAGTATTTCTATAGTATAATCTATAGACAAAAGTTATAATTCATCCTTATTTCCTTTTTTAACCATTTTCTGTTCTTCATCATAATATAACATTTGAAAACTTTTTCTCCATCATACCTTTAACCAATTCTGTGATTACTGACATTTTCATTCAATTGCACAAAAGAAAAAGGGCATTAGCAAAGTATAAAGAATCATACAGACTAAAATATTAGCCACAGGAATTCTACTTACCCTGAAAACAGTAAGCCTGAGTACCATAATCTTTGGATGGAGAGGTGATTACACCTTTTATTTCAAACACTTAAGCCTACATCATAAGAGGACATGTAGAAAAGCAAGTACCATAGAGTACAGTGCTTATTCAGTAGACATTATAATTAAATTCACGTGTAGATGGTTGTATAGTTTCATTCATTTACCTCCTGAGATTTTTTCCTAATCCTCCTTCCTAAGAGTTATTAATTGTTCCCTCTTAGAATTACTCTGCACTAATGTTTATTTGTATACAAGTTGTCATATTTCACATATCCTTGTCCTTCCAAATAGATTAAGCACCCTGAGGAAATGGTATGGACAGATTTATTTTTAATCTTTGGATGGCTGGCACTTGTACCCTAGTACACAGCAGATATGTGTATCTATCAGCCACTAAGTTATTTAAAAAGTATCAATATGTGCTATGCATTATTCTAGGGCACTGGGAAAACAACTAAGTTTCTAGGGTGAGGAGAAAAAACATTTCATGCACTGGAAATATCCAGTGCAAATGCACAAAGATGAGTGATGAAATGCTGTGTGACTGATTTCTCTGGAACTTAAAAGTGTGAAGGGGAATAATGTACTAAGTTAGAGTGGAGTTGTGAAGGATTTTAAATGCCATGGATTGATGCTAGAGATGAGTACTGAGATAAAGCATTAAAACTTCAGCAGCAATGTAACATAGGCAGTTGTACATAATTCAAAATATCATTTTGGATATGTTTGGAGCTCCATGCAAAATAGATTGTAGAGACTTGATGGAGGAAGATTAATGAGACCACTGCAATGATTGCAAATAGGGGTAATGAAGGGAAACTAAAACTAAGGTAGTGATTATACGAGAAAAAGAAAGTTGAATGATACAGTACAAGTAAGAATACTGAGACGTGCATGATTAAAAGAATAGTGAGTGGTGTCCTTGAAAAAACTGAATTTTATTAGAGTGGATATTAGGTTAAGATAATGAACTCAAAGTGAAAATAACTCACCATTTTGAACAAACTGAATTTGAGAAGCTTACAAGACATCTAATTTGAAATGTTCACTAAATAGCTGGTCATAGGGGACAAGGATTAGACAAGTAGATATGAGTCATCTGCATGATATAGTAGATATTCTTTTCATCTATAAAATTAGAGTAATAGTAGTATCACTCCCCTCCTGAGTAGTTATGAGGACCAAATGAAATAACTGACAAGTGCTCAGCACAGTGTACACAGCAAGTCTTAAATATGTTCATTATTGTTATTATTATTGTTAGTCAAAACTGTACTGATAGAAGGAATTTCCTCATGATGAGTCCCTAAACAAAATGAAATCACTGGGCCATTCCTTAACCTTAAACCGTTCCTTTAATTGTTCAATTTGTTTAATTTACAATTATCTACTGGTCTTGACTTTCATTCTTGAACTTAAATACAGAAAAAACAAGACATATTTAAAGGCTAATGACATTCTTAAGAATTTTTTTCAAAAGCTATAACACATAACTAAACTGAAATTTGGGGAAAATCACAAACTAGAAAATTCAGAAAAAGAAGCCTCATCCAACACCTTTTTTTTTTTTTCTTTTTTTTTAGCTGCTGAGGCAATTGGGGTTAAGCGACTTGCCCAGGGTCACACAGCTAGGAAGTGTTAAATGTCTGAGGCCAGATTTGAACTCAAGCCTCCTGACTTTAGGGCTGGTACTCCATCCACTACACTATCTAGGTGCTCCTATCCAAGTATTTTTAAATATATTTGTTTTAAATTTATATCTGATTACTGCTTTAACTTTGGTTTTATTCTCATCTGGAAAGAATGATGAAATTATATTTATGAATAAAATAAATTCTTTCTCCAAAATTTCTCACATAAGTCCATTTCTCTTCACTATAAAATAGTAATTATAATTTTTTTTTTGCATTTTTGTATTTTCCTCTCATTTCTAAATGTTTGCAAATTTACTCAAATCCACCCTCCACATAGTTGCCAAAATGATTTTCCTAAAGTACAGGTCTAAACATCAAGCACTACATTCCTATCCACTCCATTTTTACCTTCTAATGTACTGATTTATATAGGTTGTGTTCCTCATTGCATTATTTTAATCCATTCATTAAAGGAAAAACATGGCATTCATTCAGTTCATTTCCAGCTCTTTAATATTAGAAGTGTAATATGTAGAAATATACTAAAATTTTAGTACAGAAAGTAATTTTGATATCTTTAGGAATAGGATTTTACTTATACAGCTTAGAGGTCAAATTGTTGCAAATTCTGAAATGGTCTAAATTAATATGAACTGATAATCCAAAAATTAGATTCTGATTAATAACCTTAACTACTTCTTTCACCAAATGAAAAAAGAAAAAGTATCACAATCTGTTGGACTGAGGCAGGTAATTGACAGTGGATAGAGCACTGGGTTCAAATGTAAATTCAGATGCTTAATAGTAGTTGTGTGACCCTAAACAAATCACTTAACCCCAAGTGTCTCCAAAAAAAAATCTGTTGGACTGATTCTCTCTGGTCAGAAAGAAAAGATAATTTACAATTGAAAATACAGAATAAAAAAAAAAAAAAAAAATCAACATAATTTCAAAAACATTTTAAAAAATGAAAACATTTTTAATTAAAGATAGGTAAGTGCCTAAAAAAGTTTATGAAGTGACTAAATATAAACCACTTTAGATAATCATACTAACCGGCAACATAGCAACAGGTGGAGGATAAACTTCAGCCTGTGTAGTAACCACTGGTGTCTTTTCAACTGTTGTTGGACTCTCTACAGTTTGGACAGGTTCTTTGACAGGCTCTGAAGTCTTCACAGTTTCCCATTCTGAAAAAAAAAAAATTAACATTAATTTTATGAATCTAGTTGACTTTAAAAGCCTGTGCGCTTTCCATATTTAAGGATGCTGCAGATCCTGACACTGTGTTCATCAGACATATCTAGAATTCAGGGTTTATTTCTAGATATCTTAAAAAAATAAAATTAGAGCATATGCTGACAAGATCGGATAGCAATATTGTGAAGATACTAGAAATCACATTTTAAAGCTATGCCTAAAGAATCCTAGAGGACTGATGGGAACACAGTATTTAAAAAAAAAAATACTCCATATAAAAGAAGGTTCCTACTTATCCTCTTTGTGTGGCAGAAACATGATATACTGGTCTGAAAACTATAAGAAAACTATCTCTAACAACTGCAGCTTTTCAACAATGGGCTAATAGGATTCCTTGCAAAAGAAGATTCCTATATGGGATAAAAAGTAGTACTTGATGACTTCTGGTATCCCTAGTTTCATAAATAAATGAAAGCAATGACTCAAACTTATGCTATTTCATATGGAAAGAGATTTGAGCTAAACACATCAGATACTGGGAAAAATTTGATTTCAACTCTCCTGTTTTTACCCAATCTAAAATTCTCAAAATAACAATGCTGGGAAAACTAAGCTTTGGTAGGATGAAATTCCACCAAGCCTTTTGCAATAATCTATTCATTATACCATGATAGAGAAATATAATTTCTATAAAATTTGCTTTCAGTTATTAAGACTATTATGAATCAAAGTAGTAGAAGAATTCTTACCACTATTCACAGTCTCCTGATCAATCATGCCTCCTTCAGCAAAGCCATCTAGGTCATCCACCTTTACTTTCTCCCATGGTATATAAGTAACTCCAAGATCTACATCCCAAAATTGTTTGTACTCTGTTTTTACACCTTTATTTAAAGCCCAAGCAATCTGCAAAAACAAACAACTTGTAAGCTTATATAGCAGCAGCAAACATATCTCAAAAATTAAGTACAATATTCCCAATATTAAAATTAATTTGTGTGGTTTTGCAGAATTCTCCCAAATTTGGCTTGAATAAAACCTAAATACAACCTATAATCACTATTTTTTGTATTTCTTTTTCCCTTTCAAAAAAAGCTCATTTATGGCGTATTTCAGTACCATTATAGAAGTTCTTTAAAAATTGCTTCAGAGGGACAAAAGTAAGACTTTTCACTTCTGTAGTACATATTTTTCCCATGGTTTCTATTTTCTCTTTACCTTACTGCATCTTTCTTTAAAGGAAACATCCTCAATAACAGTTCTCAATCTTTTCATCTATGGGCTACAGGCAACTAGCATTTACTTCTTGAGCTTCACTATAAAATTACTACCCAAAATCATTAAAAAGAAAAGGCATGTTTTCTTAAATTCCAATGAGATACTAAAAATAAACAAACTACATATCAAATTCCTTTTTAACAACACAAAAATACCTTACCTTTATAACTTTGGATCCAATTTTGTAAGATCCAGAACTAAGTTTCTGAAGTGCCCGATAGGAATCTTGTCTATGAACCATACAAACATAGGCACAGCCTCTTGGAGGAATCATCTACAGAAAAAAAAAAAAAAAAAAAAACAAACAACCCACCATTATGCTAAATTACAAAAGCAGTTTAAGGGCTTTCCCACAATGCATAGCCATTAATATCATACCAAATGAGAAAATGGACACTCAACTGATACTGATAACCCTGGGAAATATTGTACAAAAATGTCATTTCGTAAGCTAATATACCAAATGTAAGACTATAAATTTCTAAAACTTTCTATTATCACTTTATTTTAAATAAACATAAATTATGGTATTTTAAAATTTATTTTTTAAAAATGTTTTGAATAATTTGGGAAATTGCAAATCCCTGATCAATTTATTAAAAGTACTAACAAATTAAAATTATTGCTGTTCTAAAAAAATGCAACCTTACTTTCCTGGATGATTTATACTTTTCAAAGTATTTCTTAAGCCTACATTTCTGCATGTAGGCACAGGATAGAAATTTCAGATCGTGAAAGGTACTAAAAGTACCTTCAAGCATGACAATGTATCCTATTATATCATCAGATGAGTTTGATATGATGGTTTACAAAGGCACTTTATTTTTTTCTCAAAATATCTGGAAAAAAACAAAACAAAACAAAAAAAACAAGACACTTCCTTACATCTCCTACTCCCCAAAAAATAAATAGCTGAGGGGCAGCTAGGTGGTACAGTGAATAGAGCACCAGCCCTGAAGTCAGGGGGACCTGAGTTCAACTTAGGCCTCAGATACTTAAAACACTTCCTAGCTGTGTGACACTGGGCAAGTCACTTTAACCCCAATTACCTCAAGAAAAAAAAGAAAAAAAAAATAGCTGCGTTTATTTGGAAAATTGTACAAGCAAAAACCAAGAACCAATTTCCCCCTAATCTCTTTACAGAAAATAATTAAATTCACTTATCCCTACAGAGCATACATATTTAAAGATTCATATAGCCTAGTCTGTGATTTTATTAATGCTAATATTTTCTTCCAATAATGCAGATGGTAAGCCATGCATGTCCATCCATTACATGTGACCTCTTTTTTCATATCCTGCAATAAATTTACTGCAATTTTCTAATCAACATGTTAGGGGCTTTCCTCAACTTTTTCTTGGCAACTGAAAGATAACAATGAGGCACAAGAGCTGTATGGAGCTTTTTCTTTTGATATGACCAGGTAATCTTTTTCAATCACATATTTCTTTGATGACATGCTTTACTCTGATGCAGAGAATAAAAGATTCCAATGTGCTTGGTTGCTGATTCCAAAAAAAGCACCTGAGTCATTGGAGTAAAATACTGTCTTAAAAACTTTCCTCCAATAAGATGTCTCTTGCTATATATTCTAAAATCACATAACATTATTTGAAATGTATAAAGGAAATATAAAATTTCTGGATGATGGTCTGACAATGAACATCACATAAGGTATAAGGTAGGGAAAGATGTTCACGAAACATGTTCACCATCAAAATTGAGAATATAACAGAGTCCCAGTTGAAGAATTTTTTTAATAGATGAAGCTGCTCCTGTTTGTGAGGGACATCATGATAATTGCATCTCAAAGCCTAGACCACTGTTGACATTCCGGGATGAAATCCATAAAGGCAGAACCTATGCTTTCCTTCAGTATAGGCCTTGTAAAGACACTGCAATCAATGAGTTGGACCCAGAAGTAGAACAGGATTAAGACAGTACACCAGAATGCTTCTGAGAAGTAATGACTCCCACATTTATTTCTGAGACAATACCAATTTTATTAATGCCAACATTTTACTGATTTTTTCTGCGGTTTCAAAATATTCAATGTGTTCTATAACATACCAAAATCTTCATAAAGGAAAACTTCAAAATAGATAATTAAGAACATCTATTATAAAGGAATTCTCATTTCACATTAAATACTTTGTGAATTTCATTTTGGGAGACTATATGTTTAAACTCTAAAAGAGATTATGATCAAGAGTCAGGTTATCATGCAGACTTAAAATTTGGATTCCAGACAAAAAAGATGGATTACCTTAGAACTAAGATAACTAGTGTACAATTCAACTGTTAGCTATTAAATGCCAACTTTTCATTCCAGAATTAGGGGAACTGTTCAGTAATAACAATTTGCTAATTCCCAATGCAAAAAAGAAAGGGTATAGAATGTCTAACAATACAAATTGTGGAACTTTTCTCTTAATTGGTGAAATTGGTGAAAATAAAAATTTAGACAATGCAAACCATAAAATAATTTAAGATACATAATTTAAACAAAAAAAAAAAAATTTTTCCATATAATTATCAACCCTTTTTTTTTAAATGGAGGAACATTTGAAATGAGCAGAACCAGAAGATCACTATACACTTCAACAACAATACTGTATGAGGATGTATTCTGATGGAAGTGGAAATCTTCAACATAAAGAAGAGCCAACTCACTTCCAGTTGATCAATGATGGACAGAAACAACTACACCCAGAGAAGGAACACTGGGAAGTCAATGTAAATTGTTAGCACTACTGTCTATCTACCCAGGTTACTTATACCTTCGGAAGCTAATAATTAATGTGCAACAAGAAAATGGTATTTACACACATATATTGTATCTAGGTTATATTGTAACACATGTAAAATGTATGGGATTACCTGCCATCGGGGGGAGGGAGTGGATAATTTGGAAAAATGAATAAAAAATATATCAATAAATAGAGGAATATTTCACATCTCAGTAAAATAAAATTAATTTAATATTTTAAACAATCACCTAAGCTTATGAATTCTAAGAAAGAAACAAGATATCTTTTGCAATCAGATAACAACCATATAATAATTTATTTTGCAATATTTTAGTCTTAGGCTAATGGAATTCTGGAGTTAGAAGGGACTAAACTCTCTCATTTTAACAAAAAGGGAAAATAAAGCCTTTAGAGTTTGACTTCTTCACAGTAATACAGCAGGAATTCAAATTCAAGTCTTAATTTTAAATCTAATGTTTTGTCTACTATCACTGAGAAAATAATCATATAATTACTCTAAAATAAGAATTCTCAAAATATACATAGACACATGCACACAATGTACATATACACAGAGCAGTCTTTAATTTTTAAAACTTTTTAAACTATTAATGTATAGCTACCAACCAAACTGCTTTAAAAACAAGAAGAATTTCTTACAATTATAGTAATTCATTGTTAATGGAACACTGAATTAGCTTTAAGCATTCTAGAAAATAATTTGGCATAATTCAAGAAAAGTTACTAAGTTATTCATATCCTTTGATGCAGACTCTACTAAAAACAATCACTGCAGCATTCATTATTTGTAAAAATCAAAAGAATGAAAACAAAATAATTGCCAGATGATAGTGGAATAGCCAAACTATGGCATATGAAATGGTTTACTAACATGTTGAAAAGGAATCAAAAGTAAATTTAGAGAAAGATGGCAGGATTTGTATGAAATAATGCTGAACAACAACAACAAAAAAGTAAAGCTTAAATAATATTGCTATTATGACAAAGTAAATAAAAATCAACACAGAGGCAATAGAAATCTGATGATGATGATGAATGGTAGAACTGTATATTCTATTTTTATATTAATAACCAGGAAACTAACTTTTCAGGAAATATTCTTTGTAGAACTATTTGTTCGCATGCCTTTTTGCTTTAAAAATATTTTAAAAGAATGGCAACTGAAAAATCCAAAAATATATAATGATATTTATTTTAATAAAAAATTTTTAAAAATTAATCATAGTATTAAAATATCTAGACAGTTCCTATACATTATCACAATACATTTCTAGAATTAATGGATAGACCCATGAATTCATTGGTACAGAGAACTCCTAGAAAACTCTCTTACCAATCCGTAAACATATTTGCAACTTATAGTCTAATAGAGTTGCCTAAACAACTAGATAGGTTAAGTGATTTGTCCAGGATCATAAATGCATCATGAGCCAGAGGTGGAACTAAAACTCGTCTTCCCAGCTCTGAGACCACCTCTCCATTCATTAAATGATGCTGTTTTTTCCTAGGAACTACTCATAAAATTCATCTTTTCATTTCCTAAATGAGTGATTATAACCAAGTAATGAATCAATTATGACTCAACAACACATAATAGAAACAAAGATAAAAACTATAAACTCTAAAGTAAAGATGGCATAATTTAAATTATTCTTCAACTGCCATTAAATGAGTATAAATAACTGGTAGATCATAGCATAAAAGAGCTCTCAAAGTACTAATGAAATACATAGAGTTCAACAACAATTATGCCTGCCCATTTAGAATATCAAAGACAAATATGGATATTCCTAATCATTAAAAAAAAAAAAAAAACTTTAATTTAAGGAGCAGCTAGGTGGTGCAGTGGATAGAGCACCAGGCTTGAACTCAGGAGGACCTGAATTCAAATCTGGTCTCAGGACACTTAAACACTTCCAAACTCTGATCCTAGGTAAGTCACTTAACCCCAATTGCCTCAGGGGGAAAAAAAAATCTATTCTAAACAGTATTAGCTACAAGAGGTATCTGCACAAAAATTTTCATAGGAACATTAGAAATAATTACAAAAAACAATAATTGTAAGCAACCTAAAAGTCCAACAATAGCAGGAGAATTAAATAAGTTGTGACACACAAATGTAACACAGTACAAAGAGACTTAAATGAACAAATAAGGAAAATTATGAAAGGCAAAGACCTTCTTGAAATAATGCAAAGCAAAAAAGGCAAAATCAAAAAAATTGAAAACATTATCATGACAGGAAGAAAAAATAAATGCAAAAAAATGAACCAAAAATTATGCTGAATAGCTTCAATACTTTATGCATAGAAATTAATTTAAATAAAAATTAATTTAAATTACAAATAAAACAAATTTTGTTCTCTGTATCAATGTTTAATCTTAAATTCTAAAATAATAATTAAAAACCTATCCAAGGGTAAAAAACAATAACAACAACAAAACTTATCCAAGGAGATTTAAAATCTGATAACTTCTTTTTATCTTTTCATATTTCACTCTTGGACATTTAGAAGTATTTTACTTTTATCAGAGCTTCCTTAAAACCTCAGATGCTCAATATGTCAGTGGATGAATAATGGTGGTATATTTCTCACTTATAAAAGTATTTTTAAAAATCTGGTTCAATATTAACCTTTTTCCTCTGATTTCTACAATCTCTTCACTTTATGAAAACCAGCAATTAGAGCTGCTTAACACAAGACCAAATAAGGGCTTATAGATAAATGCTCCTAACTTTATAATTTATGCAGAACTGGGGTGGTTGTTCATATTTTATTAGAATATTATAAAAATACTTAAAAGAACCTTCAAAATATCTTGTCACAAATTGGCTAGTACATTAATTCAGTTACAATGTCATTCATACCATTAGGCACAAGTTAAAATGAAAGCTGAAAAATGAAATGTTAAATAAGTAGCTACTAATGCAAAAAATTGAGGCAGTCTTTATTTTTAAAAATTTTTTAACATAATATGAATAATTATTATTTGAAAAGTAATACTTACATTAATGGATTCAATCTGTCCAAATTCTTCAAAAAGATTGGTTAAATCTTGCTGTGTAGCTTTCTTATCTACTTGACCAACCCAGAGAGTAGTACTACAGACTGTGGAAAGACAATAAGACAAATAGCTTGAACTTTTTGTGTATAAATTTTATTTTTCAGTAGTTTGTGGGAATAAGCTATGATTTTATTAGTAGAGATATCTTGGTAGGAACTTTTCTAATTCAATGGGCTATAACTTGATAGCTAAGTTTCAAGGAGTTTCCTGGAGTAGCACCCATTAACTTTAGCAATTTGAACCGACACATCCCCAATTACAGGCTCCCCATTCTATTCACTACATCAATGGCTATACTATAATACACAAGTGTAATAGTATTTATAGTATAGCTATAATTGTGAAAAAGGAAAAATTTCTGTTATCAAAGATTACTATTAAGAGAAGATAATATTTCAATGTAAATTAAAAATATACATTCAAACTCAAATTAGGCAAAATTTGCTTTTTAGTTCTGAGTTATAATTGTTTTTTAAATAGAACTTATTAATTTTAACAGAAATTATGCAACATTAAGAAATCAGATGTAATTACCAGAAAATATATTGGAAAGCCATACTTCTTTATTTAATCCTAATTTGGGAAGTAAAATAAGTTCTTCTAGACTGCCTACTACTTTTCCTTTTTCTATACTAAGAGTTATTATGTGTATATTTTTCACATTTTATCATTCAAAATGAATACTTAGTAATAGGAAAAGAAATTCTCTAGTTTTCTCTAACAGTAAAGAATCTAGGTACATATGAACAGATAATACTTACCACTCAATGTTTTAGATCGGATTGGAGGCAATCCCTTTTTCTGTCTTTCTTTCTCCCTTTCCCTAGCTCTTCTTTCACTAGAGTAGGAACGAGAAGATTTTCTTTTCCTTTCTCTTGACCGTGAGCGTGATCGCTTTCTGTGTTTGCGCTTTCGAGAACCAGAGCGTGACCTGGACCTTCGTTTTCTTGGTGATCTATTAAAAAAATAAACATACATTTTATGTTTTAGAATATCTTATAAGTAAGTTCAACTGGAAAGGGCTCAGATTTCAAAAGAAAGGGACAGTTAAGACTATTGCCGCGGATCTTGGTGCTTTTTCCAATATAGGTGAGTCCTCATTATAAAACTTTTAAGTCAAAATTAAATTTCTCCTATTTCTATTCAGCTATTCTATACATCCATACCCCAAGTGTGTCAGGCGGGTACGTGGGAGGTGTGGGGAGAATGAAATATGTTATCAAAAGAAGCCCTTCACCTGTTTTTGTGTCTCTTCCACTACATCATTCCTAATAAAACAACACTGCTGGCATGGGAGATAATAAAGCAAGAACAATCCTAAAGATGTAACTGCATTTGGTAATTGTTAGAACACTTGATTATGGGTTAGAGGATTTATCCATAAAAACCAACAAACTAGAAGACTGGCAAAATTAATTCTGGTTCAAAATTCTATTTATCTAATGGACCAAGCCTGTTTCTGAGGCTTTACATGATATCTTATTATCACAAAAAGCTCCAGTTAATGAATTATCTTTTAAACATCTAGACTGGCAAGGCAAATGTAAAACTGATGGCTAAATATCACTACTTCACAAATAATTTCAATCACTATCCAGAATCACACAGCAAGTATCTGAGGCCAGATTTGAAGATGAATCTACCTGAATCCAGGCTCAGCGCTTTACTCATTATGGCATCTAGATGCCCTCAAAAATAATTCCTTACATTCCCTAATGGTAACAGTTGATTTTGTATAATTATGCAAAATCAGGCAAAAAACAAGTCACATATTATATTGTGACATAATTAATAGGCTGGTTTTTTTTTTTAATTCTTAAATACACTTTTTAATTTTTGAGTAGCAGGAAATGTTATACAAGTCAGAGTCAAAACCTCTGCATAAATGCATCATTTTAATTAATTCTGAAAGAAATTAAAACTGGGGGGGAAAAAAAGGATGTTATGTCAAATACAACATCCTTACATTTTAGATAAAAGCACAAAGACCACCCTTAATGCACAAAAGTTCAGTTCTAAACATTAAGGATTTAAAAACCTTGACCGAGATCTTGAATGTGTTCTTGATCTAGAGCGAATAGGCACTTTCTTTTCTTCTTGCTCAAAGATCTCTTCAGCAACATCTTGCCCTTCATCTAACTCCATATCCTTGAAACAGAAAAGAACAATAAAGTCAGCAAAAAAAAAAAAAAAAAAAAAAAATCTCAATAAAATTCAAAGCAAATTTTATACCAAAAAATAGTCTTAAGAAATAATTAAAGAGTATTTCAACACTGTTTCCATTTACCATTAAAAAGTATACTGTAATTTTGGCAGCATTTTCATTTCAACTTTACAATAGATATTCTAGATCTATAAATTGAATTTTACCTGTTGCTGAATATCTATAGAATCATCCAAGTTTGTCTCAGGTTCAAGGAACTGCTGTTGGCTACTTCCCTGTGACGGTGATGCAGAGTGCTCTGAACCAAATGTACTTTCTGGATTCTCTTGAGTAACAGTTACCTATGGAAAAAAGCACACAGGGGAAAATATCATCATATCCCAATTTGACAAGTGGACATATATACGTAATTCCACAAATAAGAAGGAAACATTTAATAAGTGACTCTTATGTGTGAGACACTGTGCAAATATTATCTAATTAGATCCAACAATCTGATAGTTTAGATATTCCCATTTTACAAGTGAGAAAATAATGCAGACAATGGTAAAATGACTTGCCCAAGGTCACATACCTAATAATGATTAGATGTTGGATTTGAACCTAAATCTTTCTGATTCTGACTCTAGGCCTAGTGTTGGGTTTTTGTTTTTTCTTGTCTTTCTTGTCTGTTCTTGTCTTGAATGAAAGTATTCTATGAGGTTATCTAATCAATTCACCTGTAACATCACTAACAAGTTGGCAATCAGCATATTTAAGGACCTCTAGTTCTAGAGATGGGAAGCTAATATTTTTTTTCCAAGAAGGCATAATGCACTTCTTGAACAGCTAATTGTTGGGAAATTTACAAAAGATCTGAAATTAGCCTCTATAATTTCCACTTCATTGCTCTAAGTAATGCCCTTTGAAGCAGAATTTATAAATTTTAGAATATTTACAAATGTATAAATCTAATTACATAATACCTTATACAGGAGATTGATAATAATGCTTGTAATAAATGCCTATTGAATGATTCAATATGACAATTCTTCAAACATTTATACACCACTATTAAACACCCTGAAGTTTTCTCCTCTTTAAGCTAACCTCCCTATGTACATTAATTAATATAATCTAGCAAGTGTTTATTAAGAGTCTACTAAATGCCAGATGCTATCCTTGGCTCTAGGGACAAAAGAATAAAAGCCAAACAGTGCCTGTCTTCAATGAACTTAATTCTAATAGATGAAACAATATGCACATATAAAGTATACATAAAACAGATAGAAAATAACCTCGAAGAAAAGTAAAAGTGGTAAGGTCAGTAATGTGCTAGAGACAGCTTGTACAAGCACACAAATGTTGACTGTTAAAGTTTCAGTGTGAGCATTTATACCTCTGAAATAAATTGAAGAGTAGGAAGGGACCTGAAAGATAATCTAGTCTGGTAATGTCAAACTCAAAGAGAAATGGTATTCACTAATCTATAAATAAGGATCTCTAGGACCTGCATATTGAACTTGAGTTTCAAATATAGTATAATCCATTTTTTTAATTGTATTTTAACTATTTCCCAATAATTTAAAGCAGATCTCATGTATGTGATACCTCTTGTGTAACCTAAACCCTACTCCCAGTTTTAAGTTAAGGAAACTGAGCTTCAGAGAACTTCAGTGCCCAAAGCCACACTGATGTTGTTGTTCATCATACTCAAAGAGGAACAATGACATCTCTATGTCAGAATCAAGGTACCGTATATTTTGACTGGCACAAATTTCATTTGAACATTTGGGACAGAGATGTCTCTAGATTTGTACATCTCATATTTACTTTGAGCTACCGCAATTATGCTTTGTTCATAAAGCATAGCACCTTCTTTGATATAATCTGCCATGCTGGGAGGTTCTATGCACCTATGTCTCACAATCAATTCCAAAGTTCTCCTGAGAGACCTTGAAAGTGTTCTTGTATTGCTCTTTGTGTTACTGTGTGAATGCCTGCCTTGTGATTTCTCTATAAATTAAGTCTTCTTAGCAAATGCACATTTGACATTTGAATAAGTGGTCAGCCCATCAGAGGTGTGCTTTCTGCAGTGGAATATGATTGCTTGACAGTTTACTTTAAAAGAAGACCTCAATGTCCGATACCTTATCTTATTAGGCAATCTTCAGAATCTTCCTAATAATTCAAATAGTTCAATTTTCTGGTATTGCACTGGTACATTGCACAGGTATGCAACAATGAAATCAACACAATGGCTCTAAAGACTTTCAGTTTGGTAGGGACTCTAATATCTCTTCTCTCCCACACTTTTAGAGCCTCCCAAACATTGAACTAATTCTTTCAAAGTTTATATCAACTTAATCATCTTTGTATATATCTCTGGAATAAGAGTAGGTGAACTTTTCCACAACATTCTGAATTTCTCTATTTGCTATAACCAGTGGTTCCATGTATGGAAATGGCCGTGGAGAACCTGTTTTCTTGGTGTTCTCAGGACAAAATTAATACAAGCAGCAGAGAACTGATCCATACTCTGTTGCATCTCTGCCTCAAAGGCTGCATTGAGGAGACAATCATCAGCAAACAAAGTCATACACCAACTCTCCCTCTACTTTAATCTTGGCTTGTGATCTTTTCAAGTTAGTTTACCATCAATGTGGTAGCAGATCTTGATGCTATTTTCATCTTTGTTGAAGGCACCTGAAGACATCTTGAAAAATATGCTTTAAAAAAAAAAAAAAAAAAAAAAAAAAAAAAGGAAGTGCAACAAAATGCTTTGCTCCACTGGTGACTAGGAAAGAAGGAATCTTCCT
Organism: Sminthopsis crassicaudata; assembly: GCF_048593235.1. NCBI lineage: Eukaryota > Metazoa > Chordata > Mammalia > Dasyuromorphia > Dasyuridae > Sminthopsis > Sminthopsis crassicaudata. Next base: position 137,777,125 of record NC_133620.1, read on the forward strand.
TTTTTTAGAACCTATGTAGCAAGTATGCCATCACAGAATTGTGATGAACTTCTTTAGGCAACCATATTTTGCCATTATCTTCCACAATCACTCCTGACTGGCAGTATCAAAGGCCTCAAATTAACATGACAAATATTTAAAGTGGAACAATCCAGAGGAATCCTATACACAGGTTATATATTTAAAGGAAAGAAGAAAATGGAAAAATAAAATTAGAAGTCACCTATTAATTCAAGACCTCAGAGCAATCTAGGCACTTTAAAAGGGAAAATAAAATTTTGTTTAGGTTTAGAAGACTTTAAATAAAAGTCATTAAACATTTTTCTTTTTTGTCATTAGACCTCTGAATTCAAATGAAACTGCCCTCTCCAAAGTTACCAATAATCTTTAAATTTCTAAATCCAATGTTTCTTTTTCTCAATTCTTATATCTTTGACTGAATATTTTCTTTACTCTGTAAATTTTTGCTGTCTTGGTTTTCCTCCAATTTGTACGTCTCAGAATCATTCATATTCTGTTAGCTTATCTCATTAACTACTTAGATGTTTAACTATTATCTCTATGCAGACCAATTCCTAAAACTGGTTACCACCCACTTCTCTGGAATCCTCTTTGATCTCTGTTCTCTACTGATGACCTCATTTATTTCCATTGATTTAATTAATCACTTTTATGCAAATGAATCACAAGTCTAAAATTTTAGCACTGAACTCCTAAATTTCATTTCTAAGTATTACCAAATCAACTAAAGGGCATTTCAAAGTGAATGTCGTAAAAAAAATTTCAAATTCAGCACATTCAAAACGAAACTCATTTTTTCCCTTACATTATCAGTCCCAAATCTTCTTCCCAACATTTCTATTTTGGGTAAAAAACACTATCATTTTTCAAATTTCTCAGATCCATAACCTTGGCATTATCTTTGAGCTCTTACTTTCTCTTCTTAGGCTCCTTTATATCCTCCAAAAACCTTTTTTTTTCCAAATAACTTTTACTGAAATTTTTTATTTTAACCTCACATCACTTAGAAGTCTCTTTATAATAAGCCTTCCTCTCCTTAAGAGATAATCCTCATAATAGAATCTCAAGAGAGAAAAAATTAGCAGATTGAATGCAATGTCTTAGACATGAGCACCCCAAACTTTTCCTAAGAACAGAGGAAACAGTAAAAGGAATAGAGGTACACAGTTCCCCTTTGAAACCAAAATTGGTCTTTGTTCAAAACTTTGAATTTCAATTGTTCCATTACTATCATCATTTTGCATATTGTTTTCCTGACTCCACTTACTTCATTTTTTATTAGTATATATTTTTCATGTCTCTCTGTATAATTTATCGTGCTTATTTCTTTTAGTAAAATAATATCTTATTATATACTGATACCATAGTTTGTTTAGCCATTCCTCAATTTGATGGATGTCTACTTTGTTTCCAGTTTTTGTTATCACAAAAATTGTTGCTCTATTTAGTGTTTATGGAGCCTTTCTTTTTGTCGATGATTTCCATGGGATATAGGTGTATATATCTAAACTCTTATACTTTTGCACACATTATTTCTGCCACTAGATAACAGGAACTCTGGATTTTTGCTCATAAGATAGCACAGTGCCTGTAACAGAGTAATTCTGGACCCGTTGATTTTTTCACCTGAACTATTAGGATGACTGGATAGAGAAGACAGGAAGACAAGGAAGATAAGACATAAAAGTGTCAATTCTGACACCTCTGCTTATGTTTTTCCCTCCAATGAGAAAATAATTCCAATCTTAATTTTTTAAAAAAACTATAAAGTAATTATACAAATAAAACTTTATTTTCCTTCTTTCCACTGCTGCTAAAATGCATAGAAATTAATTCTTAATATTTGATAGCATGTCTCTTAGAAAAGATTCATTTGTTAGCCTGACTGGATTTTGGTTACTTCAGAAAGCTTTTCACACAATTACAAGAATAGATTCAAGATTTCTGAGAATGACTTGTAATGTTGGAGACAGATCCTATATATTTTGGGAAGGGATAAACTAAAAATATGTTAAAAGAAATAGAATGGAAAAAAAAGTATGGATAAAGAGCTAACCTCAAGAGTTTTGCTTTTGATATATACTGCCTTATGACTAATTAACAAGTCACTTACTCAGTGCCCCAGCAACTGTGAATTCCCTCATAAGACATTCTTTATACCATTGAAATTAAAGCTCTGGGACTCATTCTCCTTGCCTCCACCAGAAAAACAAAACAAAACAACAAAAAACACACACATAAAAAACCCACAACTGGTAAACTCATAAGAAAACATTTTTTAAAGTTCAGTTTATAATTCTTTCTCTGAAAAAGTTACAGTGTGTAGTCAATTTTTTGCAGAGAAGTAATAACTCTTAAATACCACAAGATGGGGTTATATACCTTTTGAGGTTGCTGCTGTTCTAGGAGCTGTTGTCGAAGATGCTCAAGATTTTGTTGTTGCAGTTGTTCTGCTAACTGGTGAAAAATTGAGTTGTTTACAGATTCTGAAACATGAGAGCTAAAAAAGAAAAAAAAAAGCAAACAAAGACAATGTGACATCAACCCTATTACAACTGAATGAAAAATATATAACCTTTTTAATTAAAAAAAAAAAAAAAATCAAATATCCAATTTAGCAAACCTATAGATGGGCTCATTACTCTAAAATCCAAAAGGAAACTTTTTTCATGAATTGTAATCTAATTTACAAGCTTCAGAATTATTTTCATGTATTGCCTGTTAAGTTTTAGAAACATGTCTAGAAAATTTTATGACTGTGATATTTGACATATAGAAGCTTTAAGAAAAATGGTTATAAAATTTAAGCTAGAATGAATATATCTTCTAGTTAGGAGTAGACCTAGTTCATGACTTCAACTGACTACAAGCTTAATTATAAACTAACAGCTGTGGCTAATAACAACAACAAAAAGCTAATGCAATCTTAAACTAATTAATAGAAATATTCAGTGTCCAATTCAAGAGAGGTGGGTAGTTCCACTGTATTATGCCATAATCAGTAAATACTGGGTCAATAAGAAGGAATATTAAATTAGAATGTGAGAAGAGGAAGGTAATAATGTTGAAAGAATATGATAAAGTCACGCAGGGAACAGATGAGGAAATTGGTTGTGTTTAGCCTAGAAAAAGACTATGAGACATGGTAGCTGTCAAAATATCTGCAGATCTATCAAAACTACTTCTGTGTTTCAGTAAAATGAAAAATTAAAACCAATAAAAAAAAATAATTCAGTTTTAACGCAAAAAAAAGTAATTTCTAATAATAAAACTGTCATGCAAATAGTGGGCTGTTACTATAGGTCATTATGTCAAGAGATGCTGAATTAAGTTTTTTCCCTGTGAGGGGAAGCTGGACAAATTGACATGTCGGGTCCTGTCGTTCTACTCATTAAAAATATAAAAATTATCTTCTAAAAATTTCTTTCTTCATATTGTATTACAAATATGGATGTATTTTGAGTATGTAGTCTGGGAGGTATCCTATTGTGACAACACAGGTAAATCTTTTCCCATAGTTCAAAATGGTTTCACAATAGTTTTATATTTTAAAGACTAATTTGTCAGGACAATAATGCATTAGCCTCTTTTGGTGATATGTTCAGCACTATTCTTGAAAGGATCTTGACAAGGTCCCCTAATTCCTTATAAAGAACCAGGTAATCAAATTAGCACAAATTAACAGTCACTAGTCCCAAGATTTGATGAGACTCAGGTTCCTGACTTGTAGCCAAACAGCTTCCCATTCTTACCAATTTAATTTAATCCAGAAAACATTAATTTTTAACCTAGTTCAGAACAACATATCATCTTAAAATTGAAATATCTATTTTACTGACACAATTTTGCTCAAAATTAAAAAGAATAATGTAATACTTACAGTTGGGAAGATGAAGTTTCCTTTTTAGGTTCTTCACCACGTTCAGAATCTTCTCCAAAATCAAATCTATCCATCAACTTCTAAAAGAGAAAAATTATTAGATAAATGGACTTCATGAAAATTATGACTTTATGATTAAAATGATGTATCACATTTCATGCTTTTTTAAAAATAAAAATAGCCCATTAAAATATTAAGTCAACATTTTATATGACCAAAACAGATTTGTCTCTGTGTACAAAATATAAATACCTATACAATGTGTCAAATAGTTGATCACTTCAGGCAAAATCAGACATGGAACCAAACACTAAAATTTCCTTCTAGAAACTACAGAAACCAACAAATTAACATTTATTTCTTAATAAAAATAAAAGAATTGAATTAAAAAAATAATTTACTAAAGTACTGAAGTACAATATAAAGTAATAGAAAGTAATTGACAGTTAGGAGACCCGTGTTCAAATCCTGACTCAAACTCTTGTTATTAAAACAGTTCACAATATATAATGGACTTTGGTTTCTTAATCTGTAAGATAGGAATACTACTAAACACTCCTATTTTGCAACATTACTGTAGAGAAAGTACTTTATAAATGGTTAAAAAGAGCTACATAAACATAAATTATTAAAATCTTACTCATCTTACTCAAATGACTCAGAGGAATACTTATTATTTTTAACTAATTTTAGAAAAAAAAATTTAAGCTTCATTTTGAAATATACTAATATTACCTATTATCTCAAAAGTCCAAAAAATCACTGCTAAAAAAAGGAAACTGCACTTCAGTACAAAGTATATTCAAAATGTTCTAATATGGCTCTGATTTTAATACTTAATCAAATAAACTTCAATGCATACACAAAAAAAATTAAATAATCTATCAGGAATCCATACAAAATAAATCTGCTACTTTAATGTATACCTTATTAAAAGAGACTCCTTGTTCTAGTGGATTAAGAGTATTGGCTGCTGCAGCTGCAGCTGTGAGTTGTGCTGTTAATGCTTGCAACTGAACAACAAGACCAGCATCCAGTGCTTGAAGTAGTGAAGGCTGTGGTTTCTGCTGTTGAATCTGTAGTGTCTGTATTAATTGTTGAAGCTGGAGAAAGAAAAAAATGATTTGAGTAAGAGGGGGAAGGGAGGAGCAACTGTAATATTAATAAAATCATCCCCAACTTCCAAAAATGCTAGTAGGTCACATTCAATTATCTATGACATTGTGGAAATTACTAACTCCACTTCCTAAGCACTTGATTCCATTCACTAATTCCTCTAAGAGCTTATCCCTTTTATCATTTCAATGTCTTTCATCTCTCTTTATCCCAAGCAATCATTATTTAGCACCTATGACACACACAAATCACAAATTGACCATTCCACATGTTTAAATTATAGTTTCCCTTTCACATATAAACTCATTATGAGGCAGAATCTATACTCCATTTGCTCTCTTCTCAACCATTTACAAAATGTTTTATAATCCCATCATTTAACTACCAAGCCTTTTCCTAGTCTCAGTTTTCTTGATTCTGTGAGAGTAACTATCAGTTACCCTCTTTCTTAAGATTTTCTTAAGATTTTAGTTTATCTAATATGGTTAAATGTGGATATAATGAAAGTAAAATCTTTTAATCATCATCAATGATGATATGATGTATAAGAAATTGTATTAGTTGCTGAGAATATAAAAATATGATACATCTTTAGTCCCCCTGAATGTCACAATGTAGTTGTGAATATTGCTAACATTTATAAAATGAATAAATGAATGAAAAGACATTTTGTCATATGCTTACTCTGTGCAAGTCATAATGCTAAGCACTGGAAATATCAATAAAAGGTAGAAAATCTGTATTCTTAAGAATTGCCTATATATTAAAGGTAATCCTGAAAGATTAAGATATTACTGAAAATGAGACAATAAACTGATCCATCTGAAAAGAAGGGTTGATTCTACAAAGATAAGGCTGAAAGAGAAAGATAAGGGATCAGACTATGGAAGACCTTGAGTGTCACACTATATATGATCAGTGGAAAGCCCTTGAAGGTTTTTAGAAAAACTAAAAATATGAAACCTAGTAATTGAGAAGATTAAATTTGGTGCTGGGTACTAAATAGATTAGAAAGCAAAGCCCAGGAAGGAACATTAATTAGTAGGATATTGCAATTATACAGTAGTAATATATAATGAGGGCATGGATTATTGGCAATAAAGATACTAAAAAGATCCATTTTAATACACCATGCAAGGGACTATTACTGAAATTATTAATAAAATAATATACAATTATCACTCAAGCCTACAACATTAAAGGGGAACTATGCAGTAATTCATAAACAAAGTAAAACAACATTAGCAAATATGACACTATTAGAATATCTACAGAGTCATAATGAGACTGAGACGAAATGTATTTTTCCATGCTAACCTTACATTTCTTTTTTTTTCTTCTTCTTCCCTGAGGCTGGGGTTAAGTGACTTGCCCAGGGTCACACAGCCAGAAAGTGTTATGTGTCTGAGACCAGATTTGAACTCGGGTCGTCCTGACTTAAGGACTGGTGCTCTATCCACTGCGCCACCTAGCTGCCCCCTTAACCTTACATATCAGAACAAAGCAGCACATAAGGGAAGAGGTTAGAAAGGGAGAGAATTGATTGGAATGAGAATGAGAACAGAATCCCAGTTTATTCTGAAGACTCTGCAGGTCTCAGTTTCCTCAGCTATAAAGTGGAAGTAACAACTTAGATGCTTTCTGCATAAGAATGGGTTAGTAAAAAAATAAATTTTTTTAAAAAAATTATAAATTAAAATATATACATATATATGTGTGTGTGTGTGTATATATATATATATATATATGCATGTATATGTGAAAGCACAATTATTTGTATTCAGAAACATGTAAAACTGACAATAAAAACTCGTTGATATCTAAACAGATGGGAAATGCCTAATTATCAATCTTATTCCAATCTAATTCAGTCAGACTACTGACTTATAACAAAAATAACTATTGCAATCAAATTGGAATAAAGGACATGATATGCAATTAAAACAATTCCAAGCAGACCTATCTAAATGAGATACTGGTCCAAAAACAAAAAGGGAAATGGATAAAGCAATAAACACTGACAAAAACTATCACAATTTTCTGGATAATTTTAATTAAGATAAATGAATCTCTCTCTCTCTCTCTCTCTCTCTCTCTCTCTCTCTCTCTCTCTCTCTCTCTCACACACACACACACACACACACACACACACACACACACACACACACACACACACACACCCACCCCAGACACTGTGTAATAACTGTGAAAATAACTTATCTTTGCCAATGGAGAGACATGGTAATACTGGTATAGAATACAAACTTATTTCTAAAATCTCACAAAGAATGGTAAAAGCATACAGTACTATCACTACATTAAACAATGAGAAATAATGGACAGAAAGCCTAGCAAATGAATAAAAAGGAAGGCAAGAAGATCAAAGAAAAAGATGAGGAATGGTATACTAATAGCTAGTATATACAACCTGATAGTCAGCTCGCATACCTGTAATATGCTGAGTGGATCCCTTGTGGAGGATTCACAGGAGGGTATGTAATAGTCACACAGAATAACAAAGTCTTAAGATTTATACAGAAGGGGAGGGAGAAGGGGGGAGAATACAAAGGGGAGAAGGAGGGGGAATATTGGGACAAAAGGTTTGACAATTGTCAATGCTATAAAATTACCCATGCATATATCTCGTAAATAAAAACTACAACTGGGGCATCTAGGTGGCGCAGTGAATTCAAATCTGGTCTCAGACACTTAACACTTCCTAGCTGTGTGACCCTGGGCAAGTCACTTAACCCCAGCCTCAGGGGAAAAAAAAAACTACAATTAAAAAATTGTACAGACAACAACAATATTCACATAGCAGAACTCATGGAAGCAATAAAATATAAATGACAAGAGATATACTTACATACAAATTGGTTATTGAAAAAGAACACTTTTTAAAAACTTAAAACCTATCATAAATATTCTCTATTATTTTCTATATTCTCAACTCTGCAGTAACAGTGATGAAACTAATTTTCCTATATATATAAACAAAACAATGAGACCCTCTATGACGTTTAATATCATTAAATATTCTTTGTGTTCATTTTTGTCCATCAAGCTAAAAAGTACTAACCTGTTGGCCTTGAGGACTTTGCAAAATCTGTGCCACAGCAGCTAGGGTATCTGTATTTGCTATCTGAGATACCCAAGGATCAGGCAAACCTTGTACCACATTGGCTGGAGTAACAGGTGTCACAGGAGTTCCTTCAAAATAAAAAAGTTATACATAAAGAGCAATCCATCCTAAAATATCTTAATAGGTATTTACTATATCCATACTTTAAATTATATATACAAGACCATCACAAAATTAGAAAATATATAAACATCTAGATGTATAAAACAGATGAAGCTAGCACAATTATGTTATTAACATGTTTTATTTTATAAAAGTTTCCTTCTCAGGGATCCTAAGAATACCTCTAATTTGTTTAAAACAGAACTTGTATTATAATTGTCAATTTATACATAATTTAAAAATACACTTAATGCATATATTAAAGGGAAATATAATGAGACATATAAGATGACCCTTTAATGTTTGTTTTTAAAATATTTTGTCATTTAGGCCATAAAAATAGTAATTTTCTATCCTAATTTTTTCCATATTTTATTATTTAAGGTATCACCTTTTTAAAATATAACTTTTCCTCCCAATTATATACAACTGAAATGAACTCTCCAACAGAAGACAAACTATTATTTCACCAATGAATAAACACTTCAAAACAGGGTAATAAGTAAGATTATTTAAAAATCCATAATGGATAAACAATCTCACAAAATACCTGGGGTATTGTTGCTCATAGACGCTGCTGTACTTGGCAAAACAGGCGTGACAACTGGTGGTGGAATTCCTGCTGCCATATCAAGAAGAGGCTGAATAATTTCACTCTTAAATACATTATTCTTCTGCCATAAGTTTAGAACCCTGACTATTTTACTCTGGGAAAGAGAAAAGATGAAAAACATAATAATTTAAGCTTTAAAAATTCATCATTGACTTACAACAAAACTAACTATTGCAATCAAATTGGAATAAAAGACATGGTATGCATTTAAAACAATTCCAAGCAGACTTATCTAAATGAGATACTGATACCAAAAACAAAAAGGAAAATGTATAAAGCAATAAACACTGACAAAAACTATCACCATTTTCTGGATAATTTTAATTAAGATAAATGAATCACACACACACAAAGTAATAACTGTGAAAATAACTTATCTTTGCCATATGGAGAGACATGACAACCATGGTAATACTGGTATACATGTTTTATCTTTTACTTATGAAAAAAGTTTGTCAACATTTACCTTGAATAATGTAAAAACATGGCAGACTTAACTGTTGTCTTTATTTAAAGTAGCTTTTGAATTTATGAATTAAATATAAGACTTAAGTCAAATTCTCTCAATGCCTAAGTTATTATTAGTATAGAAGACATTTTGGAAGATACATTAACTCTGTCTTTGTGTTTACCCAAATTTATCTAAAAGACAATAGGCAATAACTATATCTCAAGGAAACCCTCCCCCCCAAAGTGCTAAACACAAAGAAGTTATTTGCCATCAGTTATCAATGTCCTTTCTACATAAACTCTCTATTGGTAACCATTAGCTTTCATAGGTTTTACTGTTATATACCTTGGATCTGAGTACCACACCAACTGCCTACTGAACATTTCCAACTGGATGCCCTAGAGGTATCTCAAATGCAACAAAGCACCCAACAACTTTGCACAATCACAAATTTCCTTCTTTCCTTTTAGAGTCCCTCTCTTTCAATACAAAGCTCAAGGATCACCTTTTACAAGAAACCTTTCCTGGGGCAGCTAGGTGGCGCAGTGGGATAGAGCACCAGCCCTGAATTCAGGAGTTCAAATTTGAAAGAAACTTAACACTTCCTAGCTGTGTGACCCTGGGCAAGTCACTTAATCCCAGCCTCAGAAAAAACAAAAAAAACAAGAAACCTTTCCTTAATGTACACTGATAATTACTACAGTCTTCCCTCCCAAATTACTTTGCATGTATCTATATTTATTCTCTTACTATATTCTTATATTGTAATCTTATAATATATGTGCCTGATGTCTTCAAATAAACGCTTGCATTTGTAAATTCTGCACCTGGTATAAAGCAGATATTTAATAAATGTTTATTTATTCCTAAAATATGCCACACAAAACTGAACACAGTACTCCAGATGTGTTCTGATCAGAGCAGATTATGATAGAACTAACACTTCCAAAGTTCCAATATCTTAAAATAGACCAAGCAAAGGAACAACTAAAGTTCACCTCTCATGGCTTAGAATGGAAAGGACAATGAGAACCAAATATAGAAAGAACAGAATTCTTATTTTGCTCCTGCTTTCTATGGAAAAAAAAAACAGGTTGCAAATGACAGTAAAAATGGCTAATAATAACATCAATATGCCTGTCACGGGTTCAAGTTATCTAGCCCAAATGAAGTATATCATGTACTGAAAATTGAGAGAAGTATTTGTAGATTTACCAATAATCAGAGAGAAAATAAACAGAAGGACAAATACTCAAATTCTATGAGTTTCAAAAGGGGATGAGAAAGAGTTCGAAAAGTTTGTAAACTATAGGTTAGCCAAATTATAGAATATAATAGTATTATTAAAGGGATGGTTAATAATAAATATATACAAAAAGAAAGTGCTCAGAGTCAATGGTAAGATAGAAGCTGCCCAAAGGATTTTAATAAAATCTCATGCGATTCTTGTAAATAAGTTAGGAAAGAAATAGTTTAGGATGGACTCAAAGCTGGTTGAATTCCAAACCCAAGGATTAGTCATTAATGATACAATATTAACTTTAATGGAAGACTCCAAATGGAAGAAGTGTACATGAATGTGTATTGTTTGTCATTTTTATTAATGATAGATGAATATTGTATTTGACAGAGATAATGATGATGGGAGGATATGTCAGATGACAGGGTCAGTATCCAAAAGGTCTCAAAAAGTTGGAACACTGGACTGATAATCTTAAAATGAAATTTCATACTGATAAATGTAAAATTTTGTACTCAGATTCAGAAGAGTAACATAAAATGGAGGAAAACCTTGGCTAGATGATCTTTGGCATAGAAAAATGGGAATTTTAGTGGACGCAGGTTCAAGGTAAATCAAAGATGTAACAATATGGAAACTCTTTAATACTCTCTCCCATTCTGCAAATCTGAAAAGTGGCATAATGTTCAGTATTATAAAAGAAAGAACTATGCTGTAATGAGCCCTAGATATACCACATCTGAAGCACTGCACATAGTTGGGAAAACATTTTTGGAAGCACATTTTTTATCCAGAAAGTCCAGAAAAAAGCAGTCAGGATGGTGAAGTCAGGATGAGGATCACATGAGAGAGCTAGGAATTCTTAAAGGGGACATGATAAGCTGTGTTCAAGTATGTGGTTCAGGTATGTGAATAGCACTCACATTTTTGAATCAATAATTAAAAGTCAGAAAAGGTTCTTAAGAGATTTTAGTATCTTCCCTAATTAATGATCAAACTTCCACATACAGCCAAGTTTAACAAAATCCAATGACTATTTTTATTCTTATGTACCATTTTTAAGTTTACTGTTTTTTTTCTTGTTCCCATCCATATCTAACCTCAGTTTAAGTAATATTGCGCTCTCCTCTCTCTCTTTAACATTCTGACTGCTTCCTCTTCCCCTTGCTTTGAAATTAAGGTAATCCTTAGGTTTAACTTGAGTGTTTTCTCCTTTCACTTACTTTTACCAAAGTTTCTCTGCAACATCTCTGTAAACACTTTTTATTCTCAGTCAGCTAGTAAACATCCATAATTAGACACTACAAAAAAAAACCCCATTATTATATATATCTATACATCTTCCCTTATCATTTCTTCCATTATCACCATTACTGTTATCCTTTTAGTGTTGCTTTAGGTCATTTTAAAACAGTCTCTTTCTGTCTCTCTTCCTCTCCACCTTTTCTAAACCCTTCCCCCACTCCTCCCCAGAGTCCCTACATTCTATCAGCCCATTAAAGGTCCATTAATTCTTCCTTATTAATGATTATCCTTCCTCAGATCATACAAAGTACTTAAAAAACACAAATGCTATGTTAGATGATAATACTATGTTGGAATAATTCTAATCTAAATTTTTAATCCTCCCACAAATTAAGCAGTTGGTACAACTTTGCTACATTGCATATTATTTCCTGAGTCTCACACCACCTTCCTCATTCTCATTTCTACAAGTGTGTTCTAAGCTCTAACTAAAGTCTTTTTGAATAACTGCCCTGCTCTTTGTCATATTGATATTCCCATAACTCCATTCTACATAAATATAACAATTTTCCTATACCTTAATCATCCTCAATCTAGTCATATTAGAATTGGTTTATCCTTCACAGAAAACAAAGAAAACTGGATTACTATATTTCTTGTCTAAATTCTGATCTCTATCTTTCTGCAATATTAGACTAATCTTTTTATATTAGTTCTTGGTACTACTATCCTAATAGCAGGATACTATTTATTTTGGATTTATTGACTATGTGAAGTTCTTATATCTGCTGGATCCTTTAAGGCATATTTCAAATTTGCCCTGGGTTTAAACTGCTTATGTTCAATTCATGATTGTTATCTCATGCTAAGAACTTTATCTTCAAGGTTTTTTGGTACTGTAACAAAATTTATTTTCAATTGTCATTCTAGTCAAAATACTCCTTACTCTTTGCATAATCATATAGCAACTACCAAATACCTCCAAGGATATTGATGTTCATATGTAAAGAAGTAATAGGATTTGCATCACTTTTCTCAAAAGGTTAATATAAACAAAGTCTTTTATAAAACTGAAATCAATATATAAATGTAATATTTACAGAGTATTAAAATTGTATTTTTATTCAACTTTATATGATATATTAATTTTCTTTGATATGTTGATAATCATCTACATATACTTCAAATAATCTAACCTGTTAAGTTATAATTGAGTATCAATAAGATATGTTTCATGTTCACAAGTAAAATTGTGAATTTATATCTTTTAATTCCAATTATTATACATCATCATACTGCCTATGTTAAAACACTAAAATGTTAAAGAAAAATATTACAATTTTGCCCTAAGACATAAAATAATTCAAAAAGACGGAAGCCTCCAAAAAGTCTATAGCTAGTTGATACTTTAACTTTTAAGTGAATGTATTTGAAAGAGTTCTCTGGGTAACCATTTGAGCAAGTAATTATGTCAAAGCATTTTAAAAACAAAATCCTTAATGGTCATGTGCTTTGGCCAAGATGATCAATCTTCTGTCCATAACAAAACTCTAGTTTTATTATGTTCTTAACATTTTCTGTGTCAATGACCTTTCTGGTACTCTCATGCAGCAAAAAACTACTGTGGTTTTTCTGCTTACATTCACAATAGAATAACATACTAAATTTCAGTTACAAATTAGTCAAAATAAAGATATAATATCATCCCCCCTCCTTCCCTTCAGGTTCCTGGATGGACCCTGTAAAATTTATCCATTAACCTCTTGGAAGAGGAGCCCCCAAATCAAGAATCCCTAAAGTAAGAAATCCCCTAAAAATAATAGTAGCATACCTTGTCGTCACCAGGGCAACGATACAAATTCTGAAAAGTGCTAATGATGTTATTACTAAATCTGGGTGCAAACACATCCTTTTCTTGACCAAACTGATGTCGAGATTGTCGTACAATGGAATCAATAACATAAAGTCCAGGCACCTTATATTCTGGTTTACACTAAAAGAAAGAAAGGCAAAATTTTAGAAATCTCATGACAGTTAAAGCACTGTATCCTGTGCCAAAAACAAAACTGCAATTTTGGTAAGAATTCTTAAGATTGTAGTTCTTTCACACTAAAAAAAAGGCATTTTAACCTTATAATCTGTAACAAAGTTACAGTTAATAGGGCACTACAATAGCTAAAAATGCAAAGCAAAAATTTAAACATGAAAGGAAAATATTCAAATTCTAATAGTTTTAACAACAAGAATCAATGGTGGCTACTACACATCTTCTAACTGACAGATCCTAAATTCCAGTTTTAAGTTCTGTGTGTAATTTTAATGACAAAACTATAATAATGACATTAATACAATGAAATGGAACAGGAACAAGAAAATAACTGGGAGAAGTTCTGAGAAAACGATACATATATATATATATATATATACACACACATATATATGTATATATCGTATTTCATCTAAACTCTCAAATGAATAAGATCATAGATTTCTATACAGATACAAGGGGAAAAAATAAGATAGACTGATAGGCAGGCAGATAATCAGAGCAACTGTTACTTAGCACAGTGCTTGGCATACAGTAGGCACTTGATACTTTTACTTATTAATTGATAAATTAAGATACCTTGTGATAAAATGGTTTTTAAAACTATTAACCAACAGTCTAAAAGTTATTTTCAGATATTCTACAAATAGTAAGTTTCTAACAGTAGTAGTAGCATCAGTATCTCTACCAAACTATAAAGAAGCCCATCACAAAAAAGAAATAAAAGGAAGACATGATGCCTGAGAAAATAAGTTCCATCTCAGGCATTACGATGCTTTACTTTTTATCCACATGAAAATAAAGACATGAAATGTGTTTAGCTTTATTGCCTCATCAGTATTATTTAGTGGTAACAGATACAATAGAAGCTAAAATGTTTTTTAATTGAAGCCAGATATTAAAAGTTAAACACTACTTTTGAAAAAAATCCTTTTGCTCAAATGGAAATTCAACAAGTAAAAATAAATGAAGGTTTAGCTGGAAATTATATCAGTTCAAGTTCACCTTTTCAAACATGGTTATTAATTGTGCCATTCAAATTACTAGCTGTTATATTACTACTTAGAAACTGGAAGAAAGCAGTTCTTTTCTTCATTAAGAAGACACATTCTGGGGGCAGGTAGGTGGCGCAGTGGATAGAGCACCATCCTTGAATTCAGGAGGACCCGAGTTCAAATCTGTTCTCAGACACTTAACACTTCCTAGCTGCGTGACCCTGGGCAAGTCACTTAACCCCAGCCTCAAAAAAAAAAAAAAAAAATAAAAAAAAAATAAAAAAGACATTCCTTAGCTTTCAGGTATCTGTTTAATATAATTCAATTACAAACCATCAAAGTTATCTACTTTACTTACACAACCTAAAAATAAAACTTTATAATCCCTATAATTACAAAGGGCATTGAATAATAATTAAAAACATTTATATGGTACTTACTATATCCAAGCCATTGTATGCTTTACAATTACTATTTTCATTTGATTCTCACAACTATCTTAGGAAGTGAGTGCTGTTATCCTCATTTAACAGATGAAGAAATGGAAGCAAACAGTTGTTAAGTGACTTGCCCAGAGTCACATAGCTTAGTGTCTTAAGGTCATATGTGAATTCACTTCTTCCTAATTCCAGGCTACAGTTCAATTATCAGCACTACCTAGATATTACCTAATCATAGAAAAGCAACCACAGAACTGGAATCAGAACAACCTAAGCTTAAGAACTGCTTCAGATACATACAGACTATGTCTATGAGTAAGTCACTTAATTGCTCAAGGCGTTAGCAACTCTAAGACATTATTAGAACTGCTGATTTTCCAAAAGATTAGAAGAGAGATTTATGGGGGAGGAGAGGCACACTAATTAATGCATGGTTGGTGTAGCTATGAAATCAGTATAATCACTTTGGAAAGCAATTTGAAATTTAAAAAGTGACTGAAATATCTTATTTGACAAAAAAATTCCCCTATTAGGTTTATATCCTAATAAGATCATTAGTAAGAAGAAAATATTCAAATACAGCATAACATTTATAGCAGTTCTTTTGTGGTAGCAAAGAATTGGAACTGAGGTAGATGTTCATCAATTTAGGAATGGCCAAACAAATTGTGGTATATGAATGTAATGGAATATTTTATTTTTGTTCAGTTGTTTTCAGTCATGTCTGAATCTTTGTAACTCCATTTGGTTTTTTTTTTTTTTTTTTTTTTTTTGGTCAAAGATATTAGAGTGGTTTGCCATTTCCTTCTTTAGCCCATTTTACATATGAGGAAACTGAAACAAACAGGGTTAAGTGGCCAGGTCCAAACAGCTAGTGTCTGAGATCACATCTAAACTCAGGTCTTCCTGACCAAGTCAACACAAACCACTGCACAACCTACCTGCCCAACAGAACACTGTTATGAAAAACAACAAATATGATGAATACAGAGAGGCTTGGAAAGATCTACATAACTCCATATAGACGAAGCAAGCAGAACCAAGAAAACAATTTACATGACCATAACAATGTAAATGGAAAGAACACCTCTCCCCCTAAAAAAAATAAACAATTAAAAGGAAATGTTGCAAAAAAAATATAAAGAACTAGTATGGTTCCAAAAAAAGGAAATAAAGGAAATCCCCATCCTAACTCCTTTCAGAGGTGGGAAGTCCACAAGTGTGCTATATCAAACTTTTTTGATGTATTAATTAGTATAATTCATTTTGTAGCTTTTTTCCCTTTAAAAATGTTATTCACATCTTGGATAGTTCTTTGGTAAATGGGATAAGTGATGTTAGAAGAAATGTTGGTGATATAAAACAAATGTTACCAATAAATATTTTATTCTTTTAAAGAATTGTTGATCTGTGATGGCAGGTGATTTGTTTCCTTGCCAAGTCTTTCCTGAACCATAAAATCATAGGTCTAGCTAGGCCATGTAAAATATAACAATATAAGGAGAAATAAAGGAGTATGAGGGGACGTACTATATTTTTGTTTTATAAACAAAATGTGATACATGTGCTGTACAACATAACAGGTCCTTAATGGCAGATTCCTTCTAAGGATACACCCATGTTAACAAAATTTTAGCTAGAAAGGACTTTCAAGATGATGTAATCTATATCAAATATAAAATGAGAAAATTTAAAAGCTAAAGGACTCAAGTGACTGCCCAATACTCAGACAAGGAGAAGCAGGGAGATTTAAGAGAAGATTAAATGGTTTCACACACCAAGTCTCCTACACCCAGGTCAAATGTTTTATCCTCTAGATCAGTAGTTCTCAAAAGGATTTGAAGGGAGTTTTGTTGGCTGTGCAATGAAACTTCTCCCACTTTCCTAGAGTTCTTCATTCTCTAGCTGCAGTTTGCTACCAGCTCTTCTAGGCTTGGCATAAATATGGTCATAAAGCAAATGTATCTAGAAGAGCATAACTAACTCCTCCCCCCCCTCCTGTACCATACAGAAATAAAAGGAGAAGAGGGAGAAGAAACAGGAATCCCAAAGCCTAATTACTGTTCCTGAATGCCTAAACATTGTGAAACTCTTTTTTGTTGCCAATTTAAATATTCAAGTTAGACAATCTCTCAAGACAAAAAATTTGAGAAACTCTGTTCAGAGCAGAATTAACATCTGCCTGCACTGGGCAAATTAATCTACTTTATCATCAACAATTGACATATAAGTTATATATAACCATTTATGAGTGCTAATAGTAACTTAAGTTTCTTTTGTATCTGACATAGAACTGAGTCAAAAAATGAGTACAATCCATTTTTCTATCTTTAGCTTATTATGAATCCATTCAGACCCTATAATTTAACCCAACTGGACTACTTCAACTTGTCTATTACACACTATGTACTTTCCCAAATAGGCAGGAAGATAGGCAGTGCCAGGAGGGTTGGGCCTGTAGTCAGGAAGATCTGAATTCAAATAGAAGCTCACTCACTTAAATGTCACATAGTTGTGTGACCTTGGGCAAGTGATTTAACTTAGCATCTGCTTTCCAAGTTTGTTGTGAGGATCAAATGAGATATTTGTAAAGTGCTTATCACATTACCTGTACATAGAACACATTTTATAAATGCTTGTTTTTGCTCCCTCCCTCTCATATAAAATCATCTTTCATTATATTTTATAACTTTCTCCCAATTTCCGTCCTAATCCATCCTTCAAAGACCATCTCAAAATCTATCAAAAAGTTTTCAATTTCTATCCTACAAAACTTTTTTGATATTTTTCTTCCTCTTCAAATTTCAGAAATAATGAACATATAAAACTGCAGTTAAATTCACAGCAACATTAAAAATGAAAAAAAAAGTTATCTATCTATATCACCTTTAAAAACTATGACTAAAACTTAAAACTTCAAAAATTTATTTTGTGGAAGTCAGAAAAATCTTATTTACTATCACAATAAAAGTACAACAAAATACACTAATTTCATCACATTTTAAAATATCTGGGCAATGTGCTAAAATGAATTCTCTGAAAAAAAAAATTACAAAAATTTTCTATAGCCTCAAGATCTTCTGGTTCCATTATGAAACAAAGAAAGCATCTTTAAGCATCTTTCCAAAACTACATTGGGCTTAATCAACTACAAGTGTTCATAAAATAATAACAACCTTCTTGTCTTTCTTTAAAAAGGCTTACAAGACCCAGAAAGGTTAAATGTATTGCCCAGGGTTCAGCATTCTTTGCAACAGTTGCAAGGCATACAATGCTGAGAGATTTGTGAAGTGTTGTCATTTTTTTTTTTTAATTTTCACAACAACCCTCAAGAAAGTAACAGAAGAGGTATTATCCCCATTTTATAAAAGATAAAATTGAGGATCAGAAAGAACAAGTGTTTTTTAAACTCCTACTAAGTGTCAGGCACCATGTCAAGTTCTGTGAATACAAAGAAGGGCAAAAAAAAAAAAAAAAGAGTCCTGACATCAAAGAGCTCACACACAATACAAGGGGGAAACAATACACAAATAGGTATAAGCAATCTATAATACAGAATAAAATAGGAAATAATCAACAGGTAAAGGCATACTAGAACTAAGAGGAACTGGCAAAAGCTTTCCATAGGTGGTATTTTAGCTCAAACCTAAAAAAGCAAAATACTAGTTTCTTGATCAAGACAACCAACTGTATGTCACTCAGATTTTGTAGTATTTTGCATTTTACAAAGCTTTCTTCACAGAAACTTACAGAATGAAAGAGTACAATCATCTTCATTTTATGGAAAGTAAATTTTACAGAAGTAAAGCAGTTTTCACAAAAAATCACAAAATTTACCACAAAAAATGAACTAAAGTCATCTGACTCCCTCTCTCCCATGCTTTCTAATAATCTTTTAGGTTTTTTTTTCATTGACCTACTTTTGCCTTAAATGGATGAACTACATACCCAATGAGCAGAATTTATAAAGAGACTCTAGTTCAAAACAAAACAGAAACTTCATGACAAAAGCTCCCCCAAAACTGTAATGGGCTACTGAATAGATGGCAAGATTTTTATTATTTAATTAATTTAAAGATTAATTAAAAAATAATACTTCAATACAATACATCAGACAGAGAGAGGATGATTGTATAGAAAAAGAATGCTTATGGAAGGAAAGAAGACAAGTGACCTCTGGCACCACTATTCAAAAATCTAACATTCTCAGATTCCATGTTCTTGTGTTAATGAGTAATCAAAAGGCTGCTTTTCTTAACTCTTATATCTGCCCTATACCCCCATTACCAGTGTATACCTTAAAGTATCTTCTATATATCAGACAGTCAATATAGTTTATTGAAATGAAAAATTATTTTTATTTCTTTCCAGAATTACAATCTTCCACAAAACTGGATAATTCATAAGGTTACTGGTAGATATCTAACATATTTCAGTTAATTTATTCCCTTTTAATAGGTGGTTCAATTAAATCACTATATAAAAACAAAGTGATGCTACTGTGTATTATGTGGTACTCCTAGGTAAAAGAATCAAGTTAATTACTCAAGCTTGAGAGCTCTGAATAGAAAAAGTACTAGATCCAATCTATCTAGTACCAATAAGGCAACCTAAGGAGGGGAGGATTAGGTTGGAAACAAAACAAGTCAGGCTTCCATGCTAATTAGTAATGGGAACAGGACACTAAATGGATAATGAATTTCCAGCCTGCATGAACTGGGGAGAAATCAGATTCATCATAACAACAACAACAAACACAGGTACAGTTTATGTATGGCAATAGTTGCATTCAATTAAATGTTAATATAGAGCTTTAAGAAAAATTTTTATAGGTATTCCTGGCTAATCTAGGTTAGAAAACATTTATGAAACTTAGAAATGGTTATATGGTACAATTTCTATCCCTTTAAACAAAATGTATTAAATGTACTACCTATTTGAGAACCTATTAGTATTCAACAATAAACATATTTCTGTTTAAAACTGTTAACAGACACATTAGAATTGCTTTGAGATTTTTATGTGATGAAATCTAACAATTTTTATATGGTCCTTATGTTATTAAAGGCATTTAATAATTTAGGAAAAGAATTTTAATTTAGTTTCTAAAAACTATAATGTATAATTACTGTAGTTGACATAAAGCATTCTGTTATTGTAGAAGCAACGAAGTGGAAATTGAGGGAATGCCCATCATGTGGAGAACAGTTGAATAAATTGCTGTAAATGAATGTATGCTGTGAGAAATGATTAGCTGGTAGAGTTCAAAATACCTGAAAAGATTTACACAAACTGAAGAGAGCAGAACCAGAAGAACATTGTGCACAGTAACAACATCACTGTGTGATGATAAACTATAGCTGACTTTGCTCTTTTCAGCAATACAATGATCCATGAAAAATACAAGACACTCATAATGGAAAATGCTATCCACATTGAGAGAAAGAACTATGAAGTCTGAATGCAGATTGAAGCATATTATTTTCACTTTTTTTGTGGTGGTTGTTGCTTTCCCCTTTGGTTCTGTTTCTTCTTTTACGATATGATTAATGTAGAAAGATGTTTAAGTGATTACATGGGTATTAACCTCTGTGGGCTAAACACATCAAAAGTGACTACATTAAAACTACAGAGGATTTGTGCATTCTCTCAGTGGAAGGAATACCAACTCTGGTGAAACAAAAATACCCCTGTAGAATTCAAGTCTTGAAAAACCCCACAACATTAACACTTCCTGGAACAGGAACATGCAACAGAAGTGAAGGGAAAACTTCAATTATTCAGGCAACCATTGGAACTCTTCCAATCATAAGCAGAGCAACTAAGAATTTTCTGTCTTGTCACAATAAGAAAAGAATGAGAAGAATCTCTATTCTGCAACTAAGGATTTACAACAAGGAAGAACTGGTAACTAATGTGCAATCATTATCATCTCTATGCGACACATGAAAATCAGCCAAGTAATATGGTCTGAAATAATCCTAGATTTTGGGAGAGACAATTTTCAACACTTCAGAGTAAAGGTAAGTAGAATAGCCAATCCAAACTGGACATTTGAATAAAATTTTGAAGACAGAAAAAAAATTCTAATGCAAAAAGGGGAGGAATTCTCTAAAGCAGTGGTTCTCAAAGTTTTTTAAACTCTTAAAATGTATTGCAGGCCCTCAAAAAGCTTGTTTATGGGGCCATACCTATCAGTATTTGCTATATTTAAAATTAAAATATCTTAATATTATGAAAATAATTTTGAAACAGAGGATCTCCTAAAAGGGTATTGGGTTACCCAAAGAGGTTTCCTGGACCATATTTTAAGAACTACTGCTTAAAAAAAAAAAAAAAAAAGACTGATATTGATACACAGGGAGCTCAATTACTAAATTTGACGGGGAAAAGGAATCACAAAAGATGACAGCAAAGGCAAGCAAAGAATAATGTATATAAGTAAATTGTATGGAAAATGCTGTCCACATCCAGAGAAAGAACTATGGAGGTTGAATGTAGATCAAAGCATACTTTGCTTTGTTGTTGTTTTTTATTATGGTTTTCCCCTTTTAAACAAATTTTTTTTCATAACATGACTATTATGGAAATATATTTTAACATGTTATACATGTACAATCTGTATCAGAGTGCTTGCTGCCTTATGGAGGAGAGAAGGGAGGGAAGAAGAAAAATAAATGTTGAAAACTCTGTATGTAATTGTGGGAAAAAATTAAAACAAAGAATTGAAAGGGTTGGGGGGGGAAGTAAATTATAATATGAAAGAGTATTATGTAGCCTAATGTTGGTAAGAGGAAAAAAAAGATCAAAAAACAAAAAGGCATTTTTATATTGGGGGGAAGAGGATAATAAAAAATGGAAACAGAAGAAAAAGTAGAATTCATTCTGTATCTTTTAAAAACAAAATAATTTTGGCATAAATAAGAATGGATAAAAAAAAGTTAACACACAAGAAAAAGTAGAGAAAATAAGATAGTGCTAGGTAACCTATATGAGTTAAAGACACCAATCCCAGGCAAATTACATATCAAGTACTAAATGTTCTATGTTTTTTCAGAGCCAGGCAGTGATCTGAGAGAAATAATATAGAACAAGAAGGAAAAAACAAGCCAGAGAGTCTTATTTGAATTCCTAGCAAAATTCTACAATGTATCATTAAGGAAATAGTGAATACTTACAAAAGGAAGCAATGATCACAAAGATGTAGCATGGTTTTATCAAGAATAGATCAAACCAGATTAACCCCATTTCCTTTTTTTTTTTTTGACAGGGTAATTAAACTATTATCAAGAGAATGAAACAGATACAGTTGACCTAGATTTTAGTACAATTGTCTTTCACAGTTATTTTTGTAGGAAAAGTGGCCTATCCAATTTTATATATGATTAAGATAAATTTAGAACTGGCTGAATCGTGGAGTGCCCCACTGATCTGTACTTG
Organism: Sminthopsis crassicaudata; assembly: GCF_048593235.1. Classification (NCBI taxonomy): domain Eukaryota; kingdom Metazoa; phylum Chordata; class Mammalia; order Dasyuromorphia; family Dasyuridae; genus Sminthopsis; species Sminthopsis crassicaudata. The sequence continues at coordinate 137,799,857 of NC_133620.1, forward strand.
ACCCTGTGTACTATTTAACATTTTTTTCAAAGGATATGGATACAGGCATGGGGTTCCTCTTATCAACTTTTCAGATGAGAGAAGAAATAGGTAATCTAGTGGATGAGTTAATTAAGATCCAGAAAGATTTGGACAGCCTACAACATTGACTCAAACTTTTTAAGGCTTAATTTCATATTGATAAATATAAAATTTACATTTGGATTCAAAATAATATCAAAGACAAGATGGAAGAATATTGGGCTAGACAACAGTCTGAAAAAATCAGAGGATTTGAGTGGAATACTATATTTCAATAAGTCAACAGTATTATATAGAAGTCAAAAATAAAGAAAAAGTGATTTCAGGCTAAATTGAGAGAAGTATTATTCCAGTATTATCAGAGATTGTCTTTCTGAACTTTATTCTGGTCAGATCACATCTGGAGAATTGAGTATATGGAGAATTCTGATGACATTTTTGCAATAATACTAATTAGAGTGTTCAGAAGAGCAACCAGGATGAAAAAGGGCCTCAAGATCATAAAACATGAGTATCAATTCAAGGAGTTCAACATGTTAAGTCCAGAGAAAATCCAAGAATATGCTAGATATCTTAAAATATATGGTAGGCCATCATGTGAAATGGAGATTAGATTTATTCTCGTTGATTTTAAGACAGAATTTGGGGGGAGAAGGGGGAAGAGCAAAATTCATTAAGAGACTACATAGTATCAGGTTTGGTATAGGGAAAAATTTCCTAACACTTAAGAGGTTTACAACAAAAGTCAGATGGGAGGTGCCCTGAGATGATAGTGACTCCCTACGACTCAGCCCCTTAAACCATCTTCACACAAAGGTTAGATGACCACTTTTCAAGTATGCTGTAAAGGAGATTTTTTTTTTTATTATTCAGGTATTGAACACTCTGAGGCAAATCCTTTCCAATTCTGAGATTCTGTGACCAAGTAATATTAAACTCGCAAAAAAAAATGCCAAGATGTATTATTAAAGTAACAGTCCTGGGTTACAATTAAAAGAAACTTTATGGTATTATAATTTAATTTTTAGACTAGTGAACACTTTTAATGTCTTGTCTAAACCTTGTATTTCTCCAATATCTAGCCCAAAGCTCCATACACAGCACACAAAGTTTGCTGAACTGAAAGAAATGAGCCAAAAGTGAGAAAAAAATGTGAATTTGGCATATGACAAAAAAAAAATCATCTTGGCAAGAATGATTTATATGATTACATGTGATTTAAATATTCTTTAAAATGCATATGTATATATTATATATGTATATTTATACATATATGCATACACACATATAGAACACAAAAGAATGAAAAATGATTTTAAATATAGTTTTTAAAATATATTTAGAATTAAAATTAATATTATATAAACTTACAGCATTTCAGATTTGAGATTAAAAAACAAAGTGAGCTTGTTATTCATAAATTTGGTGAATTTTTTTTCATCACTAAAGACAACTATCAATATACATATTTCAGCATGTAAACATTTATAACATTTTACAAATGTGGAATTTTATACTGGAAAATCACTTGTCTAAATGAGTGTTGAAAAAAATATTCAATAATCCCCCCTCTCCCCCAACCCCAGTCCCTTTTCTTTCTAAAATTAAGTTAGGATAAATTACCCACTGAAATGAGCCTCAAAGTTAGAAAGACCAGGGTTGAAATACAGCTTCAGACAAGTATTTAGTACTTTTGTGACCCTGAGCAACTCAATTAATCTTTGCCTGCCTTTAATCTCCTCAATTGTAAAATGGGAATAATGTTGCTACTTTCCTCTTGGCGCTGTTGTGAGGATTAAATGAGATAATATTTGTGAAGCACTTAGTATAGAGTCTAGCACAGGGGCTTAATAGATACTTATTTTCTTCCTCCCAATTTTAATAGAAAGGAACAGCACAAAAAGCTTCAAATTACTTGACCAAAGTCTCAGAACTATCTGAGTTATCTCTTCTGAGACACCTGGCCCCAATCTGAAAAATCCTCTTAATTTTTGGACCTCCCTTAGTGCCAGAGAAGTCTGTTATTATGGCATTAAAAGATAAAATGTTATTAAAAGATAAAAAGTGTTGATATACAACACTATACATGTATTTTCTGCATTTCTAAGTTTCTAAACATTTTCTGTGCTATCTGCTGGCTTTCACCTGTCATCTGTGGCTTCCACAAAACTCCGCCCCAAATTCCCTTGTGATTCCTTATGTCCATTTATGTTATATTGGAACCTCGATGAAGTAAGTTGCAATGTGAAAAGGTAACTGATTACTATCAGATGTACCATAACTTACATTATGTCCAAAACCAAGTCTGTTCCACTTGAAGGGCTACAATGGGAATCAGCTAAATCTTTTAATATCACAGCGTAACTTACAACTTGATTCACATAAGGCAGCACTTGAGCAGAAGATATAGAAGTAAATATTAAATCTAGAAAATGACTATAAAGGACCTAAAGCTAAAAGACATGAGGTAGGAATATTGTATTTACTTTTCCTGTCAAAATATCATAACAAGAAGTGACCCAAAGCAGAGAATTTAAGACCTCTAACTATTTACTGGATACTGTTATCTTTGTGCACAGACTTATTAGCATTTCTGAAACCTTGCAATGGAATCATTTCCAATACTATTCCTCCCAATTTGCTTTCCTTGGAAGACAAATGTGGTAAGTCCATCATAAGCAGCAAAGAGTGTTATATTTGGCTGGTGGATCAAATAAAATGACAACAGAAGAGAATTCCCATGAAATCACACTATGTTTAACTCCATTCACAGAGCCGTCAATGTTAAAATACATTTGACAAAAGGTGAAAATATAGATCACTACCTTGATACAAATATACTTCATCAATGAGCAGTATTTACTACCATATGCATGTATGTTTCCGTGCATGTGTGTGTGTATAAAATAGATATATAACAAATCTGAAAAGTGTTGACAAAAATAAAATGCATAATTCTTTCTTATAATTACCTAGAATTGTAGTAGTTGACAAATTCTAATATTTCAAGGTTTGCAAAGTACTTTACATAACATTATCTAAGTATAGTTATCTTCATTTTAATGAAGATTAAGAAACAGACTCAAAAGAACTAAAATAAAAATCACCAATCAAAAAGCAATTGGGAAATAAAGTCAAAGACAAAATGAAGAATCCTTCAGTTTACATTTCACTGTTGTAAAGCTAAATGCATAAATGTATCTATGCATGCACAAACATATATACATATAAAACATACAAAAAAAGGGTAATGATCTCCCTAGCATCAGGAAGATCATAAAAATCATATAAAAGAGATGATACTTGAACTGTTTGAATGTTAAAAAAGGAACTCTTAAAAGGTAAAGTTGAAGTGCATCAGATAAAAGGTCAAGCACAAGCAACAGTAAGTAGAGCAGTTTGAAAAAAAGAGCAGTATGTATAATAAGCCTAAAAATGTAAACGAGATAGATCAGGATAGATAGGGTATTAAATGCCAGAGAAATTTATATTTTATCCTAGAAGTACAGGAGTTTTTTTGGGCAGGAAAGTTGACATGATCAGATCTGTGCTTTAGGATGTCTCTTTGGTAGCTAAAGTAAGACAGACTAAAAAGAGGAAAAACCTGAAGCAGAGAAATCAATTAGGAAGTTACTATAATAGTCTAGGCCAAAGCTTTTTAAGGTGTGGATCTCAAAAAAATTGCTAACAGTAAAAGGTTTCTCAATACAATAATCAAAAATTAATTCAAAATCAAATGTGTGAAGAATTCAGGGTATTTTTGGCAGTACTTGCCCATGTGACTTCACTGCAGCCTTGGTTCTAAACATGAAATGCAAGCACACACAAGTGCTGCCAGAAACACATCAGCTCAGATTTGAGATGGAACTGCATAAAAATTTTTCAGGTAAAAGGAATTGCAAAAGGAAAGAGTTTAAAAAGCCCTGGTCTAGGTAATAGGGGATGAAGGCATGAATTAGGATGATTGCAATACAAATGGAAAGAAAAAATGTGTTGTCTTTTGTTATCAAAGAGGACTAAAATAACATCACTATGTTAAGAGACAAGTTCCAGTATTTGCAACTGTGGCTGATAATCCAACACAAGCTTGGAATGCTCTGTTACAGGACACAAATAGTCCACATGAACATTTATTTGGGGTGGGCTCTCTAACTCTGTACATTTCACATTTCTTTTGGGCTAATTCAATTCTGCTTTGCTCAGAGAGCACAGCACCTTCTCTGATGAGGGAACACCATGTGATGATAATGGTAGTGTCTCACATATCATACAATCTATTCTAAAGTTCTTAAGAGATACCTTGAGAGTGTTCTCAATTGTCATTTACTATTAAAGACTTATGCATCTCATGACCTTATCACCACATTGTAATTCATTTAATTAAATGCAATAAAACTTCTTGGCTGCAACCTCATTACAAATACTGGCTTTAATAGACTGATTGTAAGAAGAGACAGACAGGATGTAAGAGTGACCAAGGCAATGTGTGGTGCAGAGTGCTGGACTGATCACAAACTTATCCTCTCCAAGATAATCCAGCAATACCACTGAGGGAAAACTGACAAGAACTGAAAACCCTATGAATGGAGTTGTGGAGACAGGATGATGGATAATAAGAATTTAAGAAGATTGTGAATTTAGAAACCCAGACAATTAGAAGAATGGTAATGACCTCAAGAAAAATAATAAAAATTACATGCAACCTTCACCCCATTCTTCTATCCCATTTTTTCCAAAAGATCATCCCCATATTCCTTAATATTTAATCTCTCACTATGTATTAGCTACTTCTAAGCTGTCTACAAATGCCCTTTCTTCCCCATTCCTTAAAAACCTCTTAACTGGTCCAATTATCCCCAGTAGCTACTGTCCTACATCTTTGTTTTCTTATTTAAATTTATTTAATTTAAATTAAATTTACAGCCTCTCTTTCCTGGAGATTTTCTTCTGTCTGAATTTTTATGATGCTATCCTCTCATTTCTCCTCCTATTTCTTTCACAGTCTCCTTTGCTGGAACTACATCAAAGGTCTGCTCTAGGATCTCTTCTCTTTTCTCTCTATACTAGCATTTTTTAACTTTAGACTCATGGTCTCCTAAGCAGTCTGTGGGGTAAAAAAATTACATCATTATTTTTACTACCTAGTAATTAAAATTAAGCATTTCCTTCAAGCATGAATTGTTATTAAAAAACATTATTTTGAGAAAGAATCCATGGGCTTCTCTAGACTGCTAAAGGAGTCCATATTACAAAAAAAGTTAAGAACCTCTATTCTATATTACCTTGCTAGGTGATCTCATCAGCTTTCGTGGATTCAATTATCATCTCCAACTATCAGCTCCGTCATTAGATGATTCTCTAGTCTATTTTCCTAGTAGAAACCTACTCTCCTGACCTCATTACCAACTTCCCAATGGACATCTCAAACTGCATATCCTATAGCTATTGCAGTATGTCCAAAATAGAACTTATTACCTTTCCCCCAAATCCTCCTCTCCTTGTAACTCTTATTACTGTGTAAATGACAATAACCTTTCCCTGTCACCCAATTTCAATGTCATTCTCAACCCTTCACTCATATTCTGTCAAATTTATGTGCCAAATCTTATTGTTTGAATATTTATAACATCTCTCAATATTATCTCCTCTCACACCCACAAGCTCCATTTTTGTACAGAGTGTTTCATCAGTTCTTGCCTAGATTAGTTCAAATTGGCCTTTCTGCTTCATCTCTTCCCATTCCTGTCCATACTTCACTCAGCTGTCAAATTCATTTTCTTGGGGCAGCTAGGTGGTGCAGTGGACAGAGCACCTGCCCTGAAGTCAGGAGGACCCGAGTTAAAATCTGGTCTCAGAAACTTAACACTTCCTAGCTGTGTGACCCTGGGTAAGTCACTTGATCCCAACTGCCTCAGCAAAAAATGTTTTTTGGTTTTGGTTTTTTTTTTTTTAAAAAGCATCTTCTTTAAGAAGATCTCTTACCATGTTATCTTCCCCTCACCTCTTCTTAATAAACTCCAGGGCTCTCTATTAGCTCCAAGACCAAATATAAAATCCTCTGCTTAGCTCTTACAACTTGGCCCCTTCCTACCTTTTCAGTATTCTTACATTTTACTACCCTCCACATACTCTAAAATCCAGCTATATTATATTAACATTATTATTATTCTTTGTACCCAGCACTCTATATTCTAAATGTGTGTACCTTTTCATCATCTATGTTTGGAATGTTCTCTCCTTACCTCTTGCCCTCTACTTTCAAAGGCTTTCTTCAAGATATTGGCTCAAGTCTATCTTCTCCAAGGGGCTTTTCCCAATCTCCCTCATCCTACTCTCTTGATATTGACTTCCCTTTTAGATCATCTCCCATTTATTGTATGTGTGTCTCTTTGTGTCTACTATCTCCCCCTTAGAGTGATAGGACTTTATGCATTTCTTTGTATGCTAACAACTTAGCACAGTATTTCATACATGATAAATCCTTAATAAATGATTGTTGACTAACTATCTGACTGAGGGGCAGGGATGAGTTTGGGAGAAAAGATGATGAGCTCTATTTTGGACATGATGAATAACTTACTTGTGGTAATTCAGATAATTAACATAAGAGGCAGCATTCAAACTCAAGATTTCCTTTTACCAAATTCAATGTCCTTCTATTACATTAAGTTATTTCAATGAAAAAATTTCACTTCTCCCTTTTAAACACTACTTGGATATTAAATTGTTACATATATTTTATTACTCCTTTTTATAAAACAAAAATGTCTTATAGCTTGTATCAATATATTTTACATAATACATCAAATACTCACCTTTTGAATAAATTTCTCAACACTCTGTACCACGTGTTTATAGAACTAAAGCAAAAAAAAAAAAAAAAAAAACTTGTAAGACATAATTTTTGAAGTACAAATACTTGTATGCATTCATGTATATATGTAGTTTTACACATATAAACATACATATACACCCTCAAAATAGTACAGGTACTTTTATTTACTATAAACCTCAATAGATCATTATCTGTTATTACCTTACTACAAAAAAGCTTCTTTAAAGGAGATAATAGATAATTAACATGTACAAAGAACTCGATCTTCTTAACAAAAGAAGACACTAAAAAGTTTCTTCCCTTTTATCAAAAATTTTATTTTATTTATTTTTATTGTTATTATTATTATTATTTTTTTTGCTGAGGCAATTAGGGTTAAGTTACTTGCCCAGGGTCACACAACTAGTTAGTATTAAGTGTATAAGGCCAGATTTGAAATCATATCCTCCTGACTTCAGGGCTGCTACCCTATTCCACTATACCACCTAGCTGCTCCCCTTTATCAAAAATTGTATAAGACAAGCCAATGCTGGTAAACAAATCATTTAAAAAATCAGAACCAAACCAAACCAAACCAAACCAAAACAAAACAAAAACCCTCAAGTATCTTGCATTAAAATAATTAAATTTACCTAGTCATGAAAAAATAAATAATAAAATGTTTTTAATCTAGGATGATTGAGGGAATGAAGTGGACAGATCAAATCTCCTTAAATAAAAATTTCCATATAAACTATACATAATAACCAGAATCACAAATCAGCTGAATCAAAAAGCATCAAGTCAAATCCCTCATTTTACAAGAGGAAAAACCATGATTTAAAAGAATTAAAATATAATAAAAATATACTTAGCACTAAAACTATGGAAAATATATTTGATAAACTCAAAATCATTTCTGGATTTCTTCCAGAGTAGAGTTTCTTCAGTGACCATTACATTTTAAATATGAACATAAAGTCTGTCAGAGCATGATGCTACACCACTGTACTATGACTATCCTATATGCTGCTTTTCTGGGAGTTGGGGGAGAGAGAAGAGTAAAGAGAAATACTGATTGATACCAGCTTGTTTGTCTTGCCCACATAAAAGCTCAATGCAAAAATAAAAATAAAAATTATTTGAGTTTCTTGAAAACCCAAGATAAATGGGAGCTTCTTATACATAGTGTTTCAAAAGTCTTAGTGCTATTTTAAGAAGTATTTTTGGGCAGTAGGTTTTGGTGAATAAAGGGGAAGAGCTTAGACTTACACTAAGACTTTTGGGACACTTTGTGTCTAAGAACACTATCTTAAAACAATGTGAAAATCCATAATCAATCTTATTGAATTATAGTTATGTTTTGTTCACCCAATTCCAACTGTCCTCAACTACCCATTTAGAACTTTTCTTTATCTGTTCTTCAAAATTTTGCTGTGCCAGAGGTGTATTTAAAAGCAAGTTTAGCAATCATGATGGTCTACATATAAAGCTATATCTTTCCCCAAACCTGGCTAGAATCAAGTCTGAGAGAAATCTAAAATCACTATCATTTTTTTTTTAGTCAATACTTTCCCTTTCAAAGAGATCATAGAGGAATATTGTCTATATTCAAGCCAGCACCACTTCCAAGAAGCCTAACTAAGCTAATAATTTTCTAAGATACCATAAAAACTCAGTGGGAAATATCTCTATGAAGTAAACATGCAGGGAACCAAAAAAACTCATCTTGTCTTTTGAAAACACAACAATAATTCAAGAAAAATCACTTTTTTCTCACCTTAATAGCTTTGATGGCTGCCTTCGTGATCTGTGTCATTTTAGCCTTGGAAATAGGTGGTTTGTAGTCATTCAGGGAATAGAGCTAAAGAAAAAGAATATGTTTTTAGATACAACACAAGACTAACCCTGTAAAAGTGATAAAATTTATGAAAATGTAAGAATTTTTCCTGACAAAACCCTATTTAAATTACAATGTTGCTTTTGTTAAGACAAATTCCTCATCTCAAACACAAGGATTCCTTTTTATGTAGTACTAAATTTTCTAAGACCTAATTTATATTAAAAAAAAAAAAAAAAAAAAAAAAAAAGATTTGACCAAAAACGTGTATAGATGAAGTCTCATAATTCTGAGCCTTTTTAAAACATTCAAAATTTACTTACTGATTTCCCCATATAGAATATTTCCTTTGTATTATACTGAAAAATGTGGTCACGAAATTTGATCAAACCACAATCTTCATCAAAGTCCTTCTAAATATATATTAAAATTCAATTGTTGAAAGACTATATGTTTTGGGTTTTACCAGATGCATTTTCCTCTTCCATTTACTAAGTCAACTTTTTAGCTATCCAACAAAGGGCTCAACCACAATAACAAAGTAGCATAGTTGTTAGAAACTGGATCCTCTACTCAAGTTGTCTGCAGTTAGGGTTTCAGATACTTCTATTTGATTCTAGCTCTGGCCTTACATAAGATCTTTCTCAAATGATCAGGCCTTTCCCAAAAGTCACTGAAAAGACAAGTTACAATCTAAAGAAGATGGGGATTTGATATCAATTTTTTTCTTTTTAAGTGTTGATTCTGCTAGAGAATGTTCAAAGTTCTATGGAAAAGGCATGGGTTATGATTTCAACTGGAAAAAATGGGAGGATAGGTTGATTTTTTAATATGTGTTTTCTTCATATGTTTGGCTGTGTCATTGCTGTCATGTAAGAAATAAAATTTGTTTTTATTAAAAGAAGAAAAAAAAGTCACTGGTTTAAGATCACAATCAGTTTTATGTACCTACCACCTAGTTTCTCCTTGGCCTACTTGGGTCTGTAATTCCTCTCCTCCTTGCATCTGACGCTCTTAGACTGTGTGCTTCTTCAGACTTTTAGCCTGGGATCTTAATCCCTTCAGTCTAATATTCAAGCCATTAATTTGATTTCTCTACTTAGAACTGTTCATTCTGACATATACTGATCTAAAGACTTGGAACTGACCTCATACTTGAGTTATTCTCTAAAACTCTATCTTAAGAACTTAAGAGATGTTCAAATCTCTTCCTTATCTGACAAATGAGAAAACTGAGGTCCAAAGGAATTCAGTGCTTTGTCTAATATTACACAGCTAAGAAGAGTTGGCATTTGTTTAAACAATGTCCTGATTCCAAAAAACAATAAAGATCCAATAATCATCTGCTCCTCCTAGAAATCCTTGACTAAATTCTGATTATATTAATTTAGATTTTTGGTACTCAACGTACCATGCCCTGTTATTAACTAACCTCCTGTTTGTGGCTCTGGGCTTATCAAAGCCTCCCCAACAGATGGATTTCTGATCACTGAAGGCCTAATGAGGTCATATGACATAGCAAATAGTGCAAAGAGCTAAAGGACTGTAATTTAGGAGTTGCTTTGGTCCTGTCAATCTCTCTGTGCCTCAATAAAGAATAAGAGGGATTCTAAGATATATTCTGTATATTCTCAATTTCTATTCCTTTACAAAATGAGAATAATTTTTGTTTTCTTGCTGGGATTTTAACAAAAGAAGGAAACTACAGGTTCTTTATCACTTTGTCTATATATTATCTATCACGTTTATAGCAGTCAATCTTACAGATTTGCCTAATCCTTCCCCCATATATAAATCTGAAGTCTTAATTTCCAGGAGCCTAGATCATAAACTATTTAATGAATACTTTAGACTTTCCATCTGTTTGTTTCCCAATAAAATGGAAAAACATTTTATTCTCATTTTCTTTGAAAAACAAAAATCAGCAAATAAGAGCTCTTTATCACAATCAGGGCATAATAAAGTGTCATGACTACTAATTTAAAGTTTTTACACGCAAAAAGAAGTATTTAATTAAAACTACTTGAGTAATTTTGTTCAACAAATTCCTTTTATATGTCAATGACTCCAAGTTATCTAATTTCCTAATGTTTATGATGGAAACCATGGATCAAACCCCCCCCCAAAACAGTTAAGACTTTCCCAAACTTTGATTTTCATTTTCTTTCTATTTGTGTGCCCTTCATGAAAAGCTATCAATTATAAATAAAAATAAAATTCAAAATCTAATAGTTTATTTAAATGTTTGTCATTCAAAACAGCCATAAAAAGGTTAACACACTATCAACAAGCCCCATCTTTTCTTCATCTGCATGAATGGAGCCAGTATAAAATCTTAACTTGCAGGAGCCTAGATCATAAAATATTTAATATTTAATGAATACTTTGGACTTTCCATCTGTTTCCCAATAAAATGAAAAAACTAACTCTATTTTGCTCCATCTAGCTGGAACCATTTTGCCACTTTCCAAAACTTCTATTAATTTTGGCTGCCATCTAAATTTGAAAAGTTTGACCAAAAACAAACAAACAAACAAAATACTGGATTTTGTACATTTTTAAGCTACAATATAGAGTTTTAATTTTTACCACAAATGATTTCATGGATTTAACAAATAATTCTGTTAAGTCCATAAAAGAATACATAAAAAACAAACTGGAAGAGAGAAAAGAATTCAAAGAGATCTTCTTTTATGAATTGTACAAATAAGCCTAACACTTTCTCTCAAAATAAGATTTGACAAATTAATCAATATCTTTCATATGAAAATTCAAAATAAAAAAGAACTTAAAAAAATACCTTTCTGTCATCTATGTTGATAGTTGATAAGATTTTTCAGAAATCAACAGTCTCATATAAAATACTCTCAATTGAACAAGTGAGTAGAAAAGACAAGCAAACCAATAATGTGAATTCATCTATTCCAGAGTTGAGAGACCTTATTTGGAAAATGGGCAAACCTTTGGGCATCCTAGAGCCAAGTCTCTTTCTCAATATATTATTGAATAATTAATCAGGTATCAAACACCAAACAAATCACTTAGGCCCTTTAGGGCTCAGATTCTCAATCTCATTTTTTTCTTATTTGTTATTCAATTGTTTTGTCATTTCTTACTTTTATTTGGGTTTTTTTAAAGCAAATTAAGTGGAGTGGTTTGCCACTTGCTTTTCCAACTCATTTTACAAATGAAAACTGAAACAAACAGGATTAAAGTGACTTGCCCAGGGTCACTTAGTGAGCCCCTGAGACCAGATTTGAACTCAGGAAGCTAAATCTTCCTGAATCCAGCCCCAGCACTCTATCATTGTGCCACCTAGCTGCTCCAATCTCTCATTATTAAAGCTTTTTTAAAAATTGAGATGCAGCATCTATTTCAATTAATATAAAACAGCTTCTTGACAGAACAAACAGGCTCATTTTTCTATTTGTATCCTCTCAGTGCCTACTACACATTAGATAGTTAATTATTATCATAAACATAAAAATTATGATTAAGTAATGAGGCAACCAGACTCAAACAGATTTTTTTTTTAAGGGCAGAGAAATCTGGAAGAAACAGATGATCAAGATGATAAGGTTTTAAAAACACTTAACCTTATCACTCTAAAGAAAGTTCAATATCACAGATGTTGATTTGTATAAAAACTTATGACTTCATACAAATTAAAAAAAAAACCTACTAATCAATATGCACAAATGGGTGTAAAATTCAATTTATAGATCTAGGAAAGTATAATCGAGAAAAAGATAATAAGACCCAATTTTGTAGTGTCACCTCCATCTTGTGAATTATTAAAATAGACTGAAAAACATTCTCAAATCTAAGCTATCAAGGCAAACTACCTCAATTTGTTCATCTGTAAAACATAAATTTCAGCTCATACTGTATTAGAGAGGAAAACATATTTGGGGGAGGGTTAGAACAGAGAGATTATATGGGGAAATGTACCCAAAAAGGAGGTCAGGATTACATCGTAAAAGACTTAAGAGGCTAAGCAATAGAACTTAAGATTTTGTTCAGTAAGAAATAGAGAGCAAATGAAGATTTTAGAAATATTAATCTGGAAGTCTGCTGCAGAAAATTATTTGCAAAAACCTGCTTGTTCAATTATTTTTATCAATAATATCACTATGTGTATAAATCAAACTCAAAAGAATTTTATAAAGATGAATAAACGTGGATTTATCAAGTTAATAAAAAGCTAGGCAAGGAAAGGACTACTGGTTGGAGAGAAAAAGAAAGAGTTACAGTATTAAATGAAATGAAGTCTTCCATGAGGTAGTGATGAGAAAGCAGTGTAGGTTCAAGGGAGAACTACAATAAATGTATGGAAACCAAAGATGGAATAATCATACCTTAGACCCCCCCCCCAAAAAAAAAGCCCATTTGGGCTGAACTGTAAAAAATGGAAAGGGAAGTTATGCACAGTGAAACTAGAAAAGCTGCATAAGGCTTTAAAAGCTAACTTTAAAATTTTTATTTTAATGTAAAGGCAATGAAAGTCAACAGAATTTGTTGAGTAAGGGAGTGACAATAACAGTGCTTCAGGCAATTAAGACTATAAACTGCCTAAACTTCAGAATTTCATTCACCAATAAAAACACAGGTCAATACAACTTTCATCAATTCCTCCCCTCAAATCTCAAGATGATCTAAAGAACAAGAGTGGAGACATACTTGGTAAGTGCAAGTTAAGCTGCATCATTTTCCAAATAATAATTTATATTCAAATAGTGGTAGTCCAAGAGTTATTATAAAGAAATTTATGACCAGAAAGGGAACTTGACTAGCTATTTATAATAGATAAGCCAGAGTTTCACAATGAAATATAAGTAGACCTTAGGAATATCAACTAGTTTTATTTTAAAATATTTTAATATAAATGACTTTCTTTTGTAGTCCTATGTATCTTATTTTGTGCATTTGAAAAGATTATTCTAAGAAAGGTTTCTTATGTTCCAGTAGACCATCAATAGTTATGTGACACAAAAATAAATTTAACACCTACCTAATTTAGAATAATGCTTCTGGAAGTCAGTCAAAAATAATTTTATTAAGTATCTATGTGCCAAGCCCTGTGCTATGCCCTGAGGACACAAGTTTTTAAAAAAATTGTCCCTCAGTTCCTGCCTTCAAAAAATTTTTAATTTAAGGAAGGAATACAAAATACAAAAGGAAGCAGGATGGTAAAGGGAAGGTACAAGGGAAGATAATGTCTGACTCATGAAAATGAGTAGGAAATGAAGAGACAGTTGGGCTGGGTGCCTTCTTCAAATGTTAGTTTTGGAAGTTCTTTCCATTCAAAGGGCATATGACCTATATGTAAGGAAATTTCTGAGGCACAATGGTCATAATGTTACAGAATAAGAAGGCATGAATGAATTACTATGCGGAGCAATAGAGAACTACCCAAATAATAAGATTATGTATTCTCGAAATACTGATGCAATAACATAATATGCCTATGTCTCTACTGTCACCCCAAACCCCCAACTAATGCTCTCTCTCAGACTACATTCCACTTACATTACATATATATTACATGTATAGTTATTGGTATATTATCTCTTCTATTAGAATGTAAGCTCCTGTGATTTCAGAGAGGCCTGGCAAGACTTATAAATTTATGTTAAGTGAGTAGAACCAAGAGATCATTGTACACAGCCACAACAAGATCATGTGACGATCAACTGTGATAGACATGGCTCTTTTTCTGCAAGGAGGTGATTCAGGCAAACTTGTGATGAAGAGAGCCATCTATACACAGAGAGAGAACTGTAGGGACTGAGTGTGAAATCACAACACAGTATTTTCACTTTTTCTATTGTTGTTTGCTTGCATTTTGTTTTTTTTTCCCATTATTTTCCCTTTGTAATCTGATTTTTCTTGTGCAGCATGATAAATGTGGAAATATGTGGAGAAGAATTGTACTTGTTTAACATATTGGATAACTTGCTATTTAGGGGAAAGAATAAAAGGGAGAAAAAAAATATGGAACACAAAGTTTCAAAAGGATGGATGTTGAAAATTCTGCAAGCTTTTTTGAAAAAAACAAAAAAATTAAAAAAAAAAAAGTGTTCTCTTGGAGGGCAGTGCCTGTTTTTGCTTTTCTTTATACCCTTACAGCTTACTTTCCAATATATGGCACATTTGTCGTTATTCAGCTAGGTTCCATTCTGCATGACCCTGTTTGGGGTTTTCTTGGCAAATATACTGGAATGGTTTGCCATTTCCTTCTCCAGTGGATTAGATAAACAGGGGTTAATTGAAAACCCCAGAGTCACAAAGCTAATGAATATCTAAAACTAGATCTGAGCTTGTCTTTCTGATCCCAGTTCCAGCAATCTACCTACTGAGCCTTCTAGCTACATGTTTCTTGACAGAATGATGGTTACATGTGGCTCCTAAGTTTGTTGGTTTTGGTTAACCATTTCTTTAAAAAAAAAAAAAAAAAAAACACCAAAAACTTACTGGGAATGACTTATTCATAAGTAAATGTTATATAAAAACAAACAACAAAAAAAAGCACACATAGAGAGAATACATACACATAGAGAAGAAAAAGAGCAACTAACTGACTAACTGCCCTTGATGAACTCAAGCCCCCTTAAACTAAGAATTACATTAAAATTTAATTATATTCATTCCAAGATACCATTAAAGAATTCGTTAAATGTGACTCGTGGGCCACTGACACCAACCTTTGAAAAATGTCCCCCCCAAAACCAGAAAAATTAAGTACAAATTGTTTGAGGTTCAATAAAATGGAAGAAAAAAAAAAGTCTAAAAATTATTGACCAGAGCTTAGATACCAACAACATTGTAGGATGTATTATTAAAAGTGCACCTTTTGTCAAAGAAAGTAGTGAGCACATAAAGATAACACAGCTTCATAACGCTAAGCTCACTTCCTTTGCTGAAAGTACAACCATATCGGTAAACAAGGAAAATACTATAGCTATTACTAATTTTAGCAAAGAACTTGAAAAAAGTTCCTCATGTCTTTCTTATTAATAAGACAGAGCAGAGTACGCTAAGACAACATTTACAGTTGAGTGGATTCAAAATGGTAACACACCAAAAGAAGATAAGGTCAATATAACTTTCCAGATTTTTGCTATTTAACATTCTTATCAATGACATGGATAAAATAATACATATTTACAGATAACAGCTCACTAATAGCACCTTAAAAAGCTATTAGGTTGAAATAAATTTCTTAAGATGAATTTTAATGCAGCTTAATGTACAAGTTATAACAGGTTCAAAACTTCAATTTCAGGAGATACATAAGGTGAAAAAATCTTGGCTAGAGAGCAGTTTGCCAAACACTCATACCCACACAGTTTGTCAGGCTACAAGTTTATTTTTATCAATGTATTTTTTTTTTAAAAAAATTTATAATTCATATTTTTTGAGGGAAAACAAATACAAATTAAAGGACTACAAATTATTTGTCTACAAACCAATTAAAAATCCCTGATCTACTTTGATAGAGAAAGTATCTTTATTGGATATTCTCTATATCAACAAAATCACAAATTTCAGTTGTTTTAAAAAGTACAACTGAGAGTAAGTAATGTTCCAGTTACTTAAAATTCCTAAGTCTGAATTTCAAACTTAGTTTCCTTCAATAGGAAGGATTATATTATATAGATTATTCTATTATAGAGAGAGGAATAATATTAAAGAAGGGAAGCATAAGTAAAGGAATCTGTCTAGTTGAGGAGATGTACCTAATATGTGAAAACCATGTGGAATACTATATGATAGATGTTGTGGAGAATATAAATAAGACATGAAGCTTCCACCAAGGGACAAAGAACACAGTGTGAGATAAGATATAATGCAAATAAATATTACAAAGTGATACATGAAAAAACAATCAGAGATAAAATGTGATATGATAATTCAGACAAATGAACAATTACTTCTTTTGACTGAATTGGATGCATGCAGTAAATGACAATCTAAACCTTCTCAAAAAGGAGATAGAAGGACAAGAGTTAGCATGAAGAAAAAGTACAGAATCAGGAAATGTAAGAAACAACTTTTTGGGTATAATTGCAGATTGCTTTCCAGAATAGTTGTACCAATTTATGAATTCATCAATAATGCATCATAGATTTTTATAATGCCTGTTTTCTCAAAGTCCTTTCAACATTTTACTTTTTTGCCATCTTTGCCAAAGGAAGGGCAAGATGGAATCTCAAAATGGCTTTCAATGGCATTTTTTTAAACTAATAATGATTTGGAAAATTTCCTTTCATATTAGGCATTGTGAACAAGTTATCATAATATCATGAGATGTGACAATCAGGCTAATTATTAGAGAAATGAAAATGCATATGGAATTCAGAGAACTTATAGTTCTTGCAGAAGCTTGCATATTTATGACACTACAACAAAAAGAGTGGAAGAAAACAGCAAAGGACCTGGCAAGGGAGGGGACAGGTGCAGTAAAGATGGGGAAAAGAGACAAAACTACTCTCAAAAGAGAGAAGAAAGGTGATGGCAAAAATTATGTTCTTTTTCCTTGGGAATTGCTACACTATGAAAATAGGAGGATCCATTTACTTGTAAAGGGCCCCAGTTGCACAAGCATTATCCCAGCCTGGCAGAGACTGGCTAAAGCCTGTCTTCCCTTCCATGCCTTCCAAGGATTCAGAGGGAATTCAATTTGGGGTACCTAACAGCAAATTACGTCAGTTTGGGAGGCTGAGATAGACTTTTTTCTTTGACACATTCAGGGTCTCCTTCATGCTCTGGGTTCAGTGTTTCTGGAAAATATGGCAACTCAAAAAGACAGGTCCTTTAATAGTCCTGAACACTAAATTTTAGTCTAAGTTCTAAGAACTGTCAGTTCATAAATTTCACTAAAACAAATTATCAATTGGGAAATGGTTCTTTTTCTTATAAATATGAATTAATTCATTTTAAATCTTAGAAATGAGATCTTAGAAAACCTATATATTACACCCAATCACACTACATAAGGGCTATACCAGAATAAAGAAGAGCAAAAAGATCATTGATGTACATTTATAAAAGCTCTTTTTGTGGTGACAAAAAAAATCTGAAAACAAAGAGGATGTCTAACAACTGAAGAAAGCTCAATAACTTGTGTTTATTTTAATATTTGTTATGGAGTCTTTATGCTATTAAGAAATAAGGAAATAGATAATTTTTTTTAAAAGACATATAAACTAGATGGTATAGTGGATATTACAATCCTGGAGTCAGGAGTTCAAATCTGCCCTCTGACACTTGAAACTTACTGTGTGACCCAGAGCAAATCACTTTATCCCAACTACCTTTCTCAAGAAAAAAAAAAGGATATAAACTAAAAGAGTACAAAGTATGCAGAAATAGAATAACCATTTATATGGTTAACATCCATATAAGAATGAACACTTTTGAAGATTTTTATAAAAAGATAAAAAAGATGAAATAAATAGGAAAACCAGGAGAACAAATTATACAATACTGTAAAAACAAACTTAAAAGCTAAGAACTGTGATCAATACAATGACCATGCTAGATTCCAGAAGTTCTGTGATAAAAATGCTATCCAATTGCAGGACAAGATGGAATTAGAGAATAAATACACACACATGTATGTATGTATATATGTATACACAATTGTATATACATATACACTCATACATATTTGTCTGTACGCATATCTTTTCTATAAAGACACAAGGAAATGTTTTATATATACAGCTATATGCTACAAGAAATTTTTCAATGGCAATTGAAGAAAAAATATATTTTTTTAATAGAGGTAAGGGGATTTTACAGATTTGAACTGTTGTACAAATTCTCAGATAAAGTAATTATTACTTTATTATTATTATTATTTTATTGTTTTATTTTATAACTGGAGACCTATCACAAAGTTTGAGTAATCTAAAAGTCTGTAATATAATTTTTTTTAAATCAATGTTTAAAAAAAAGAATAAAAAATACAAAGCATGAAAACTTACATGGACATATGCAAAGTGAAGTAAACAGAACCAAAAGGTATAATTATTATACAAGATTATTGCTGTCAAATTATATGACAAAGTTTTACTCCAAAGAAGGAATATAAAAAGTGATTCCCTCATCTTCATTGAAGAGATGGGAAACTATGTGTATGAAACCTTGAACACAATTTTAAACATGGGTAATGTGATGGTAGGGAGGAGAGGAAAAAGAAAAACAATATAAATATATTGAGAAATAAAGATGATGTTAAAAAAAAAGATATCAATAAAATGATTTAAAATATTAAGAAAATTCATAAAGCAAACAGATTATTTTGTTGTTGCTAGGTTATTTTAGTCATGATTGACTTTCATGACTCCATTTGGGGCTTTCTTGGCAAAGATACTGGGGTAGCTTGCCACTCAGCTTATTTTACAGTTTTATAGAAAACTTAAGTAAAGAGGGTTAAGTGACTTGCCCAGAATACAGACTGCTAGTCTATATTCACTGTGTCACCTAGATGCCCCTGAGATTCTTTATAAACTTATGTATTTGTGATGCTACTTAGATAAATCTTTGAAAGTGACATGCAAGGTGCAGCTAAGTAGCGTAGTCTATATAGAGCACCAGCCTTGAATTCAGGAGGACCCGAGTTCAAATCTGGTCTCAGACACTTAACACTTCCTAGCTGTGTGACCCTGGGCAAGTCACTTAACCCCAGCCTCAGGAAAAGAAAAAAAAAAAAAAAAGAGAGAGAGAGAGAGAGAGAAAGAGACATGCAAAAAGTATATTATATATAAATTTATATAAAGTTAAGAGAATTAAGGTCAAGGTTAAGAAAAAGACATTTGAGGAACAAAAAAGCCCCATCTAATTTAATTGGAGAAGTGAGTGTTTTAACAGGAAAATAATAAAAGAGAAGGCCAGAAATGTAAATTAAGGACAAATTTTGAAAGATAAAAGTCAGGTAAAATCATTTAAATTTTAGGCAATGGGGAAAAAGTTTTTGAATAGGAAGATGAAATCATTCAAGCTGTGCTATAGAAAAAAATTGGATAACATGAGTAGCATAGATCAGGAGCCAGATTAGTTATGAGAAAGAATAATTTGGTGAGAGGTTAATAAGGACCTAAAGTAGGGAAGTAGCAAAAGCAAGGAGAGGATACAAACAAAAGAAATTATATGCAATAGGATGCAGCATATATCTAGGACAAAGAGCTAAAAATAGTACAAATCTTTTAAAGTGATAGGGACAATACCATTGCCATGGACTAAAAAAAGTCAAGAGAAAAATAGATTTTGAGAATAAAATGAGATAACATATGGTAAAACAACAATGGACCTGGAGCTATGCAACCTGATATCCCAATACTAAAGCTACCATGCAGTATACAGGGTGTCCCAAAAGTCTTGCTGCAGTTTTAAGCTTTAATAACTTATGCACATATACTTTAACATATTTAACATGTATTGGACTACCTGCCATCTAGGGGAGGGAAGGGGATGGAGGGAAGGAGGGAAAAAATTGGAACAGAAGGTTTTGCAAGGGTCAATGTTAAAAATTACCCATGCATATGTTTTATTAAAAAAAAGTTATAATAAAAAATTTATGCATATCCTATTCCTTATGCTGTTTGCATTAAGACTTTTGGGACACCCATTTGAGGTTTGTATTTTAACTTGAGTCAATAAAAGCTATGTTAGGGAAGAAGGGCAAAGAATAAATCCAAATCAAGAGATGGAGAAAGAAGGGTACAACAAAATCTCTACAGAAGGCAATATGCACTCAAGTAATGGAAAGGTATGAGATTTCAGGTGAAAATAATCTTTGGGCAATAGCAGAAGGAAGGAAAGAAATAATGAGCATCCTCTTAACATCCAGTTTATACAAGGGTTTGGTCGCTCCTTTTTACAGGTTGAAACAACTAGGTTATCCTATATAAAAGGCTAGTTTGGGGCTTAGGATAAACTCAAAGAGTTTTATCATGAGAGGGGTCATCTATAAGGCAAATTTTAATTTCCTATGGCTGAAGTCAGAGGTAGGAAGCTTCCAGAGATTAGTTAGGATGCTAAACATTAACAGATTTCAGCTATTTTAGAAGCATGAAACAAAATAACTGATGAAGTAAACTTTTAGATGAGCAGATAGAATCTAAGATACAAGTAGAAGGATTGGTTAGATTTCGGGAAAAAAAAAAAAAAAAAAAAAGAACAAGGTAGGGAAACTAGCAAGGCGAAAAATATGTGTTTCTAAAAAGAGTCAAAGCAACCCACGAAAATCAAAACCTTGAAATACGATAATGTGGATTACCCAACCTAAATTTTAAAGCCAGCTCTACCAAAGACTTTCCTACACAGGTCTGACCATGTTAGGTCTCCCTCTTCTACATGAATTCCAAAGGCTCTCTGTAACTTCAAATTCAAATATAAAATCCCACTTGGCATTTAAAGCTCTTCACAACTTGGCCCCCTTACAATCTTTCCAATATTTTTTTACTTTATTATTCTCCATTATATACTCAACATTCAACTATTATGTTAACTTCAAGCCTCAGCACAAATTCAAACTACTAGAGAAGGCCCAATCTCAGTACCTATTCTTCCTTACCATACATTAAAATGTATATTTTGTCTGTAATATGGTTATTGGCATAGTTTTCCATCCACCCAGTACCATAGTGCCTGTTCCTCCTTCATTAGTAAGCATTTAATAAAAACATGCTGACTAACTCTAGTTAGTATTACCTTGAACAAGGTACCTTTCTGGGCCCTCAGTTTTCTCTTGGATAAGATGAAAGGAAGTTTAATTAGCCAACATCTAAGTTCTCTTCTAACTAAAAAACTTAAGAAAACTACAGCTTCCTAAGTTTGGTTTGTGATAATGAGTATGAAGGGCCACTGAGGTATTCAGGCAGATTTCTGACAGGCAGTTAAGAAGTTGGGTCTGAGAATTGGAAGGAAGCGCTGAAGTGGCACTGGAAAGACAACTTTTGTATGTGTCATGAATCTTTTCCGCATTCTGGTGAGGTCTATGGATCATTTATCAAAATTATTTTTTAAATGCACAGAATACACAGGATTACAAAGGAAACCAAGTACAGTATCTGAAAGATAATGATCAAAATATTAAAATCTGTGGATTCCATGATATGAATAAAGAAAGTCAAAGCTTTAGAACAATGAATTCAACAAAGAGAATGTTAAAAAGAATAAAGGAGAGATCCCTGAAAAACTCCTGGGAAGAGAAGCCAAACAATATATAAAACAACCAAAGAAAGGTAAAAGAAAAAACTGGAAAGCACAAAATAGCTAGCATTTATATAGCACTTACAGCTACCAAATACTATAAATATCATTTCATTTTGTCCTCATAATCTTGAGACAATTGTTATTACTATTCCCATTTTATAGTTGAGAAAATTGAGGCAGAGGTGAAGTGACTTGCCTAAGATCATGCAGCTATAAGTGTCTGAGGACAAATTTAAACAACTTATTCTGCTTCCAGATCCAATGCTCTATCTATGTGCTCACCTATGAGAAGAACTCAATATAAAAAATTCACAGGAGAAAAGTTTCAGAAAAAAAGAGGCTGATCAGCATCATATCAAAGCCCAGAAGTCAGGCAAAATGAAGACTGAAAAAATGTCATTACACCTGGAGACTAGGTCTTTGCGTGAATAAGGATAAGGATATAAAAAGTAGAGAAAAGAAAATAAGCAGACTACAGCAAAATATCTGCTAGAAGAAGAAAAAATAATCAAAAGGACAATATCTCAAGAATGGACTTCAGAAAGAGATAAAAGAGCGAAGAATGTGATCACTGCTAGCAGGGAAACTGAGGCTGGCAGATCACTTTGACTCAGGAGTCTTGAGCTGCTGTAGGGGCTATTCCTGTAATGTCCACATCAAATTCTAGCAACAATACAGAGAGCTGGGGTAGTCAGATGGCGCAGGTGATAGAGAACCAGCCCTGAAGTCAGGAGGACCTAAGTTCAAATGGGAGCTCAGACACTTAACACTTCCTAGTGATCTTGGGTAAGTCACTTAACCCCAATTGTCTCATTAGGAGGGAAAGTTAGTTTTGGAAAGGAAGGGCATTTCTTCCTTTAGATAAGGACACTGCATTTGGATAGAAGTAGTAAATGAGCATTTTCAAGTGGCTTATGCTAAAATTTTGTTCTCTCCCCAAACCTCACTAACCTTACTATTCTCTTCTAAAACATGGACATGAATTTATGCCATCTGCTCAATATTACTAAGAAGATTGATGTCCAAACTAGGTGAAATCGTCATATGAACTGAACTAAGAAGCATTTTGTGTGTGTGTGTGTAATGAATACACATACACATTCGCACTACTTTACTTCAAGTACTTAGATAGTAAGAGTATGCTAGGGGAAAATGGGAGGTTTTATGTGGAGAGAAGAGAGTAAAGTAGGCAGAAGAGGGGAAAGAAAAATGGTACATTATGTTTTAGGATGGGGAAAGTCATAACTTAGACTAAATTGTTTTCGACTTCATGTATTACTGGGAAAACAGAAGATTTCAGACAGCCCCTAAGAATACACTTATGTTTCCATTTATCCAGCATTATCCAGGAACAAAAAATTCTGGCAATTTTCCAAATAATTGAAACATTCCTTTAAGAACTGAGCAAAAAAAATTAACCACTTTAAAGGGGAAATTTCCAAAAACAGATCACATAATTCCCTAACAGGATATACAAACTTTAAGCCAATACACTGAACCTAATTAACTGATGAGCCAAAGCAACTACTATGATTAAATGTTATACTATAAAATAATTCAGGAACTAATGAAATGGTTAATGTTGTTCACTCCCATAATAAAGCACACATTGCTGCACTTTTCTAATATTACTTTATATTGCTATGGCTTCTCACTATTCTCATGTTTGCTACAAGTGTCAAAGCCCTAATACTTTGCTGACTTCAGGAGGAAGACATTTTCTAGCTGTGTAACTCTGGACAAGTCACTTAACTCCAATTGCCTCATCACTAATACCCAAAGATAAGAGTATCAAAATTTGCAGATCTGAATCATACTTTTCCTTCCTTCTCCTCTTAACTAACTTAAGAGGATCAACAGTAAAATGGCCAATATGAGAAGAGCTTTGAGTATCAAAATTTGCAGATCTGAATCATACTTTTCCTTCCTTCTCCTCTTAACTAACTTAGATATAACAGGATCAACAGTAAAATGGCCAATATGAGAA
This sequence comes from Sminthopsis crassicaudata, assembly GCF_048593235.1. Taxonomy (NCBI): domain Eukaryota; kingdom Metazoa; phylum Chordata; class Mammalia; order Dasyuromorphia; family Dasyuridae; genus Sminthopsis; species Sminthopsis crassicaudata. Next base: position 137,823,743 of record NC_133620.1, read on the forward strand.
GAGCTTTTAACAATCAAGAATTAATCATATAAACTGCAAAACCAGGACATCTCAGAAATTTGGATTCTATTCCAAAATGGGTTTTCATTAAATCTACCACAACTTCAGCATTATAATTAATTAGTAGCCACACTGATTCATGGTATAGGGTACACAGTACCTGACTCATAGTAGGTACTTAATAAAACCATAGTAGGTAGTTTGGGCTCATATTTTATATAAGTGTCCTAGGAAAATATTAAGCAAAATTTTAATTTGCTTAGCAACAATGATGTAACTTACTTATTTCTTAAAACATTTAACTCAAGTTTTTGGAATAATTTAGAAATTTTTTAAATTATTATTAGATCCAAAGAATACTAAATTTACAATTTTTAAATTTTTATTTGGAACCATAACCAGATAAATGGACTGGATATATATATATATTTATGTGTGTGTGTATACATATGTATACACACACATACATAATTATACATGTAAGACTATAATCATGCTTATATAAAAACATAAATGAGTGACCATGATTACATTCTTACATTCATCAAATACAGGACACCAGAAGAGCATCTTAATGATTTTCCATAAGAAATTCAAAGAAAAACCTCCCAGCTGAGAGGTCTTCACAGAGGGCATGAGTAGCAAGAGCTACTCATAGCTTAAAGGAGAAAAGGAGATTCTATGGAGTAAACAAATGTTAGTAGTTTCACCTCAAAAAAAGATAAACATCACCAGTCATGCTTTGTTGGTTCCCAGATTACACATTGAAATACAGACTGATATAAAAATTACTACTGGATAAATAGGTGAGAGTGATTTTTCAAAAACAGTAATGAATCAAGTAATAGTAAGAAGCTCTTCTGCCAAAATAAATTTAAGTTGGATGGAAAATAAAACTTCAATTTTACTTCCTTGATTTGATCTAGAGTTTAACAACTTTTTTTTTTACATAATCTATTTTTGCAGACATAAAACCCTGATTTTTAACCATTATTAAGACAACTCTCATAATAAATGCAAATAACCATGTCCTAAATCTTAGTTGATAGCACATTCATTTTAAGTACTAACCCAACAAAAATTTTCAGACATCAAAAATAATTGGAAAAATCCTTAGGAATTTATTGCACACGATAATGAATCTATAATTATTTTAATAGTTTATTGTCCAAGAAAATTTGATTCCACACTAGTGGATTAAAATTTTAGAATTAGTAACAAAATAGTCTTGACTTCACAGATCCTCTAAAAAGATTACATCCTTGAACTAGATTTTGAAAAACAATGATGCAGACTAAGCAATTACCAAATAGTTTTTGTCTTTCATGGTTCTTTCCTTTAACGGAAGAGACCTAAAAAATATCATCATAAAAGACTTGGATAAATTAGTATGTTGCTATTTAAGAAAGGACAATCAAGGATATAAATTTAATAATTTGGGGGGGAACAAAGGCATAGCTAATTAAAAAGCTATTTTGAAAATAACTTCTAAGATGTTTATAATCCTTAACAAAAAGAATCACTGAATTTTAAGCAATAATTGTAATCTTGTGATTCAGTTAGAGCTCATTTATTCTAAATGCCTATTACACAAACTGAAAATCTGTGATATTAGGAAAAGGTAACTAGTCTAACTGGTTTGATTAACTTTAGTATTAACTATTAAAGTTGTTTTGCTAAGAAAACTAATAATATAAAAATAAAGGATTGTTTACCTATTTGAACTAACCTAATAGTTTTTAAGTCTCTAAGATACAACAATGAACATATCTTTTAAAATGCAATCCTACATTAAAAAAATTGACATTAGAATTTTTTAGTTTGATTCTTTGACACTATAACTCATTCTCTTCTAGTTATTAAAGAACTTTCTGAAATTAAAACTAGTCAGTTTGAAATTGCCTTTCTCCAAAATCACTTGTACATGAAGTCTTTTTTTGTTATTTAAGGATAAAATCCCTTTTTATTGGTCAATTCTTCCTCACACATCCTCTACAGATTTACATGGTATGGTTTTACATTTAGGCAATGTGGTCAAACATTAATCTCTGAAGTCACTAAGCAGATTTTCCTTCAAAATTTTAAAAAGCAGCCAAATGTTTAATTCTAAAATAAGATGAAAATGAAATGAAATACAGAAAAATTTTCAATTAAGACTACATATTTTGACATAAATCTGTCAAGTTTCATGATGAGCACTGCACACCCATGATGCAATTTATAATAGTAAAATTCTAACTACAGAAGATTAAAGATACATTTCCAACATTATAGGAAAAGCAAATTTATTTTTCTTTTCATGGGTATAAAGTCCAGACCTGATACATCATTAGTGTAGATTACTCAGGATGAGACAGATGTCTTCCCAGTAATGTAAGTAGATACCTTATCTGTCTTACAGAAGAGAGCACTGAGAGGGTAAGTGATTTGCTCAGTCACAGAGCCATTAGATATCAGAGGCAAGAGTTGAAGCTATATCTTCCTGATTCCTCATCTACCCAGTTCTCTATCTTCTATACATAGTGCATCAATTTTTCAGAAATTGAAGTTTTTCTTTAATCTTTAAGATCTGTTAGCAATATGCTATTTTTAAGATTTCAGTGAGCTTTATAAATGTCATGTCATCTAAAACACAATTTTCTTCTTCCATTTAGAAAAACTTCAACATTAAAATTAAAAACCACATATTCTCTTTGAACATATCTCCTTTGAAAATAAGCATTTTCAAATAGTACCCACAGCATACATAATCAAAAGCTTTAATACATCTACATTTTTCAAAGTATTAACTGATCATAAGCAACTAGGAAGATAATTTTTTTAGTCAAAGAAAATCAAATGCATGGCATCTTCCTTTTATACACAAAGTGAGTGATAACAATCAAATCAGTTAGCCCTAATACTTTCATTTGTTCGTTAAGTCTTTTCAGTCATATTTGGCTCTAGTTGATCCCATGGACCATAGCATACCAGGCCCTTCTATCCTCCCTTGTCTCCCAAAGTTTGTCCAAATTCATGTTTGTTGCTTTCATGACACCATCATCTCATCCTAAACTGCCCCTTTCCTTTTGCCTTCAATCATTCTCAATGTCAGGATGTTTTCCAGGGAACCCTTCTTTTCATTATAGCCAGGGTATTTCAGCTTCAGTACTTTCAAAAGAGTTGCCTAAATTAACTTAAGAATTGACTGATTCTGTTCAAGGAACTCTCAAAAGTCTTCTTCAGCACCTTAATTTGAAAGTGTTAGTTCTGCAGTAGTTGGCTTTCCATATAATCCAACTCTCACAGCCAAAATTATTGGTGGAAAAACCACAGCTTTGACTATACTTTGTTGGCAAAGTTATATCTCTTTCACATAGACCAGAATTGTCACAGCTTACCTTCCAATGACCAAGTGTCTTTTAATTTCATGTCTGCAGTGACCCATGAGTCCAAGAATACAAAATCTGACACTTTCCATTTCTTCTTCCTCTATTTGCCAGGAAATGATGGAACCAATTGCCAAGACCTTCGTTTTTTTCTAATCTAGTTTTTTAAGCACAACAATACTAAATCTAACATCAAAGATACAATCCCTTTACAAACAAATTTATTTCCCTCTATTCACAAAGTGCTTACCTAACTCTGGTGAGTCCAAGTCAGAAATACCTCTTCCTTCTCTCTATCTCAAGGCCTAAGACAATCATTCACTACCAAACACCTGTGCTAAAAAGACTCAGTCTCTCCCTATAGCCAATAGAAGTTAATTTCAGAGTTGGAAGAATCTTAAAGACAATCCAGTTCAACCCATACATGAAAAATAATTCTTCTACAATATATTCAACCCCACTGAGTAAGAACTCAGTATTTCCAGGACTACTCATTCTATTTTTAGATGGCTCTAATTAATATAAACCTAAATTAAATTTATTTACAACTTCTGCCTACTGTTCTTATAAAACCTGTTCACATGAGGCCTTTCAAATTTGAAGCACCTATGATATCTCTAAGCTCATTTCTGGGCTAAACATCTTCAGTTTCTCCAAGTCATATGATGTGGCATCAACTTAAGTCTCTTAACCATCTTTTTCTGGACTGCTGGCTAATAAAAGTCAACAAAGGAAAGACACTTGAATTAAAAAGAATCATAAAAGACTTTCTATAAAAGGTAGAATTTTACCTGGAACTTGAAGGAAGCTTTCCGAGCAAGTGAAATGCCCAGAGAATAGGGATGAAGTTTCTTGCTGAAAGAAGAGCAAGAGAGACCAGTCTTGTAAATAAAAGAATATGCTGAATGGGGTAGAGATATGTAAGAATGAAGGAAGCGAGGTAAAAGCAGCTTATAAGGGTTTTTGAATGCTAGAAATTTTTATATTTGTACCTTGAAGTAATGAGGAGACACTGCATGAGAGGAAAAGGAAGGGAGAAGAGAAGGAAGAGTGCTGGAAGATCACCCTGACACTGAGGAGAGGTGGACTAGGATGAGGAGAGATTTGCTGCAGGGAGACCAACCAGAAGGCTGCTGTAAAAGTTCAGATATAAGGTACTGAGACTGGATGGTGGCAGTGACAGGGCAAATAAGGGTGAATTATCAAAAGGCCATGGCAAGAGACTGGATGTGGGGGACAATGAATGAAGAAATGAGGATAATACTCAGGCTTTGACCTTAAAGAAATGGAAGAATGGGGCAGCTAGGTGGCTCAGGCTCAGTGGATAGAACACCAGCCTTGAATTCAGGAGGACCCGAGTTCAAATCTGATCTCAGACACTTAACACTTCCTAGCTGTGTGACCCTGGGCAAGTCACTTAACCCCAGCCTCAAGAAGGAAGGAAGGAAGGAAGGAAGGAAGGAAGGAAGGAAGGAAGGAAGGAAGGAAGGAAGAAAGAAAGAAAGAAAGAAAGAAAGAAAGAAAGAAAGAAAGAAAGAAAGAGAGAGAGAGAGAGAGAGAGAGAGAGAGAGAGAAGAAAGAAAGAAAGAAAGAAAGAAAGAAAGAAAGAAAGAAAGAAAGAAAGAAAGAAAGAAAGAAAGAAAGAAAGAAAGAAAGAAAGAAAGAAAGAAAGAAAGAAAGAAAGAAAGAAAGAAAGAAATAGAAGAATATTAATGATGTTAGGTAAAGGTGAAAGGTTTTACATGGGAAAATGAGAGTCCTTTTAGATAAAGCATTTCAGAACATCTAGTTGGGAGATGTCTAATAGGAGATTAGAGATAGAGAGCTAGAGACATCAGCAGAAAGATTGGAAATAGAAACAGCATCACAGAGACATAACTGAATCCACAGAAGCTGACGAGGACCCACTGACCATATTATAGAAGGAGAGAAGAAAAGAAAGCACAGGCCCAAGCCTTGAGGAACACTCATGGTTAGTAGATATCACATGAAGATCCAGCAAAGGAAACTAAGAGCACTCAAGATAATAGGAAGAGAACCAGAAGAATAATGTCATGAAAACCTAGAGAGAAAAAAGCATCAAGAAGAGAATGATCAACAGTATCAAAAGCTGCAGAGAGGTCAAGAATGAACAGTGGGAAAAGGTTATAATATGATCTGGTAATTAAGGGAATGATAATGGCTCTGAAGAGAGCAGTTTAGGTTGAATTATAAGATTAGAAGACAAACTAGGGAAACTGTGAGAAGGAAGGAAGGCCCTTCACAACCAGGCACTACCCCACTTTTGTCTTCAATTATATTCCTCTCATCAAAACATTCTCTACTCTAGCCAAACTACAGCGCTCTGTGCACCCTAATGCCCTGCAGTGCTTCAGAACTTAGTCTTCATATCCTTGCTCATATTGCTCCCTAGCCTAAAATGTTCTTTTCCTTTGCACCTAGTCATCCTTTAAAGCTCAATGTAATAGTGGGATCCTTCACAAAATATTTCCTGATCCCCACCCCCACTCAACTTTACAGAGCACTTATCCACCAAGACAAAACTTTTTATCTCTACCAACAAAGAATAGCTTATATGCATTCACTAAATGTAAGTGAATACTAGAGTATTCATTAGATGATTATTGTTTTTTCCATATCCAACACTGGATAAGATAATGTGGATGGACTACTGAAAAATCATCAATATTACTGGAAACAGTATTGAAAGCTCATAAATTATTAGCACTATTGTAAGAGAAGGGACAAGATATTATAAACTGAATCTATTACAGTAATCTCTACTAGTGATCCATATTTTTCACTGAAATTAAGTTTTGTTATAGAAAGTGCCACATTAAAAATTTAAAAAATCTAAATATGGTATTTAGAGAATCCATGAAAAATAACAACATTTATATAGTACTTTGTTTTGCAATGTTCGTTATATCTGTTAACTGACTTGATGTTACAATAATCCTATTAGGCAAGTATTATTATTCCCATTTAAAAATGAGAAAACAGATTCAGGGAAGTTATGTGATTTGCTCAGTCACAAAGCTAAAAAGTACTTGGGGCAGAATTTGAATTCAGGTCTTCCTAATTCCAAATCCAGCACTCTATGTGCCAAACTTAGAAAAAATAATTAAAAGTATAATTTCTTCCTACTAACTTTGTCTCTCTCTTTGCCTGTTGTGTTATAATGAAAAAAGCAATGAGGGGAAATACAAGCAAAGACCTGGTTTGATTTTTTTTTCCCCTCCCTCTTTCATCATCCATAAGGAATAGATTAATCACGCCATGCCTTAATATCCTCATTCATTCAGTCACTTTCAGTCCTGCCTGACTCTCCCTGACTCCATTAAGAGTAAAGATACTGGAGCAGTTTGCATTTCCTTCTCCAGCACAATTTACAAATAAGGAAATTGAAGCAAACAGGAATTAAGTGACTTGCCCAGGATCACACAGCTAGTGTCTAAGACCTGATTTGAATTCAGGAAGATGAGTCTTCCTGACTCCAGGTCTGATGCTCTCTCCATAACACCATTTAGCTGCCCAGTTGTCATCGATAAAGGAGGGTTACTGGGATGATTACAATAAAAAGTCAAAGATCTGTTTTTAAAAATACAAAGTACCAACTGGCCACCATGCAAAATACTTTTTAAACAACTGAAAATACAAGATACTTAAATATAATGAATCTGAAGGTGTTAATTGTAGAAAAGTATTTATAAATGAACAAATTTAACATTTATCAAAACAAGGTTGGAAATAATTTATTATCATTGGTATGCTTATTATGATTTATATAGTAGTTCTGATCACTGAACCATCTTTACTACTACTAACAATAATATAGATGGCTTGTTGTAGCCAAAAAGGTCAGATTATTTAAGATCACAATGAAAATTAATGTTTTAAGACATTCTGAAATTTATGCTGATATTGTGTCCTATCAAAAACCATTTCAATAAATGAGTAACTAATTAAAAGTTGAATATATTTTTTAACATTGAGATCAAATATTACATTAATAACACAGGATTATAATAGATAGACAATAGAAGATACTAGCCAAAATTTCAGCCTTCAGATTCGCACTGAAGTTCAAAAATAGTTTACTAAGATTCATCTCAAATATAATAAAAACATTTCTAAGGTTTCTTTTAACCCAGTGCTGGACCTATGATTTCATCTGTGAAGGAAACTTTCACTATGAAAACCCTTCCACCAAAAGCAGATGAATGATATACATCTATTACTTTAAATCCCTGAATCAACTAGAAGTAATTTGCCTATAGTCATATAGCTAGTGTCTAAAGAAGACTTGAATTCACATCCCTTGGCTCCAACACTAGACTTCTATCCACCATGCTTGTAACACTTGAAGAAACCAAAACAAGCCTGAACTACACTAAAATTTAATCTAGCACTTCATTCTTCCAAACTCCTAAATTAGCCCACCTTAACACTTGGATATAAGAAGTACTCTTATTTATTAACAATATCTAGCATTGACTTAAGACTTTAAGGTTTGCAAAGTGCTACATTCTATTTCATTTGACCTTAATTTCACATGTTAATTGGAAGTATCATTCTCATTATTTATCAATACACAATATCTCCTGAAGCAATAATTTTATATCACTGTGAGGCTTCAAAAAACATCAAGTATAACCATCCCTTAATATACTAGGTGGCCATAAAATATAATTTTATATAATTTACTTGACAGCTCTCCCTTAAAGCAAAATAGTGTCCCCAATACTCACATTTATTGTCTATTATCATCTACCTAGTCCCTAAATGGGACATGCCAATGAAGACATAATCTCCAATGGCAGATTGGAAGTAACAATACAGTATGTTAATATATTGGGAGTTTCAGAGAGATTTATGCCAACACAGGACAGTGGAAATAATGCCATCAGCACCAAACAACAAAATATCTCCTATCTTATAATCTTAATTGACAAATAAACTGGCTCTGGCATACTCATTAACTCCACACAATCCCAGCAAATAAGGGTGAAAGGAAATCCAATCTCACATAGTATTATGACCACCCTTTTCAATCAAATGTTAAAATTAAGAATTACTAAAGCAAAGAATGAATTTGGTATATATGAACCTGAAAATTTCTCAAAACTCTATAATCCCATGTTTTTAAATGACATCCAAATATATTCCCTAAGTTTAAAATTATGCAGTCATACTGCCATGTAACAGAAAATCTAAAATCATTCTTTGACAAAATTTTTAAAAAGTAAATTAGAATGATCTAAAATAAAACCATCAACAAAAATAACAAATGTAATCACAATAGTTCTCTACCAATGAAAATTTTAATTTAAACATCTTCCTATAGGAAAATAGTAGTTCATTGCTAATTTTTCTCATAAGCATGTCTCATCATAATAACTGTGGTACAATGTGTTTTTCTGTAATAAAAAACAAAAAAAAAAAACAATACTTCAAACAACTCTTTAAAAAACCAGGAAAGGAGCAATTTTAGGAAATAAAACATTTCCCCATCCCTTCACTGGATTTTCAAACAGCTTTACCAGTATTAGATAAATGTAATACTGAAGTGAACTTCAATAAGAAGTCTGACATCTTTGCAGATTTTCACCAAAGATAAAATGCATATTAATATTGAATAACAACTAAATGAACAGTAAAGTTGTTATAGAAAAGAATGCAAACAGAGAGAACAAGTATTTGCAGGTATTCACATATCACTATTAAGTAGCAATACTCTTCCTGAATTTAGCCCATATTTTAAAAAAGAAATTACACAACAAATTTCCTGAATATCCTCCCCTCAATTGTTGTTATATTTAAGTGATAAAAGTTAGAGTCTTCCATTTCCCAACTATTGCCCATATAAGTAAAGTACCATCTTACTACTAGTTCTAAACCCAACATTTTCCATATGGTCTGCCTTATGTGGGTTGCATTGGTCTTACTATGCTTCTCGTGTCCATGCTGCTGGAAAAAGCAGTCTGTACAAGCAGGAGTAGAGGCACAATCCTGAGAGAGAGGAGCAGAGAGAGATGTTGAGAAAATAAACCTACACATTGACCTCACCTAGGAGTTCAGGGGGCTCAGCCAAAGTTCAAGGACATAGCCATATGAGCTGGAAATAAACCCAATGGCAATAAAACTTGTTTTACAAAGAGAAATCTAAACTTGTCAAAAGCAACATCACTCATTCTCAATCAGTATAGAGGTCCTCCATTAATCCCTATGCCACCCTTCCCCCAAAAGATACTAGAGCTGTACTGATCTGGAACAATGAGTGAATGTTACAGTTAATCAATTACCTTGGTATGCAAGAAACTACCATGTGCCATATTTGGATTACCAATTCTTAGAATTTTAGAATGCAATAAAATACACTTAACATGAATTATGTTGAACACAATTTAATTTTTCTTGCAATATTAAGGTGGCATTTAAGGACCTTACAGTATTTCAGGATCTTTGTCTAACAATTATTTTATTGCAAATGGAGATATAGTGGCAGAATTGATAAAGTATTTCTGGTTGATAGAACATTATAAAAAATTTTTTTACTCCATATAAATTTTATGCTGGGGAAAAAAAAAACTTCTGACCCATGGAAGAATAATGTATTAAAATCTGAAATACAATAAAATCCTGTTTTGCAGAACCATTGCCTAAATGGAATTTAAATACTCTAATTTCAAAAAAGAAAAATTACCATTTAACCTCAGGAATTCTTTCCCAACTATTATGAGGAATTCTTTTAACTTCCAGTTTCAATACTCTATATCATTCTCCATGTATACTACCCCCCCCAAAAAAAATTCAGAATAACTAAGGTATAGAATTCACAATCAAAGAAATAATAAGTATATTCTCAAGTCAAAGAATTTTCTGATAAGAAAAAGAGCATCCAATTCAAAATTTCATTTTGCAGATGAGAAAAGAAAGACCCAATGATGCTTTGACTCAAATTACAGAAACAGGATTGGACTATGGTTTCTTGAACTCAAATCTAATTCTTTTTAGATTATACTACAATGTAGAACTTTTTTTTTTTTAACCTTCAGCAAACTAGAAAAATCCACAAACTGGAATCATTCCATTCCCATATCATTTTAATAAACATGCTGTAGACTCATGAACTACAATGAAATTAAGGAAAAATGAAATGATTTCAAAATTTCAGTACTTCTAAGACTTTTTTCTATATATGCAATATTAATGCATAAATTATATATAAATTTCATGTTCCCTAGCAGGTAAGTTCATTGTTGTTGTCCATTTTTTTCTAGTAATTAATTTAATGTCTATTAGCTCTCCCCAAAGTCAGATGTAGATGCTGTGGTAACCCTGGAAAAATACCCAAATTAAAGACACAGTGCAGACTATGTTTATGGAAATGGAGATAGGGTATAGTTTGGACAGAGCTGTGAAGATAAAGACAACAAGGCAGTGGGAAGTGAAAAGGAAATATCATATGCCATGATGGTTCTGAGTTCGTAGGCCTAAAAGTAACCATAATATTAAGCTGTCTTTGATAATTTAAAGGTCCTAAAAGAAAAAATCCTGAAAACTCAAAGAATCAAAGGACCTCAGAGATCTTTAGATTTTGTCTTTCAGATTAAAATAAATGCAAAAATAAAACCAACTTCCAGACACTTCTAAAATGTTTCCTAACTTATGTAAACCCAGATATCTTATACCTTAACCAAGACTACAACCCAGTGTACGAAAAGCAGTGAGAAACAAGGAACAAATAAAAACAGCAAAAGATATAAATAGATGAAATTGAGCTCATACTATCTTGGGAATCCCTCCTAGGAACAAAAACTCAAATAGCTACCTTAAAGCTCTAATATTCGAGGAAGTAAAGGTCCTAACTAAGCCTACCCAACTCATTCAATTAGTCTTGTACTTTAAATAGCCAAAAACAATCCTAAGAAATGAAAAGCAAATACCATACCTTTTTCTTTTACCTTCCCACCACAATAATTTGCACCTAGTTATTACTATCATATAACATGCATGCATACACCCATGTGCATACACACAGCTCGGGGTGTGTGTATGTGTGTGCCCACATACTTATGAATAAGCATACAAATGTGTGAGCAATGCATGTGCATATACATGTAAAAATACATATAGCTATGTTATATCATCAGCAATCAAGAAGAATCTTCAGAGACCATAAATTCAAGTAGTCCCATATGTGAAACACCTTTAAACAATAGCTTGGCCCCCAGATGACTTCCTCATCCCATTGCAACAACAATAACCTCCCCTAAATACACACCAACACACATACATACACACATGCAACTGTTACAATGGCTCAGTCAGATAGTGGATTATATAAATCATTTTGCTCACCAATTTAGCTAATATATTTTGACCCTGCCTCATAGTAACTTGGAAAGTGACTGGGGAGACTGTCCCTTATAGAAAAACAATTATTAGAAATTTTAATTTACGTCAAAACTAATATCACAGATAATGATCAATCAAATGTTGGGCCTCGATACCACTTAAAGACAAGATGAATAGGAGGAGTTTACCAAGTGCCTCAAAATAAGAATGTATATCCCACAAATACTTGTGAATAAAGAATAGTTTATTCTTTATTCCAAAAGAGTGTTAGTATTCTGTCAGACACTGAAAAGACTGGGAAGCAATGCAGCTTTTTTCTATTTTTAATTTTCACTTTATTTCATCTACAGGATTTTAAATTCAAAATAATTAAAGTTATATGCCAGTTTATAGCTAGAGATAAAATTCTGACCCCTAAGATTCTGCACCTTGCACTGCACTCAACCACATTTCTTTCCTCAAAACTTGACTGAAGTCATTAAATTTAGATTGAAGAAAACTTTCTAAAGTCTCAATTTACAGGAAAACTCCCAATAAATAGATATCTTCCAAAGTAACATTTTAGTGTGTGTGTGTGTGTGTGTGTGTGTAGGAAGAAAAATTAAAATTTACTTAAAAATTCACTTAACTAACTTTTTTTACAGTGAAATGTATCATGTATCAAGAACAGTTCATGGAAACTGAATTCTAATTTAAGGAATAACAGCAGCCCCTATAAATTTTCAATAAAAGAAATATTTTTCAAATTTATAATACTTTCTTTGTTACTCTGGGACCAGATCAATTTTTATTCTTAATTTTAAAATTCATCCAAATTCAATTTTATCTCATTTTCAAGTGAAAAACAAAAATTTTTAATATTGTTACAAAATAACCGTACATAGGTTGTAAGAGATGCTTTGAAATCCTTGAAAATGCTAGAGATCAAATATCTCATAGCTATTTTACAGCTACACTGAAAACTTAAAATATCTCTATACAACTATGTCCTTTAATGTTTTAAAGGTCTGTTTCTGACTTTTCCTTATAAGATGCAAACCATTTAGTTAAATTTATTATGTAAAGGAACCCACAACCTGTGTAAATCTTTTGAGACACACAAACTGGCAATCCTCATACATCTATGGGCACATTGTTTTATCTTATCTAGGTGAAAATATGTGAAGGGAGTTTCAGTAAATTTTTTTCCCCATTCTTAAAGTAATATTTCATATTGCAAACACTAATGAAAAACTGTTTAAAGCTATTGTTTCTTCCCTCAACATATGTCAAAATATTAATAACAGTATATAGTATTTGTATTTTTCAATCTATGCTTTCAAGGCTTTACATAACATTATCCAGTGTCAACTAAAATCTTCTAAATATAGGTGTTCACACTAGATAATCATGAACTTGGGAAGAAAATACTGAAAGTTTTCTGTGATTAGTAAAATTTTTCAATTCCTCCAATCAGTGAATATAAAATCAATCAAATTGTCGATTTTTTTACTAAATACTTAAGTACTAAAGTGATTAATGAATTCTTGTTGACGTGGAAAAAAAAATTTAACTAGGAGCAGCTTCCCCTTCCCCCCAATTCCATTTCACTCTATCTTACTATGGAAAGACTGCTTCTATAAGAGTTATTTTCATTTTTGGCCTATTTTCCTAAATGGACAAAAAAAAAAAAAAAAACACCATATTTTCCTAGTACCAAATGGGAAAATTTTAAAAAGAGGAAACAATGAAATAAACTAAGCTGTTATGGTCCTTTTAGGTTCCTTTTTACTTAAAATATAGAAATATGAGTGGACATATCGGTTAGCATTAATATTATGGAAAATGTTTGCCTTACATGTAATATGTAACAAGTTACATGTAGTGATAAAAATTAAACTCCTTCCAAAATAAATGCCAAACTAGGCACCTAAAAGTGGACAAGGTGCAATTTTTTTTTACACACAGCTCTTGATATAGCATGATTTTCATGTGCATATATGTAAGCAAAAGCATCCAAAGTTATATACATATTTATTTGAATTGGTACATTTCCTAGTATTTTAAAACAAAAAGCTTGCTTTTAATGTTTTTCTCCAAGTTTAATTATAACAGAAAATCAATTCTTCAGGAATCTAACCAAGACTTTCTTCAGATTAGCTGAATCAGTAAATAGATAATGAAAATACCACAATCCAAGTGAGCCTGCTCAGTTAACAGTCACATAATCTTTAGGTACCATTGTATCTGAGGCACCCCCTGCCTAGATGCCTTTACTTTCTACCTCAGCATCCTCTTCCCTAGATGGCACAGTGATACACAGGCCGAGCTCACCATTTCCGTATTAATTGTAGTGTGTGTGTTAGGGGGTAGGGGATAGAGAAGGAAGAGAAAGATTGAAGGGCTTGTAGACTAACCTCTCCTCCCTATCCTCCATCCCATTTGCAGGGTTCTCTGGGTAGTACGTTACCCAGTCAACAGCATCCCAGTAATAAACACAACGTGTAATGGGGCCACAACCGATGGCCACCCCCGTGATAGATTCAATCGATGCTTAAAGTAACCCCCCTGGAAAGTCAATCCCTTTATCTAGTTTGAGCCAAGATCCCTGGGGCCCTGAGCCTGGTCCTAGGGAAGGGCGGGGGAGGGGAAGAAATCAAGAGAGGAGAGCAGAGAATAAGGATGGCAATGAAGAATTAACTACTAGAAACGAACCTCGTCAGTTTTAGGGGAGGGTCGGGTACTTTGGTCTCCACTCCAAACCCAAGGGCATTTAAGTGGACGCGCCAAAGCCTCCAGCCCTCCCCGCCCCCCCCATCCATCTTCCCGGCCCAGAGCTCAGGGTCCCTCCTCCCACCGTGGGCTGAGGGGGAGGGGCGGCCCAGGCACCCCCCTTCTCCCCGTCCATACCCCTTCTGCCTGGGTCCCCACCCGCTGCCCTTTCCCGGGCGGTGAGGGGAAGGAGGCTGGGGACCGGCCTGCCATACGTACTTCGCTGTTGAAGGTTTTCACGGCCTCCATGTTGTCGGTGCGAAGGCCCCAGCGCACGGTGGCGGAAGAGGCGGTGGCGGCGGCCTAGAGAGAAGGGACTGGGCCAGGGGCCGCCCAAGGGAGCGGTCGAAGACGCTGCGGGCCGGGGTGGGAATCGAAGGGAAGGGGTGGGGGTGGGGGGTCGGACTCCCTCAGGAACGGCGAGACCTCGGCATGGCCGCTGGGACGAGCAGAGCTCCGGGCTGGGGAACAGAAGCGCAGCCGGGGCGGGCGGGGGAGGGGCCGAGCCGCCGCGGCTCCTGCTCTTCTCCGCCCCGCGCTTGGCCTCTCTTCTCCACCCTCTGCTCCCTCCTTATCCCCACACTCTCCACCCCCTTCCACCTCCTCCTCCTCCTCCTCCTTCTCCGACCGGCTCCCGCTTCTCCTCCCCACCGCTCGGGACACAGGAACCAGCAAAGGGCGGCGGCGGCGGCTGTAAAGGAGGAGGAAGAGGCAAAGGCGGCGGCGGCGCTGGCGGCGGCAGCTGCGGCAGCCAATATGGCGGATGCTATCTGGCAGCGCAGGTCGGAGAGCGGCGGCGGCGGCAGCGGCGGCAGCAGCGAGCGCGCCCCCTGGCGGCTGGACAGCCGCCGCCACGGAAAGGCTAGGAAGGTGGATAGAAGAAGTGGGGGGTGGGGGGATGGGGGAGTGTCGAGGGGCGGAGGGGGGGGAGGGAATCATAGATGTCTGCGCGGGCGGGCCAGAGTGTCCCGCGCTGACGGTCTGGAGGTAGCCGCCGCTCCTTTGCGAGCCTGGGAGCGGGGCGGTGGTGTTCCCTACAGGACAAAGAGCAGTACTGCAGACGTGCTCTCGCTCAGCACCCCTACGAAAGCCCGCTTTGCTTGGTCCTTCTACAAGGATCCTTGTAGTAGGATGGGGTTGATCTGATACAGTTTCTGGGCATCAAACTTGAGAAACGCCAGTCTATTCTTTCTTCCTGAGTCAAAGAAATCGGGGCCAGGAGAGGGGATGTTAGTGGGTCTTTCTAAAACTGATTTCCTCCACTGCTGATTTATTGGGAGGAAAAAGAGAGGAAATGAGGTTTTGCTAGGTTTTAACTTGGTGTTGACTCTGGGGTCCTTTTCCTGGGATAAAGCAAACGCCCCATTGAGAACACCTTGGTCCTGGAGAGCAGTCTAGAAACAGGTCTCAGCCCCTTAACATGCTTAAAAATTATCCGTTATACCGAAGAGTTTTTGTTTATGTGAGTTATATCTAAAGACTGCCGTATCAGAAAAGTTTTTTAAAATCTATTTCATTTTAAAATAATAAAAACCCATTACATGCTACATGTTAAATGACATTTTTTTGTGAAAATTAACTGTTATCCAAAACCAAAATTTAGTCAAAAAAGTGTTGTCATTTTTATTTTTTTCCCCTGAAAATCTTTTTAATATATGGCTTAATAGAGACAACTGGATTCTCATCTGCTTTTGCATTCAGGCTTGTGATGTGTTGCTTGGTTGATACATGTGAAGAAAATCTGGCCTCAAACCTAAGTAGTTGGAAAATAGAAGCTATCTAATAGGTGAATAACATCTTAGAATGATTGTGAAAATAGTACTGAGCCTCTGAAAGGAGGGATCCTTAAGGGACCTCAGATCACAGGGACAACTGGTAGCTTAGAGAAGGGACACTTAAGTGACTTGACCAAGGTCTTGGAACACAAGGGATCTCTGCTCTGAGGCCAGTTATTGATCAGTCATTAATCAAGGTAAACTCTGGGCTGAGAATACAGAAACAAAAGTGAATCTCAGTGTAACCCTTAAGGAGCTTATAGGCTAAAGAGAAGACCATATATACACACTATAAGTGTGTACAGATTATAGACATATGGACATAGGCCTCTGGTACCTTAACTGGATCTTGTTCATACTACTTTGTGTTTTAATCCAATCAAAGCACAGCGTCGGATAGGTTATTGTTAGTTATTCTCTGTGACCCCATTTGGGATTTTCCTGGCAAAGATACCTGGGTATTTCGCCGTTTCCTTCTCTAGCTCATTTTATGGATGATGGAAACAAACAGGATTAAGTGACATGCCCAGAGTCATTCACTATTAAGTGTCTGTGGTCAGATTTGAACTAAGGAAATGAATCTTCCTGACTTCAAGCCCAGTGCTCCATCCGCTGTGCCACCTTGCTGCCTAAATAAGGGTTATAAAGAAGGAGGGAAGACTAGGAAAGGCTTCCTGAAGAAGGCTTCCTGGATGAGCCCTTCAAAGGTACTAAGGCTAAGCTCTGGAAACAGCACTCAAGAGTGTAAAAGTTAGAATGAGTCCAAGTTAGTCAATCAACAAATATTTCTTGGGTGCTCCAAATCACTATTGATCAGAGAAATGCAAATAAATCAACTCTGAGATGCTACTACAAACCTGTCAGATTGGCTAGGATGACAGGAAAAGATAATGATGAATGTTGGAGGGGATGTGGGAAAACTGGGACACTGATGCATTATTGGTGGAGTTGTGAAAGAATCCGGCCATTCTGGAGAGCAATCTGGAATTATGCCCAAAAAGTTATCAAACTGGGCATACCCTTTGAGCAGTGTTTCTACTGGCTTATATCCCAAAGAGATTTCAAAGAAGGGAAAGGGACCTGTATGTGCAAGAATGTCTGTGGCAGCCCTCTTTGTGGTGGCCAGAAACTGGAAAATGAATGGATGTCCATCAATTGGAGAATGGTTGGGTATATTATGGTATATGAAGGTTATGGAATATTATTGTTCTGTAAGAAATGACCAGCAGGAGTGAAATGAGCAGGACCAGGAGATCGTCGTATACTTCAACAACAATACGATATGATGATCAATTCTGATGGACGTGGCCATTTTCAACATCAGTTCCAATAGAGCAGCAATGAACTGAACCAGCTACACCCAGAGAAAGAACTCTGGGAGATGACTATGAACCACTACATAGAATTCCCAATCCCTCTAATTTTGTCCGCCTGCATTTTGGATTTCCTTCATAGGCTAATTGTACATTATTTCAAAGTCTGATTCTTTTTGTACAGCAAGTACTGTTTGGACAGTATATGTATACATATATTGTATTTAATTTATACTTTAACATATTGAACATGTATGGGGGAAGGAGGGGAAAAATTAGAACAAAAAGTGTGGCAATTGTCAATGTTGTAAAATTACCCATGCATATATCTGGTAAATAAAAAATATTTTTAAAAAATGACCAGCAGGATGCTTTCAGAGAGGCCTGGAGAGACTTACATGAACTGATACTGAGTGAAATGAGCAGGACCAGGAGATCATTGTGTATTTCAACAACAATACTGCATGAGGATGTATTCTGATGGAAGTGGATATCTTCAACAAAGAGAAGATCTAATTCAGTTGCAATTGATCAATGATGGACAGAATCAGCTATACCCAGAGAAGGAACACTGGGAAATGAGTGTAAACTGTAAGCATTTTTGTCTTTCTTCCCAGGTTATTTTTACCTTTCTGAATACGGTATTTCTTATGCAACAAGAGAACTGTATGGATCTGTACACATGTATTGTATTTTAGATATACTTTAACATGTTTAACATGTATGGGACTGCCTGCCATCTAGGGGAGGGGGTGGAGTGAGGGAAGGGAAAAGTTGGAACAGAAGTGAGCACAAGGGACAATGTTGTAAAAATTACCCACGCATATGTTCTATCAATAAAAAGCTATAATAAAAAATATATATATTTCTTACTGCTATGTGGCATGGGCAGTAGAGAGGGATTATTTTCAAAGTATGGATTCCAGGAATGAAATAATTTTCCAGGATTCAGAGGCTGTGGGGCATGACAGAGAAGTCCAGAGTATCTTCTGATGATAAAGAAGTACAATTCCTGTAGAGAGCAAAAAACAGGATTTCTTTGTCTTCTCCACCTTCTTGTTAGTCATGCTACTTGAGAGCAAAACTGCTTGATGCACAGGAGATAATATATCCAGCAGGCAGCAATGATATCCACTCTCCTCAAAGATATAGACACTGCAGTGCAATGTTCAAGCAGCTTCAAGGAATGGAACCTCTGGAAGCAAAGAAGAGAGCTAGATATGGACTCAAAAGAGTGCTAGAAAAAAAAGAGTCTAGAAGTGATAAGTGGTAGATGTTAGAAGCCGAACTAAGCAAATTACCTAGCAGAGGCACTGGGCAGGGAAGAGTTTTCCAATAGATTCCATGAGGAAAAGGGAGTGTTGTACCCAAATTGTATAACCTTGGTTGGCGACAAGAAAACCTCCAACACTTATCAGCTATATGACTGTGGGCAAGTCACTAAACCTCTCTCTCAGTTTCTTCATCTGTAAAATGGGGATAATAACCATACAGCACAATTCCCAGGGTTATTGTGGGGATCAAATAAAATTATAATTGTAAAGCACTTAGCACAATGCCTGGCCCACAGTAACACTGTTTAAATGTTAGTTATCATTGTTATTATTTAGGATGTCAATATTTTGTAGCAGTTGTTTTTATTATACTATCTCAGACTAAATGTCTTTGTTAAGAACAAATCGTATTTTCTTACAGCAATATGTATTGACTTAAAAAGAAAGCACACCAGTAGGGGCTCATGAGTTCTAGTAGTAGTAGTTTGGATCCACAGAAGATTCTAGAAAACTTTTAAGATTTGTACCTATTCTTTGAGGGGAATTATCCAGAGTACTGATCCTACAATATTATTTAAAACTATAGGGACTTTAAAGGTTATCTAATCCAATCCATTAATTTTACAGATAAGAAAACTGAGACCTGAGATAAGTATCTAGAATGAACTCATACAGCTAATTGCTGGCAGATCTGAAAATCAATTCAGATATTTATTGGTATGTTTGCAAAATGCAAAGCTATGCTTTTCCTGGTCTTTATCATTGCCCCGACAAAGAAAGGAACAAATATTTTATGTGAATATATCTCTATAAAATCCTTTTTTGGTCTTAATTCAAAAAGGCTTCACCAAGTCACACAGTTTATCTTTCTTCTACATCAAAGCTGCTTAAATTGTGGGGCATGATCCATATGGGGTTGCATAACTGAATGTGGGAGTCCCAAAAAAATTGGTAACAGTAAAAGGTATCAAATAATACTCTGCCAAGATTGAATTCTTTATGTAAAAAATAAACAAATACATCATCTCATTAGTATACAAATTTGCTTTTAAAATATTATATAAATATTTATATAAATTAAAAATATTATATAAATTATTATATATAAAATTTATATTTATATATATATATATGTATATATATATATATATATATATATATATATACACACAGCCACATACACCAAAGAATTGTTTTAAAATACCTTTCTTTGTGATTTATTATCAGTAAATGTTTGATTTGTTTAATTGATGGGTCCCAGGATGGGTTAACAAAAAAGATTGTTTTCCATAGAGATCTAGAATTCTAAGAATTATAATGAAAATCAACAAAGTAGTGTAAAAGGTAGATCCAACCAATCAGAAATGGGTCCCTGTTATTTTTTTTTTTTTTTCACTACAGTCTTACCATAGACCCTGATCTGGCTCAAACTAATTGGGATCAATGACCTAATAAAGGTAAATGAGAAATGAGCATGCTAAATAAGCTAATTGTATATTAAGCAAACACACTCTGTAAGAGCGGTTTTCCACTATCTTTGAACATGGGATGCATGTTCAAAAAAGTTTAAGAAGCCCTACTCTACAGGATGTCTTATGCCAATCAATCAGTGATTTGCAAGCTTCACTTTTACCTTCAAAGCTCCAGAAATGTCTGTTGAACTACATACATGAAATTCAGAGATAAGAGTTTGACACAAGCTCCTAAGAATCATTCCTGAGCCAGTAAAGTCTCATCAGCATCTGGTAGAACCCAGATCTCTCAATTTAAGATATATCTTGCTCTCTGTTATGAGATGTTTAGTTTTATAATTTTTGTCAAATCATTTCTTGATAATGTCCAAAAGGAAGCAACAGTATTTTTGAAAATTTGACTCACTACAAATTCTTATTTAGGCAAAACATTTTTTATTTCTTATAGTCCCTGACCTTTCCCTAATAATTCCCTAGTAAAGGTTTTCTCCAAGCTGTGCAAAATCTAAGCATACCATAACCTTTCATACTTGATTAAGAAGACAAGAAGGCAAATGATGGAGTATGTAGTTGAAAATGACTAATATAGTATAGGACATGGCAGCTTAAACAGGTACTTTTTATTTTATCCAGAGATAACTGTTCCACAGGAAAGATGATTTCCTCAGGATATCAATATCTAATTTGCACATAGCCCTTTGCATTAATGACAAATTGTAGAAATATATTAAAAAGATAAGCCTAGAGTCCTGTTTCCGGAATACCCCCCCCCAAAGAAAAAAATAAACCAAACCCTCAAGAGTCAAACCTTATCAATTAGTAGTCAAAAACTTGAGGAAACAGTAAGAGTTTAGTACAATTTAAGTTGAACTAAATGTCTCTGTTTCCACCTCTGAGATTATGTCTTTACTATTTGTCCCACATATGGGTTGAAATAAGAATAGAATAACTAGACTTGTAAACAGAGAGTTTAGGTTAATCTTTTACTTACTACCTGTATAACATGGGGCCAAACAATATCTCTGGGCCCTAGTTTGCTCATCTGTATAATGGAAAAAGTTGTAGTTTTTCTTTAAGGCTTCTTCCAGCTCTAAGTGTATAATCCTGTCAAAAAAGAGCATTAAAAAGCACGTCACAGATCTTTCGAACTGGGAAGACACAGATGAATTCTAGTATGGATGGAGAGATGTAGAAAGCAAAGCAAAGACCAATAATTTACAATGCAGTGCTAAGAGGCAGTAGTATCTTAGGCTTGGAATTGGGAAGGCAGGTTAACATCTCACCTTTTATTGGATGTCATAAATCTAAAGCTAAAAAGAGCCTCAGAGACCATCTAGTCCAACTTCTTCATTTTATAGATAAGCAAACTTAGGACCAAAGAGGTTACATAACTTACTTGCTCAAGGTCACACAAGTATCAAGCATTATTGGGCTTGAACACAGGTCCTCAGACTCTAGAACCAACTATCTTCTCTATTTAGACAATTTCCAGCTCTATATATCCAGCCCTACTTTCTCTCCTGGGCACTAGTCCTACAATACCAACTGTTTCTCTTTGATGTGTTGAACTGGTTATTCCACAGACATTTCAAACTCAACATGTCCAAAATAGAACTCATTTTCTCCTACTCATTCCCAATCCTTCCCTTTTGCCAATATTTCTCTCATTATAGATCATTTCTATTATTATCTTTAGTCACCCACATTCACAACAAGTGCCATCTTTAATTCCTCACTTGTACCCATATTAGATATGTAATTTGGTGTCAAATCCTGTCATTTTTATCTTCATGATACCTCTCATTTATGTTCTCTTCTTTCCATTCCACATATCTACCCTTGTACAAACTTTCTAGTAGCTTTCTAGTTGAATTCCTTGCCTCAAATCTCTTCCCACATCAATCCATCTTCTACTTAGTTGCCAAAGTAATTTTTTCTAAAGCATAGATGTGACCAGGTTACCTTCTTATTCAATAAACTTTATTTGTTCCCTGTTGCCTACAGGATCAAATATAAAATGCTCTGTTTGGCATTTAAAGCCCTTTACAACCTGGCCCCTTACCACATTTCCAGTCTCTTTATTTCATTGCATTCACTTTATACTCCAGCTACATTGATCTATTTACTGTTCCTAATACAGAACATTCCTCCCCATTTGTCAATTCTCACTTCATACTTCCAATTTCCTTAGCTTCAAGACTCAACCCAAAGCTAATTTTCTATAGAAGGCCTTTCTTGGTCCTCCTGCAATTTGTCCCTGCCCTCTGAGACTCCCTTTCATTTATACTATATATATCTTGCATGTAAATAGCTGTTTTCATATGATCTCTCCCATAGAGAGTAGGGACCTTGTTTTTTGCCTTTGGATTTCCAGTGCTTAATACAGTTCTTGGCACATAGTAACCTTTTAATAAATGCTTTTTTATTTACTATCTACTCAATTATAGGCAGACTATAATTGAAATAGGTAGAAAAATGTCCTTCTCTAATAAGATCATAGATTCTTCCAGTATTATAGAAAGTGGTTTGTTATGGATTTTAAGAGCCAGAGAAACTCAAAAAGAAGAATTTATTTGGTGTTAGCATAATCCAAAAAAAAAAAAAAAAGTCTATGTGAAAGAAATTGCAGAAAGTAGACTTGAAGCTTGAACAGGATTTAGATATGAGAGGGAAAGTAGAGAAGCTATTTTACCATTAAAAAAAAAATCAGGATTCCTCCAAATAAAATTGTGTGTTTTTAAACTAAGTCAAAAGAGAGGTGAATCACATAATTCTTTGCTGAAACAGAATTGCAGAAGGTTTCTCTCTGTACTTTGTAACAATGAGATATGGCAGGAAGAAAAGCTAATATGATCTCAGTCTGTATTAAGAGAGTCATAATATCCATTTCTAAGGAGGTAATTAGTTCTGTAATAATCTTCTCAGGTCAAATCACATCTGGAGTTTTTTTACCAAGTTATGGTGTCATTTTAGGAAAGATGTTGATGAATTGTAGAGCATCCATAAGAGGTCACTTAGAATGATAAGATATGGAAAGCATGTCACACAAGCATTGGTTAAGAAGTTTGGAAAAGAAATGTTTTCAAGGGGACATAACCACTTTAAGATACTTAATGTGCCGTCATATGAAAGATAAAGTTGACTTGTTTTTCTTGGTCCCCAGAGGATAGAACAGCAAAGAGAAACAGTTTTAGCCTTTAGATATACACACACATATACATATACATATACTTATTATATATATGCTTAAAAAAAAACAACAACCTATTAATAAATGAATCTACTTCATTGATAGTGGGTTCACTGGAGGTCTTCAAAAGAAGAAAAGCCATTAGTATTATTATTTCCTGAAATGAACTCTTTCTGTCTGTCTCAGTCTCTTCATCTGTTTTTTTAAAATCTCTCTGTCTTTCTCTGTCACACAAACCCACCCACCTCCCCTTATGTACTTCCAAATTACATAGTACTTTCTTGAAGCTCTTATCACATTGTACTTTTTATTACATTTAAGTGAATGAATAAAGCATTTAGTAAGTGCTTACTATGTGCAAAGCACTATGCTAAGTGCTGGGGCTACAAATAGAAAAGTAAGCTATTGTTTTTATAACATATTGTTAAGCTTCTTGAGATGAGGAAAAATATTGTATTCATTTTTATATTCCCCATTCTCAGTGGGAATCATAACCAATCATTGCATAGTAGGTTGTAAGTCCCTTGAGAGCAGGAACTGTCATTTTTCATCTTCATATCCTTAGTTCACTTTCCATAACAGTCACTTAACAAAAATTAATTCAATTAAACTATTCCTTAATTAGCAATCACATATTTTTAAAGTGGGAAGCTGTGATAAAAAAAAGTCCAAGAACAATGGTAGATTTTCAAAATTATGTAATCCATTATCTCAAGTTATACAGAGAAAACTGAGATGAAGTGATTTGTTGTCTCAACCTTGTTCTCTTTTCCTCTACAATGTTCTTTCTACTAAGAGGACTCTCTCCCCTAAAAAAGTAAAACTGAAGCAAATGCATTCAAAATTACATTAATGGAGATGTTTAAAAAACAACAACAACAACAACCACCACCACCAAAGGGAACTAGCAGAAATAACATTCAAATTAATTTGATTCTCTGTTAAAAAAAAAAAAAAATCACAAAGTAGCAAGTTTTAAGTGACAATATATCCTATTATTATTATTTAGATAAACACTAAAAGAAACACTAAACTAAAAACTAAATTAAACTAAAACTAAACACTAAAAGAAGCCAAACACTAAAGAAAATAAAATGCCACAAGTTTTTAAAATGTATTAATAATATGTTCACATATTACCTTTCTTAACAGTATTGATATGTTTAATAAGGTATGTTCAGCCAAAGAACAAAATAGACTATTTTGCTTTTATAAACTCTTCAGTTAATCATATTTGAACTAATAATGAATCACTTTGAACACTAATAACATCTTCAAGATAAAAATATAAAAAAGACAAATTTGCAACATAATTTCTGCACTTTTTTTTTCTTCTCTCTGGGAAGGGGGAAAAGGGAAGTTGCCCATAGTATTTTTTGTGTATGTTGAACATCTCTGAAAATAGAAACTATTTCTTTCATCTCATATATAGGAAGAAAGATGAGAAACAAAGTGATTTGCCCAATTTATACAAGTCAATAGAGAAAAATAATAATTTCACCAACTAACATTTACTGAGCCTTCATTATTCATGGCATTGAAGTAGAAATAAATATAAAAATTTTCACATTTGGAAAAGAATGTATTTTCTCTTGGAGAAACTAACTAATCATAGCAAACTATGAGGAACTAAGTAGCCAAACCAGAATACATAAAATGGTATTTTTATCAAATGTGGAAGATGTACCTAGCATATTTTCTTATTTTCTAATAAATTTAAGCCACTCTTAAAACTTTTACTCTTTTCATGTAGTGGACTTGCATGATCAGTATAAAATGTGAAAGTAAAATATAGTTAGAAGAAAGATGCACAGAAGATAATAAAAGAAAGATTATGTGAATAGTGGGGCATTCATGTTTGAGGCAGAGAACTAAATGGAAGATAGGTAAATTCCAAGCCTCTAGATTCCCACGTTGAAGGTTTTCTTGTTATCTATGGGCTAACTTAATCAGAAAGTATTACATCCCTAGAAAGATATGGATATAAATAATGTTGGCTTTTGTTTCCAGGCAAAACTTGGAAGTGATTAAAACAACTTTGAAGTTTTCCAAAGATCATTCAGCCCACTCTCCTCCTGTTTAAGGCTGGACCCAATTTATTGTCCATTTCCAATGGCTTTCCGCCATATCTCAGAAAGGATGAGCTAAACAGTATTTGACTAGAAGATTTTTGCTCTTTAGGAAGCTAAAATGACCCTTAGAATCAAACTCTAGGCTCATTGAGGCCATTATAATTTATTGACCCAACTGTCTTAGTATCTATTGTCTTTCTTCTATTAGTCTGAGCTGGTTGGGTGTATTGTATGCAGTTTACTTTGAAGTTTGAAAGGCAGATCCTATTAACAATTTATGGCTCACTCTGCCTCATATTTTAACTTGTTTTCTTAAAACAAAATCTATTTTGAAAAAAAAAATTGGATCACTTATTTTCTATGTATTAGTGATTTTAAGTTACCTTGCTGATTCTATTAGGTGGCAATCAATATTGGCACACAACTGAAAGTTTTACATTAATATACAATTCTATTCTCTTTGAAATAAAGGGCTTGAATCTCTAAATACTCAGCAATGTTGTTAAT
Organism: Sminthopsis crassicaudata; assembly: GCF_048593235.1. Classification (NCBI taxonomy): domain Eukaryota; kingdom Metazoa; phylum Chordata; class Mammalia; order Dasyuromorphia; family Dasyuridae; genus Sminthopsis; species Sminthopsis crassicaudata. The sequence continues at coordinate 137,849,826 of NC_133620.1, forward strand.
ATCCTCATTATTACTACAATGTTCAATTTTATTTTACCAAAGTCAGAGTTTAATAATGGTCCTCTTGTTTATAACAATTCATTTGAAGATTGAAAACTAAAATGGACAGTTGTAGATAGAAAATTATTGACCACAGTAAAAGCAATTGACGAGGTCTGATGAGGAAGGGAAAAAAATCAGTAAAGCAATTATCATACCTTAGAGCAGGAGTTCTTAACCTGAGGTCCCCAGTATATCTAACAAAAGCACTTTGTGTCATGTTTAGGTTTCATTATAAAGCTCAATTCATTCTGAGCTTTATGTTTTGTAAACATTATTCTTTTAGGACTAGGTTTCTCTTTAAAAAATTCATCATCTTTTAAGGCCTCATTTCTTAAATATATAGAGAACTGAGGCAAATTTATAAGAATTCAAGCCATTCAGCCCTCTTTGTAGTGGCCAGAAACTGGAAACTGAGTGGATGCCCATCAATTGGAGAATGGCTGAATAAATTGTGGTATATGAATATTATGGAATATTATTGTTCTGTAAGAAATGACCAGCAGGATGATTTCAGAAAGGCCTGGAGAGACTTATATGAACTGATGCTTAGTGAAATGAGCAGGATCATTATATACTTCAATAACAACACTATATGATGATCAATTCTGATGGATATGGCCATCTTCAACAATGAGATGAACCAAATCAGTTCCAATAGAGCAGTTATGAACTGAACCAGCTACACCCAGAGAAAGAACTCTGGGAGATGACTATGAACCGCTACATAGAATTCCCAATACCCCTATTTTTGTCTGCCTGCATCTTGAATTTCCTTCACAGGCTAATTGTACACTATTTCAAAGTCCGATTCTTTTTGTACAGCAAAATAACTGCTTGGACATGTATACATATATTGTATTTAATTTATACTTTAACATATGTAACATGTATTGCTCAAACTTCCATCTGGGGGAGGGGAGTGAGAGGAAGGAGGGCAAAAATTGGAACAAAAGGCTTGGCAATTGTCAATGCTGTAAAATTACCCATGCATATATCTGGTAAATAAAAAGCTATTAAAAAAAAAAAAAAAAGCAAGCCATTCTCCAATTGATAAATGATAAAAGAATATAAACAGAAAATTTTCAGATGGAGAAATTGAAACTATTTCTAGTCATATGAAAAGATGCTCAAAATCACTATTGATCAGAGAAATGCAAATTAAGACAACTCTGAGATGCCACTATATACCTCTCAGATTGGCTAAGGTGACAGGAAAAGATAGTGAAGAATGTTGGAGGGAATATGGGAAAACTGGGACACTAATACGTTGATGGTGGAACTGTGAATGGATCTAACCATTCTGGAGAGCAATTTGGAATTCTGTTCAAAAAATTATCAAACTGTGTATACCTTTTGATCCAGTAGTGCTACTACTGGGCTTATATCCCAAAGAGATCTTAAAGGAGAGAAAGGGACCCACATGTGCAAAAATGTTTGTGGCAGCCCTTTTTGTAGTGGCAAGGAATTGTGAACTGAATGGATGCCCATTAGTTGGAGAATGGCTGAATAAGTTATAGTATACAAATGTCATGGAATATTATTGTTCTGGAAGAAATGACCAACAGAATGATTTCAGAGAGGTCTGGAGAGACTTACATGAACTGATGCTGAGTAAAATGAGCAGGATCAGGAGATCATTACACACGGTACAAGAAGATTAAACATTAATCAATTCTGATGGACGTGGCTCTCTTCAACAATGAGATGATTCAAACCAGTTCCATTGGTTCAGTATTGAAGAGAGCCATCTATACCCAGAAAGAAAACTGTGGGAACTGAATGTGGTTCACAACATAGCACTCTCACTCTTTTTGTTGTTATTTGCTCATATTTTATTTTGCTTCTCTCTTATTTTTAATTGATTTGATTTAATTTCTCTTATGTGGCACAATAATTGTATAAATATGTATGCATATATTGATTTAACATATTTTACCATGTTTAATATAAAAAATTCATCTTTTACTTATCTTTAAATAGTCTAAACATTTTAAATTGACAACAATCTAAATTATTTTTTAAAACAAACTTTAAGATATGACCATAAAAAATAGTAAATGAGATTTAAAAGAAATAGAAATACCTAAATACAATTTGGTATATTTCTTTCACTGTCAGTAGCTATGATCAATTACTTAACCATATTCTGGATCTTTTCTTAGGGTAAAAATATTCTAGGACTACATTCTGTGCATCTACTTGAAGCTTTTGGGTTTCTGTGGATAATTTCTTTTTTAATTTTCTGTTAAGGAAAACAAAAAGAAACAAAAAGAACAGAACAGAATATTGTCATATGCTCAGCAGAAATCAGGGAGGATTCAAAATATATAAAAATAAATTACCAGTTCAAGAAAGGATATTTAATAGTTGAAGAAATTATAATCCTGATATATGTAGATTTTCAGAATCATAAGCCCTCTTTCCCATTCTGATGCCTCTATTTCTTTCTCTGCACCTCATTTGTGTAACATAATTACTATTTTTACCTTTTCCTAGGTGGTTTTGCTTCAGACTATTCCAATCTTTCTTTTGAGCTACCCAATTGCTGATATCAATCTTAGACATATGGTATCATTACCATATAAAAAACAAACAATTTGTCCATACTAAATTCCTTTAAATTAATCTTTGATATTGGTTCTTATTTGTTAAATTTTCTACTGAGTTTAGGTTTAGTCAAAAGAAAGTCCTGAAAATCTGCAAGTTTGTATAATGTACATTTTTTATTTAATATTATGGATAACTTTGCTGAATATTATATTTTTGGCCACAGGTTTAGTTCTTTTGATTGCCAATATATATGATTCCAGGACCTGTGGTCTTTTATTGTGGCTAATAAATCCTGTACAATTCTAATTGTAGGTCCAGCATATTTGTATTGTATTGTATGCTAATACAAGGAAACAAAGAAGTTTCTTGCAAAATTTTCTCTTTAATCTGGGGATTTCAAAATTTGGCAATAATATTCCTATGTGTTTTCCACAAAGGATCTCTGAGGTGAAGACAGTGAATTTTTTCTATTTCTACTTTCTCCTCATGTTCTCTCTCTCTCTCTAGGATAATTTTCTTGGTTTATTTCATTGTGTCGAGGTTCTTTATTTGGTCACGGTTTTCAAGTAGTCCAATTATTCTTATATTTCTCTTCTTGACCTATTCTCTACATTTGTCATTTTTCTTATAAGATATTTCACATTCTGTTCTATTTTCTCATTCTTTATATTCTGTTTTGTTTTATCATAATCTCTTATAGCTTCACTGGCTTCCCCTTGCTCAATTCTAATTTTCAAAGAGTTATTTTCATCTTGAGATTCTGTCTCTCCTTTTCTAGTTGATTAACTTTTTTTCATAATCTTGTTTTTTCTGGATAGTTTTTATTTTAGGTTAGTTTTTAGTTTTTTCCTCAATATCTCTCATTTGATTTTTAAATTCTTTTTTTAGCTCTACAAATTCTCTCTGGGCAAGGAGCCATTTATCATTACTCTTTATAGTAGAAGTTTTTTTTGTTTTTACTTCAGTGTCCTCCTCTGAAGAAGAACCTTGGTCTTCCCTATTCCCATAGTAAGTTTCTTCTTTGTCAGTTCTTTTTTTTTTTTTTTTTAATGAGCAGTTTTAGTGAAAGCATTTCTAATTGTGGGGGTGGGAGGATAATGCCTCTAGCTTCACTTCACTTCAGCTCTCCCCTCTGACTTGGAACGGCAAACTTAAAGTTCTTCCATCCTGCAAGTGCCTGCAGCCAGCAGCCTCCCTGCTCTACTGCCTCTGCACTCACCAGGTGCTGGCTTCTTCTCACCTAGGGCCATGTTGCTGAAGCATAGCTAGGCCTAGCATTCCTAATCAGTAGAGGTTCTCTTAGTCTTCCAAGACTCAGATTCCAGACTCCTCACAGTTGGGGAGGTGAAAGTTCCTGCTGAAGCTACAGCCACACCCAACTAGCTCCAGAGGTCCCACTTGGTATTTCTAGGGAGCTAGCCTGGAAGTGTTTGCACTTCATTCAGGTTAATCCCTAACCCAGAGTTTTTCTTTTAGTTTCCTGGGATGGTCCCCTGAGGAACCCTGTTCTGCCCCAAGTCTTTTTGATTTTTCACCAGTCTATGTTCACCCTGAGGTGCAAATTGATTCAGTTTTTGAGGGGGATCTGGAGAGCTTAAAATTTACCAACCTACTCCACCATCTTCCCAAAGTCCTCCCTTTTCTGTGGGCAATTTCAATCTCTTCCACCCATAACTGTAAAAGATGACACCAAAGCAGGGAGCCCCAAAGTTGACCCCTTAGCCTAGGAAGAGAAAGAAAAAAGGCAGGTAGAACCAGAATTTTCCTGCATTCCTTTCAAGCCAACCATTCCTGAAGATGCCATTCACATTCTATTACCATGACTAAGATGATAGAGAAATTGTGGGGAAAAAATTACTCCACCCCTATTACCTACAAATCAAATCAATATATGCATTAAAGAATGCTAGCAACATTATCTGGGGTCAAATGATGGCTTTGTAAGGCCCTTTAATAACCAGTCCAGCATTCAGGTCTACCTTACCACCTTTGCAGAGTTGAAAGTGTGTCACCCTTAAAAATTTCACAAGAAACCTACAGAGGTAAAAGTCATGTTGAAGTTTTTATAAAACTTGCATATTTATAGGAGTTCCCTACATAATTGCTAATCACTTCACACAGCTAGGTATGGATATTCAGCAGAGTTAGTGCTCTCTTAATCAGCAATTAGTTTCTTAAAGTTTTTGGGGGTGTTTTTGTTTGTTACAAATGACAATCATTTCCTATTAGCCCTGTTAACTCAGAATATCACCTAATAATTTAAGATAGAGAATGCAAAGTATTGATATACTGGCTTTCATAGGATTACTACAAGTTTTAAAACTAGAAATCAGGCAAACAATGCAGAATTTGATTCAACAAATATTTATTAAGTGTCTGCCAAGTGATAAAAATAGAAAATAAAAGTTTCTGCCAGGATGTGACACTATACACAGATAGGCAAAGGAGGTAGGGTGAGATGGGGATAAAAGAAAGATATAAAGTGCTATAAGAAAAGTTGAAGTGAGAGAAAACATTTCTATTTAAAGGTAGCAGAGAAACATGACAGCACAAGTAAAATCTAAGTTGGGCTATAAGGAAAAAGAAAGGTTTTGCTAGACACAAAGTGATAAAATATATTCCAGGCTTCCAGAATGCATAAAAGGAGCTGATGATAGGTCAAATTTAAGTACAGTTTGGCTGGAATATAGAAGATCTGAAGAGGCATAATGTGAAAGAAATCTGGAAAGATAGAGTAATAAACTTTGAAGAGCCTTGCATCCCAAGGCTAAGGAGATTGCATTTCATCCTATATATAAGTAATAGGAAAATACTGACATTTTGGGGGCAGTGGAGTGACATAATCAAACCTATATGTTAAAAATATCTTTGGCAGCTGTGTGAAAAATGGATCAGAATGACAGAGGTTGGAAAGAGAGGTTATTGTTAAGAAGATATTATGGTACTGTAAGCAAGAGATAATATAAAGATATGAAGTAGGATGGTACCTATATAAATAAAGTAATGGATATGAGAGATATTGGGGATTAAACTTGGTAACTTATAAAATGTGGGAATCAAGGGAAAGGCATAGTAAAAGATGATTCTCAGATTTTTCTTAGTTTATTGAAATTACTATGGTTCCCTCAACAGAAACAGGAAAATTGAGAGGAAAGACCCTAAAGATGAATCAACAGTATTGCCAAAAATTTCAAAAATTAGTCATCTTGGTTTCTAGGTATAATATTAATACTTCAAGAAATGTGCATGGATATTCCATTGTTGGTGGAACTGTGAACAGATCCAGCCATTATGTAGAGCAATTTGGAATTATACTCAAAAAGTTATCAAACTGTGCATACCCTTTGATCCAGCAGTGCTACTACTGGGCTTATAACCCAAAGAGATCTTAAAGAAGGGAAAGGGACCCACATATGCCACAATGTTTGTGGCAGCCCTTTTTCTAGTTCCAGAAATTGGAAATTGAATGGATGCCCATCAGTTGAAGAATGGCTGAATAAGTTAGGGTATATGAATGTTATGATTACTGTTTGGTAAGAAATGACCAGCCGGATGATTTCAGAAAGGCCTGGAGAGACTTACATGAACTAATGCTGAGTGAAGTGAGCAGGACCAGGAGATCTTTATACATGGCAACAACAAGACTATACAAGGATCAGTTCTGATGGACATGGCTCTCCTCAACAATGAGAGGATCCAATTCAGTTCCAACTGATCAATAATGAACAGCATTAGCTCCACTCAGCGAAAGAACATTGGGAAATGAGTGTGGACTACAACATAGCATTTACACTCTTTCTATTATTATTTGCTTGCATTTTTGTTTTTCTTCCCAGGTCATTTTTACCTTCTTTCTAAATCCGAGTTTTCGTATGCAGTAAGATAACTGTATAAATATGTATACATATATTGTATTTAACATATACTTTAACATATTTAACAGGTATTGGACACCTGCCATCTAGGAGAGGGAATAGGGGAAAAGAGAGGAAAAGTTGGAACAGAAGGTTTTGCAAGGATCAATGTTGAATAATTACCCATGCATATGTTTTGTCAATAAAAAGCTATTAAAAAACAAAACAAACAAACAAACAAAAAAAACTCTCAGGAGGGTTATCCCACCACCTCTCCACAGAGAGTCTACTCTACTTTTGGAGAACTGTTAGAAATTTTTTCCCAATGCCAAGACTACATTTGTTTCACTGCAACTTCCATTTAGTCATTGGTTGATTTTTTTGGCTACCTAAATCCAATAAATAGTACATAAAAGTGAAATATTTCTTTGTGTGTTATTCTTGTGCATAGTTCAGAATTTTTATTTTAAAATCTTTATATTTTATCAAGTTATGCAAAGTCACTTCTTGGAAATTTAAATAGGGACTTTTTTTGAGAAGGGGAAGGAGGTTTGTAGACTAAACATACCTTATCCCCACACCCAAATATTATCCAACATAAAGGGAATATGGCAGAATGAATAGAGGTAGCCACAGCAACTGGATTTAAGTCCAACCTTTGACTTGAACAAATCAGCTGATAGGTACAAGTGGCTTAATCTGTCAGGGCCCCTAAGAACCTCTGTAAGATTACAAATTGGAGATAAAATACAGCTCTGTCTTGGGGGAGGGGGTTTTCTAACCAAGAATGCTTGTACCAATAAAATTCACAAGTCTAGTATAATCTCTTATCTCACTTTTCCTTCCTCACACCTCACACTTCCAACTAGTCTATTAGATTTATTAAGAAGCCTGCCCTAGCTCACCTTCAAAAAGTGATATATATTTCCTCAGCTCCTGATATGAGTCTATAATACAGTTCTCCCTTCTACATTGCTACTTTCCCTATCCCAGGAATTAAATGAGTCAGCATAAGGAATTAAATGAAAATTTTGGGGGAGTTTGTGGAAGCCACAGAAAATTCAAAAATCCATAGTCAAAGAAGAAGTTTAAAAACTCAGAAATGCATAAAATAAGTGTACAGTATTATATAATATCAATATAATTTATATTTTAATACTATATATACCCCATACAAGAAAAATAAAAAAATTCAGATTTTTTTCCTCTGGTAGAAAGGAAGGGCCGCAAATTTTTATGCAGATTTTTCAGAATCCAAATCCCTATGATGTGAAAGGAATACCTGGATATTTCAATGTGGAATAAGTCAAATGAGTCTAGAATCCAAGTCTCCTGATATTGGTTTAATACTCTCTTCATTACACCATATTGGCTAATCTTATATAGCTTCTTTTTAAAATTTGCAACTTCACTTAACAATCATCCAAATCTTAGAGTAAGAATCTTATAGGAGGTTTTACAAAGGTGAATGTTGAAAACTATTTTTGCATGTATTTGGGAAATGCTATTTAAAAAAATTTTTTAAAACCTAAAAATAAATAAATAAATATTGTGGGGCTAGCCAGGGTGTCTAGAAGTTTCTATACCTATTTCTTTCTAGCTCTATGCATTATAAGTGTGACCTGTCCTTTTTTCTTACTATGTAGGTTAATTAATTCTGCAGCATTACCTACACTAGAAGTTGTTTCTTTTACAGTGAAGCTAGTCTCCATCTCAGGATATTTCTTTTCTTCTCTCCCTTCCTCCTGATCTTAAATTCAAAACTATTTGAAATAAAAATATAGTGATTATATACCTGGTGTCTTCTTGTCACTTCCATCAATGACTAAAAATATCTCTAATTTACTCCTCTTTATGTTACTTATTAGAATCTTTAATACTATGCTTTGTAAGTAATGAATTGCTGTTAAGTCATGTCAGTTGTGTCTAACTGTTTCTGACCTCATTTAGAATTTTCTTAGCAAAAATAATGGAGTAATTTGCCAGTTCCTTCTCCAGTTCACTTTACAGGATTTGCACAGCTATTAAGAGTTAGAAGCCAGATTTGAGTTCAAAGAGTACTTGTTCTACCCACTGTACCACAAAGAACCACCTTAAGAAATGTCTCACTTGGCATTAAAAGATTTAACCTAGGGGCAACTAGGTGGTGTAGTGGATAGAGCACCAGCCCTGAAGTCAGGAGGACTTGAGTTCAAATGTGATCTCAAACATTTCCTGGCTGTGTGATCCTGGGCAAGTCACTTAACCCCAATTGCTTCAGGGGGGGAAAAAAGATTTAACCCAGTTCTATATTTTATACTTTGATTTTTGGTCAGAGAAAAATTAATTGTTACAATTACTCTCTGTCAGAAATCCCATTCAAAATAACAGTCGATAATATAAAATATGTGGGAATATATCTACCAAAGGAAAGTCAGGAATTATATGAGCAAAATTACAAAACACTTGCCACAAAAATAAAGTCAGATGTAAATAATTGGAAAGACATTGAGTGCTCTTGGATAGGCCGAGCGAATATAATAAAGATGACAATACTCCCTAAACTAATCTATTTATTTAGTGCTATACCAATCAGACTCCCAAGAAACTATTTTAATGACCTAGAAAAAATAACAACAAAATTCATATGGAAGAACAAAAGATCGAGAATTTCAAGGGAATTAATGAAAGAAAAAAAAAATCAAATGAAGGTGGTCTAGCTATACCTGATCTAAAACTATATTATAAAGCAGCAGTCACCAAAACCATCTGGTATGGGCTAAGAAATAGACTAGTTGATCAGTGGCATATATTAGGTTCACAGGGCAAGATAGTGAATAAAAATAGCAATTTAGTGTTTGACAAACCCAAAGATCCCAACTTCTGGGATAAGAATTCATTATTTGACAAAAATTGCTGGGAAAATTGGAAATTAGTATGGCAGAAACTAGGCATGGACCCACATTTAATACCACATACTAAGATAAGATCAAAATGGGTCCAAGATTTAGGTATAAAGAACGAGATCATAAATAAATTAGAGGAACATAGGATAGTTTACCTCTCAGACCTGTGGAGAAGGAAGGAATTTGTGTCCAATGGAGAACTAGAGATCATTATTGATCACAAAATAGAAAATTTTGATTACATCAACAATTACTCTCTGTCTTCCCCCATACTCATTTTCCTCATATCTTAAAAATATTGACTATTCTAAATGCTGTGAAATAAAAAACCACTCTAGAATTGAGTACTACCTGATTCAAGATCCACATGACAAATACTGATTGTGTGAACTCATGCAAGTTACTTAACTTCTTTGGATCCTAGCCCACTCTGTAAAGCTATAAGTATCAGATCAGATTTTACCTGCATTGATAAAGTAAATATCTTCACTGGAAGCCTCAATGAAATCAAAGAAAATCTTATCTTAACTGCTTTATTTTGTTTACATATATGTTAGACTAACAGGAAGGAGAATAGGCTTCTTCCATTGTTTACTATAGGCTCTTCCAAAACCATTAGAAATGTTTCTGCTAGGCTTAGCTCTTGCCTCCATTATAGTCAGATAAATAGAGCAACAGTAGCTGCAGAGGTGCCAACAAGATTTAGCAGGGAAGGAAAGAACCACAGGAGATACCAGGTCATTGCCTAGGGCCAAAAGAAAAAAGTATGATATAGTTTTTAGAATGTTGGACTTAGAATCAGAAAAACCTACGTTTAAATCCTCTCAGAACTAGATAAATCTAAGCAGAAAAATAGTAATAATAATGATAATAATAAACAAGGAAGGAATTAACGAGGTGAATAGAATTTTAGAAGAGTTAGAGATGTGAGACCTTTGGAGAAAAATGAATGGGATACCTTTTACTCAGTAGTATATGACACCTAAACTTACCATGTTTATTGGGGCATAAAAACTCACAAGCAAATCAGGAAAATCAGAAATATTAAATACATTCTTTTCAGATCATAATTCAATAAAAATAACATTTAATAAAGGGTGTTGAAAACAGATTGATAATTAATTATAAACTAAAAAATCTTATCCTAAAGAATGAGTGGGTCAAAGAACAAAACATGGAAACAATGATTTCATTAAAAAGAATGACAACAATGAGACAATATACAAAAATTTATAATGTGTACAAAGCAGTACTTAGGAGAAATTTTATAGCTCTAAATGCACAAATACAATAAAGAATAAATTAATGAATTGAACATGTAACTAAAAAAAAACACAAAACAAACAAACAAAAAAAAACCAACAAATTTTAAACCTCCAATTAAACAACAAACTGGAAACACTGAAAATCAAAGGAGAAATTAATAAAAGCAAGAAACCATTAAACTAATAAACTAGAAACTGTTGTTATGAAAAAAAAAAAACCCTCAATAAAATAGATATACCATTGATGTTTGTCCTTCATTTTCAAAGAGGAACAAGACAACATCAGAGAGATGATATCATAACATCCAAATGAATTGGATTTAAGTGCAGGGAGGGCTGTGCAAGGTCACCTACCTCATTTCCTCTTCAAAGCTATCTGGGTCCAATGGCCAGATATGAATCATGATAACTGGAGATAGCCCTAGGTGCAATGAGAGACTCTGGTCTTTTAAAGTTAAGATTTTCAACATGTTTTAGTTTATCTAAGGCTTCATTCAGGGTATAAAGTTGGATAGTAATTGAGGCAAAAAAAAAAAAGGTCTCTTTTACCTAGTCAAAAAAAAAAAAAAATCTATATAAATAAAGTTGGGAAGAAAAGACCTTCAGGGTTTCTGGCTAAAGGAGAAAAGATTGCTATTTATAGTCACTCTGAGTCAATCCGGACACAAATAATTACCTAGGCCTTTTTATTGGCCAATTAATGACAGTCAGAATGGTTTTAGTTTAAGGTATGGTCTTTTAGAAAGAAATCTAATCAGTAACCCCCAAGATATTTTGAAAAGGTTCAATGATCCAAAAAAGGAAAAAAAAAAAAAAGTTTTTAAGAGTATCTGAAAGTAAGGGGTATGATGGAGAGAAAGATTGAGGAAGGAGGAAGGGAGGGAGGAAAGAAGAGAGAGGGGGAGGAAGGGACAGAGAGGAGAAAAGAAGAAAAGAAAAAAGGAAGAAAGAAAGAAAGGAAAAAGAGGGAGAGAGGGAAGGATGGAGGGAAATAGGAAGGAAGGATATAGAGAGAGAACAAGAAAGGGAAGGAAGGAAGGAAGAAAGAAAGAAAGAAAGGAAGGAAGGAAGGAGAGAGGGAGAAATGGAAGAAGAGAAAAAAGGAAGGAAGAAGGGAGGAAGGAAGGAACTCTACACCCAGAGGTCCTTGTTTGCCCTTTGTTCTCAAAGAAGACCATCAGGGAGTTGATGCCATGACATGTAAATGAATTGGATTTAAATGAGGAAGGGCTGTGCAAGGTCACCTGCCTCCCTCACTTTTCCAGAGCCATTTGGGTCTAAAGGCCAGATAGATGACTGGAGATAGTCCTGGATGCATTGGGAAGCCTCAGCCTTTTAAAGCTAAGGTCTTCAACAAATTAACATTATTTAACATTGGTTAATTTGATTTTTTTTAAAGAAGAAAATCAAATTATTAGTATCAAAAATGAAAAGGGTAAATTGTCCACCAATGAAGAATAACTTAAGATTAATTACTAGGAGCTACTTTGACTAATATACGCCACTAAATTTGACAATCTAAGTGAAATGGAAAGATAGTTACAAAAATATAAGTTGCCCATGAATGAAATGAGGTGAGATCTTTCAAGACAGCTGTGAAAATCGAGTAAGGCTTCATCTACTTCAGAGTTCAAGTAGGCCTGAAGAACTCTAAACATCAAGTCAAGGGCATAATTGCGTTCCCCTCCCATAATATCATCTCCTCCCTATTTCAGCCAAATATGGGCAACTATGTACTTATTGGTCAAGTTCAATTTCATGGGCAGATCTCTCGTTTAGAAGGTAAGACTCTCAGCCAATGAGGATGAGGGTCAGTGGTGGGGAGGGGGTGTTTTGCACTAGGGATTAAAGGGGCTCTCCTGCCCACAGGAGGCGCTTCCTCTCTTGATTGTCTGCTCAAAGGGTGGGACGCCCTTCTCGTGAGAATGTACAATAAACTTTGCTTTTCTCTAGAGCTCTCTCCAGCTTTTTTATTAAATGGTGACCCCTCACCATTTCCGTACCATACAGTTTTGGGGGCTTGTCCGGGATCCTTTACTCAGTGAGTAAGTGAACTCCTGGGTGCTAACAGGGAGGCGCCCTGCCCTGGTTTAGGCAGTCCACCAGCGTCCAGGAACTTCTCTTTGCTCCCCAATGTAAAATGGGCCCAAAGTGGAGAAACTCAGAGAAAATCAAAGTGAGAAACTCCATGGTGAAAATCCCAACCGGTTGGTGGAGGACAGATCAGTCAAATAATTTGCTGTGCAGCAACCCAGAGGTAAGTGTCCTGTGAACCCTTGAGTCTAGTTATAGGTTCTGGAGGGGTACTCTAGACAGGAAGAGAGCTAGGCCTTCTGGGTGACTGGAGTTAACCGGTGACGGTTAGCGTGTTTGGGCGTTTAGGAGTCTACTAAACTCCTTCCAAATTCAATGGGTGTGGCCTAGTCCCAGCCAGCCCTCGAGGAGAGAAATGAGAAAAATGTCAGAAAATACTGGTAGATAGTCCCTTGGGAGATAAATTAAGTAATTGGAATAAACTGCCAAAATATGAGGAAAAATAAAAAGTAAGAAAAAGATGATAAAGTATTGTTTTGTTGCAGACTGGGTGTGCCAAAAGTATTAAATGGCGTACCTGAAGGGAAGGACCTGAGAGGATTTAATTCCATTAGCCCTTCTAGGGGCCTTCAGGCAGGGAGGAGAAATATGTCTTTTGAAGCAGGGGTCGTTTCAGCTGACCAGAAATACCTGTTAGTAGATCCCATTTGGGATCAGAAACCCTATACATGGGGAAGTTTGTCGGATTGAGCCAGTGAAGATGGTGGCTTCCTTCCTTTTCCTCCCACGGGTCCTGACTGCAGCAGGGCCACATGGGCCAGGGGAAAGAGACCGCTATTTAGTGAAGTTCATTGTTTTAAATATGATAGCAAAGTAGTTTTATATTATTGGGAATTTAAAGCTGTGTTTGGAATTTTAAGTTAAAATATAGGTTATTAAAACAAAATGCTGGTAGGTTGTGGCTGTACTCCCTACTTCGATGGTACGTTTGCTAGAGGTATTGGGTAATTTGTAACTGAGCTATGCCTTAAGTATTTGTCAGCTCTGTTGAGCATGTATTAAGTTTTATGAAATTTGGGTCAGTTACTTGTGAACATTGAAGTGTAAAGTTTAAAAATATATACATATATATTTACTTAAAGACGGGACAGGAAAGATTGATTTGTAAAAGTAACTAATAGTTTAAATGGAGCTATGATATATTGGGCCGGGAAGCATGGTGGTGTGGGGGAAGGGTGACCACGTGGAGAGGGACTTGGTCAGGTGTTCTAATCCCTCCTCCCATTAAGTATAGTGTTTTTTTTATTTGTTTGTTTGTTTTTTTAATAACTGCACCTCCTTGCTGAATTAGATATTAATTATTTCTACTGTTTAAAGGAAGAGCCTACATTTATATGGTGTTAATAACTGAATGTTTTATTTTTATTTTTCAAGTCTATAACTATTCTAAGGAGTTGGAACTGAAGTTTTCTGAAAGCAATTCATTTCTACTAAGATCTGATCTGACTAAAGCAAATTATTTAATGTTTATTTACATCCGTGATAGTCTCCTTGTTTAAAGATTATTTTAATCTGATCTGATAATTTGATAGGGTTATTTGCAAAAATTTTAATCCTTTTCAGAATGAAGAGAGTATTAATGTTAACTCTGAAAGACCTGAAAGTTTCTTTTCTGTGGAAACGGGATGGACAACATGTGATTTAGAATTTTTCTTGTATTGAGTATTTTGAAGGCAAAATAATCTGTAACGTTAAACCTAGAACCATCTACTTTATGAAAGAAACTGTATAATCTATGAACTTTCTAGGATGAATCTTTACTGTGATTCTTGAGAAGTAGATTCATCTGAAGCCTTGATTAATGATAATTGCCGTAGGAGATAAAATCTTTTGGGACTGTAGCTAATATTTACTTGGAGTTTTGAATTCAGGTATAACTGTTTGCATAGGTCGTTAAACTCCACCATCTTGGGATGGGATGGTTAAAAATTAGGACAGCAGTAAAACTGCCTTAAATAAATCATGCCCCTGGTTTTTCCTCTTATGTTTGTAATCAGAGCCAAGTGGTCAGTGAGACGTACAGTACTAGGACCGCTCCCACTTTGCCTCTCTTTTTGAGACGAAGCTGGCAATCTCTGGAACCCCAATCCTAGACTCCTGACTATAGATCTATATTCAGATGCATTTTTCATGTTTTGCATGATCATGGTGGGGAAAGAACTTATATGGAAAGAACTTTTGACACTCAATCCCCTATTAAATTTGCAGAGAAAATGAAATGAAGGGGTATTCAAGTTAGAACAATATTAAATCAAGAGGGCTGGGAGATGGCTCACAGATTCCAGAATGTTGAAACATGAGGCAATACTATTAGAAAAGAATGCTCTATAATCCAAGATCATAATCTTAATCCTGCTTCCTTTTTGTCCCCTGGAGAACAGAACTATTGCTGTATAAAACTGTTTGACTATTGCTATTTCGGGAAATTTACTTGTCTGTTATGTATAATCTGATAATTTCTGTAAACAGGGGGGGGAAGGAAACTGAGATTTCAACTGGTCAGAAAATTGGGAAAAACTGATGTCTTATTTCAGTTCAGGCTGAATTGGAAACTACTTACTCTTTGCTTACCTCATCATTTTGGTTCCCTGATGAAGGACCTCGAAAACTAGACATAATTTGGGTACTGAATGGAACTCTGGAAAAGGTAAAGGATTTTTTTTCTTTTTGCAGTGGACATTCAGGCTGCTTCTGGCCTGGATCGTTGTTAGAGCTCTATGCTCCGGCACAATTCTTTAAGAATTGCTGCGATTGACGAAAGGTCTCCTTTTGTCTCGCTCTCTTGTCTCTACAGATAAGGGAGAGGCTGCAAAAAATTGAAAAAGCTTTTTACCTGTCCACTATCTAGACACACCTGATTTTAGCAGATGCTGGGTTTGGAGAAGGCTGCAGAGACAAAAGGCCTTTTGCATCTCAAGGCTTTCTAACCAGACCTTAACCTTGCTTTCAAACCTTGCAATAAACATCTTTTTACTCATCTAGGTTTTCGGCCTGTAAATTCATTTACAGGGGACTCTAGCTGAAAATTTGCTAGACGATGATTGGCTGGCTTATGTTTTAACTTTGAATTATTGTCCTGACTCAGTCCTGCCTCAGTTTCCCTGCCTCTTAGTTCTGCAAACCTCCCCCCCCCCCGCCTCTTTATCAGAATACTTGATAAGACCTTATGTTTCAGAATAGCAGAATGTCTCTCCCATTACAAGTTAATGGGAATCTCTTATCAAAACTTCTTGAATTCTCTTGTGTGGAATTAGACATTCTGTATATGATTGTATTTGCATAGGGTGTTTTTAAAAACAAACTGATTTGTATGAATAATGTTCACTTATGAAAGATCTACTTGGATATAAACTCATTGGGACAAATTCCTTATTGTTATCAACACAAGGTTATGATAAATATTTGTTTAGAATTTATGTATGATTCTTCTAGGATGGTAAATGGGAAAAAGAGAAATGGGTTTGCTAGAACTTCCACTGTTACCAAGGGCAGTCTACCTGCCCATTGATTGGCTCAAACTTGTGAATTGTTGTGATTGTATGCTTTAAATCAAGGGTTGAAATTATTGTGGGACCAGGATGGGACTATATATATATATATATATATATATATATATATATATATATATATATATATATATATATATATATATATATATATACACACACACACTGATTTGAGATATGCCTGGGGTGTGATGCATGGATTTGGAAGGATTTGGGAGAGAAGAGGGACTGGAAAACATTCTGGAATGTAGCAGTAATACATGTAAAGGGACATGAGATGGGAAGTTCTTTTGAGGTAAGGGGAAATAGATTAGCAGATGAGGAGGCCAAGGGAGCTGGAGACCAGGAGATTTCTCATATAATGGCCTTGATACCTGTACTTCCCCCTAGTCTACCCTCTCCCAGTTTTACTCAGAAGGAAAAGAGAAGGGCTCAACTCTCGGAGCAGTTGAGAACTTGGAAGGACGATGGCTCTTACCTGATGGCAGAGAAGTACTGACCAAAGCAAGTATGAGGCAAGTCCTTCAGCAACTGTACCAGGACAGTCATTGGGATGTCCAAAACCTGTGTGATGCTGTGTTGACAAGGTATGTTTCCCCCAGCCCATATACTATGGCCCAACACCTGGTGGACGGCTGTGTTGTCTGTTGAAGGATTGACAAGGCTGCTCAATGCCAAATCCCAAAAGGGGGACGACTTGTAGGAATCAGACCATTCCAAAGCATCCAGGTGGACTTTACTGAGCTGCCACCAGGGTCGCCTCAAATACTTGCTGGTCATAGTGGACCATCTGACCTCATGGGTGGAGGTATTCCCCTCAGGCCGAGCAACTACCTCGACAGTAAGTAAGGTCTTATTAGAACAAATTATTCCCAGATATGGAATGGTGGAGAGGGTAGACTTGGATCAGGGAACACATTTTTTTGCTCAGGTATTGCAGAATCTGATTGGGGCCTTAGAAGTCACTTGGGATCTCCATAGCCCTTGGCATCCTCCCTCTTCTGGGAAAGTAGAAAGGATGAACCAAGAAATAAAATGACAACTGACTAAATTATCTTTAGAGGCCCAACTACGTGGGACTAAATGCCTTCCTCTCGCTCTGGTTAGAATCTGAACCAAGCCATGTAAGTGGGCTTTCACCTTATGAATTATTGTATGTTCATCCTTTCCAGGCTTATCATGAGGGAGATTGGTCACCCATTTTAGAGACAAAGGATTTATTTGTTAAGAGATATGTTAAATCATTACTTAAAACATTTGCAAGAACTTCAACAAAAAGGGTTAATAGCTCAGACTCCTAGGTTTCCCTGTTCATAGAATTCAGGTTGGAGATTGGGTGTTGATCCGTTCCTGGAAGGACAGAAGCTGGGATGGACCCTACCAGGTGGCACTGACCTCAGACACTGCGATTCGCACCCAGGAATGAGGCTGGACGCCCACCAGGACAAAAGGACCTGTGGCGCGTCTTTATTGGAGTGGACAGTTGAAGACAGGGGAAACCTCAAATTACATAAGAGGAGGGGACCTCCACTGAAAGAACACTGATTCTGAATCCAGTGCATTGTAACTGTGTGACTTTTCTTACTTTGGGTCTCTTTGCCTGTTTGGAAGCTGATATATTTTCTCTTGGGAATTTCACCTTCACTTCACAGTGTTATAATAGTTGAACCTCATGGGGCTTTCCCTGAGCTTTGGGTTTACCTATTTCCTCATGATAGCCATAGAAACCAGACTTTCTCTTTCCAGAGATGAGAACTAGTTCCTCCTGCTCATGCAAATTATAGGGAGAACTTGTAATTTATCAAATTGTTGGATCTGTGTTGGATCCCAACAATCAAACCAATGGCCATGGCTACCTGTCCCCTTAAGCCCAGCCTGGGCCTTAGTAACCGATCCCAAAGGGAACATATACATTGGGTACAGTTATCAATGGGGTTGGTACAATGTCACCCCAGGGACACCTGGGAAACATGGGACTCTGTATCCCACATTTTGGAGTACCTTTAACCTAATAGATCAGTGGCCAGCTGCCAATCGTAGTTGGAGGAAGGAGCAAGGTTTATGGAAATGTCATTATGTCATCTTTGTGGGGGGGGAGCCCTTAGGGATGAGAGACCCTTTTACATATTTTCAAGGGAACAACCTGCTCTAAAGGGTCATTATTGGATCTGTGGTTTAACTGCCTATACTCACCTACCTCTTAATTGGACAGGGATTTGTTATATTGGACCAAGGCCAAATGACATGGAAATCTAGTAAGAGAAATCACTAAGAACGTTAGGAAACTTGCTCATGTTCCTGTACAGACTGTGGACCTCACTGTTCAATACTTCTTGGTGGTCCTGGTTTGGGAAGCTGGTGGAAGCAGCTCCTTTGGCTTGGCCTTATAGACCTTAGTGGTGTTATATTACTCCCTTTCTGCATCCCTTGTTTGATCAGATTAATAACCAGAATTGTCCAAAATCATTATCTGGAAAGATCAGGTTGGAAGAGAAAGCTGAAGAGTCTGTTAGATGGATGGTGTTAAAAGGACAAGGGTGGAGCTGGTGGCCCAAGGCCAACAGGAACCAGAAGGAAGTGAGGAATTCATAGGGAATGTGAAAGTATGTTACAAAAATTTGAAGAGATCTCAGTGTACAAAATAAGAGGAGGGACTGAATGAGATGAGGTGAGATCTTTCAAGACAGCTGTGAAAATCGAGTAAGGCTTCATCTACTTCAGAGTTCGAGTAGGCCTGAAGAACTCTAAACATCAAGTCAAGGGCATAATTGCATTCCCCTCCCATAATATCATCTCCTCCCTATTTCAGCCAAATATGGGCAACTATGTACTTATTGGTCAAGTTCAATTTCATGGGCAGAGCTCTCGTTTAGAATGTAAGACTCTCAGCCAATGAGGATGAGGGTCAGTGGTGGGAGGGGGTGTTTTGCACTAGGGATTAAAGGGGCTGTCCTGCCCACAGGAGGCGCTTCCTCTCTTGATTGTCTGCTCAAAGGGTGGGACGCCCTTCTCGTGAGAATGTACAAAACTTTGCTTTTCTCTAGAGATCTCTCCAGCTTTTTTATTAAATGGTGACCCCTCACCATTTCCGTACCACACACCCAGAACAACAGAAGAGGAAGCAGAATACTTAAATAATCCTATTTTAGAGAAAGAAATTGAACAACCCATCGATGCTCTCTCTAAGAAAAAAGTCTCCAGGGTCAGATAGATTCACAAATGAATTTCACCAAACATTTAAAGAACAATTAATTCCAATACTATATAAACTAATTGGAAAAATAGATGAGAAGGATTCCTACCAAATTCCTTTTATGACACAAATATGATGCTGAAGGAAGAGTGAAAACAGAAAGAAATCCATAGACCAATTTCACTAATGAATATTGATACAAAGATTTTTACAGTAATATATCAAAAAGACTAGACATTATCAGCAGATAGGATTAATACCAAGCATGCAGAGCAAGTTCAATTTTTAAAAAAGTATCAGCATAATTTATCATATCAATAAAAAAACCAGCAAAAATCATGACTATCTCAATAGATGCTAAAAAAGATTTTGATAAATACAGTCATAACTATTAAAAATCTTAGATAGTGGGGCAGCTAGGTGGTGCAGTAGATAGAGCACCAGCCTTGAATTCAGGAGGACCAGAGTTCAAATCTGGTCTCAGACACTTAATACTTCATGTGACCCTGGGCAATTCACTTAACCCCAGCCTCAGAAAAGAAAAAAAAAAAAAATCTTAGATAGCATTTTAATAAATTGAGTTTTTTTTTTAATGTTAAGTAATATTTATCTAAAACCAATAGCAAGTATTATCCTATAATGAGGACAAGCTAGAAACCTTCCCAATAAAATCAAGATGAAGGAAGAATGCCTTTTATTACCATTATTATTCAATATTGTACTAGAAATGCTAGCTACAGCAATAAGAGAAGAAAAAAAAATTGCAGGAATTCAAATTTTAAAAATTGCAGAATTAGGCAATGAGAAAACAAAATTATCACTCTTTGTAGATGATATGATGGTATTCTTGTAGAATCCCACAGAATCAATTTTTAAAAATAGTTGAAATAATTAACAATTTTAGCAGATTTGCAAGGTATAAAACAAATCCACACAAATCATTCACATTTCTACATATTACTACTAAAATCCAGCACCAACAGTTAGAAAGAGAAATTCCATTTAAATAAGTATGGACAGCTATAGTCATTTACATATCCAGTGTATAGATTATTGGGCATGGAATCAGGAAGACTCATCTTCATGAGTTCAAGTCTGGCCTTAGATACTTAGTAGCTGTGTGATCTTGGGCAAAGTCACTTAATCCTGTTTTCCTCAGTTCCTCATCTGTAAAATTAGCTAAAGAAGGAAATGGCTAACCATTCTAGTATTTTTGCCAAGAAAACCTCAAACAAAGCCATGTAGAGTCAGATGTGACTGAACAACTACCAGCAAAGTCTAACAACAAAAGACAGAAATTCCATTTAAAATAACTATAGGTAGTATAAATTCCATTTAAAATAACTATAGGTAGTATAAATTATTTGGGAGTCTAACTGCTAAAACAAATCCAGAAATTATATGAATACAATTACAAAATACTCTTCACACAAATTCAATCACATCCAAACAATTGGGAAAACACTAATGGTTCAAGAGCATGCCAACCCAGTTTAATAAAAATGACAATTCTACCTAAATTCTTATGGTTACACCAAATTACCAAAAATTATTTTGTAGAGCTAAAAAATAACAAAATTTATCTGGAAAAAAGGTCAAGAACACTAAAGGAATTAATGGGGGAAAATGTGAAGGAAGATAATCTAACCATATTAGACATCAAACTGTATTAATAATCATCAAAACAATATGGAACTGGTTAAGTATAAAATGGCTGATGAATTGATTAGATATATAATATATAGTAAGAACTTATAAGAAATTATTCTATTAGACTCAAGAGGGATGAAGTAAAAAAATCCATTTTATTACACAACTGCAGAAGAGGGTGTTCTATTGAACAGGCAAACTTAGAATCAGTAGATGTCCTTTTTTAACCTTGTCACTCAAAATATACATCCTTCCCTGATTCCCCATTGACTGGATACTATAGAGGTCACAGCCTATCTGGAGCACCTAATCCCTCCACATAAATGTGATTCTCTACCTGATTACATTATTACATCTTTCCTTGACTTTCACCTTATTTGGATATAGTTCATTCTTCCTGATTCTCTATTGGCTGGCTATTACAAAGGCTACAACTTATTTGGAGAGTCTAATTCCTCAATGTGAATCTTTACCTCTAATTAGATCTTTACATTTCCCCACCTAGCCACCCTATCCCAAATGAATCTGAGTCTCTATCCCTGATTACTTTGCTTTCCTCAGTACGTTTTGTTTCCCTTGTTTTGTGTTAGCATAACTTCCATTTCTTAGATTTCCCATTTCATTTTTCTGATTTATTTCATAACTCTGTGGAAACTAAGCCCGCATCCAGTTCTCACAAAGTGACCATATTAATCTTGTGTTTGATAAACTCAAAGACCTAGCCTTTTGGGATAAAAATTCACTATTTGACAAAAACTGCTGGGAAAAGTAGAAATCAGATCTATGGATAAGGGAAAAATTTATTACCAAACAAGAGATAGAGAACATTATAAGATGTAAAGAGGATAATTTTAATTATATTAAATTTAAAAGTAGTTGCACAACTAAAACCAATGCAGACAAGATTGGAAGAAAAGCAGAAAACTGGGGGGAAATTTTTAATAGCAAATTTTCTGATAAAAGCCTTATTTCTTAAATATATAGAAAACTTAATGAAAACTATAATACTACAAATCACTCCCCAGTTGACAAATAGTCATAGGCAGTTTTCAGATGAAGAAAACAAAGCTATTTGTAAACATGTAAAAATGCTCTAAATTACTATTGATTACAGAAATGTAAACTAAAAACAACTGAGGCATTACCTCATATCTATCAGAAAATAACAATGACAAATGTTAGTGAGGGTGTGGGAAAATTGGGACAGAAATGCATTATTAGTGGAATTGTGATTCAACCATTCTAGAAAGCAATTTGGAACTGTGCCCAAAGGCCTATAAAACCTTTTCACTCAGCAATACTATCATTAGGTCTGCATCTCAAAGATATTAAAACAAAAAGAAAGAATCTATATGTACAAAAATATTGATAGCAACTCTTTTTGTGGGGTTAACAAATTGGAAATTGAGGGGATATCCATCAAATGGGGAATAGTTGAGCAAATTATGATATACTGTTGCTATTAAATACTATTATGTTTTAAGAAATGATGAGCAAGATGCTTACAGAAAGACTGGAAAGACTTACATGAACTGATGCAAAATAAAGTAAATAAAACTAGGAGAACATTGTACACAGTAATAGCAATAATATATGATGATCAACTATGAATGATTTAACTATTCTCAACAATACAAAGATCTGAAATGATTCTGAAGGACTGATGAGGAAAAATGTTTTCTGTCTCCAGAGAAATAACTGATGGAATATGAAAGCAGACCAAAGCATACTTGGATTCCTTAAAATTTTCTTTCCTTTTCTTTCTTTTTTTTTTTTAAATCTGTTTTCTTTCACAACATGACTAATATGGAAGTATGTTTTGCATGATTTCACATGTATAACCTTTATCAAATTGCTTGCCTTCTCAAAGAGGAGGGAGGGAATTGAGGGTAAAAAAGAATTTGGAACTCAAAATTGTAAAAAAAAGAAAAAAAGCACAAATGTTAAAAATTGTTTTTTCATGTAATTGGAAAAAATATATTAAAATTTAAAAAGAAATAGTTGGGAGCCACCAAAGTAAGTTTAATGACATGGTCAGACTTGTATATTAGAAAAATCACTTTGACAGCTTGCCTTAATGATAAATTGGAAAAAAGATACAGTTTGAAATATGGAAACTAATTAAGGTTATGACAACAGTGTAAATAATAAAGGCCTGATCAAACTTCATGGCTATGTATGTACAGGGAAAATAGCTTTTTAGTCAATTAGGTGCTGGAGGAACAAGAAGGGGAAAAGAGGAGGGCAAGAGGAAGAAGAAAAAGCGGAGGTGACCACCAAAGGGAGATGATGGATCTGATGAGGAAGAAATTGAAAATGGCCTCAAGCCAAAAAAGCATCACCCACCTAGAGCAGAAAAGAAAAAGGCTCCTAAGCCAGAATGGTTGCCTCCTTCAATGAAGGGAAACATAAAATCAAAAGCCATAATTTCATCAAGTGATGACTCTTCAGATGAAGATAAACTTAAAATTGCCAACAGCAACACTGATTCTGATGATGGTGATCTATGCAAGAAACGAGTGATTTCTGAGAGCCATTTGGGCGAGAACCCCAATCAATTTGGGAACAAAGCAGGCAGTCCCTGGAGACCCAGCATACAACAGTCAGAAGAGGATTCTGACAGCGACCGGTCAGCTCCAAAGAGGAGGTGGTCAACATCAGAACAGTGTGACAATGAATCTGGAGACAGTTAAAGAACTTTGAAACCAGCAGGAATCATTGGATTCCCTAACACAAGATGAGACTATTGTAAGACTTTAAAACTTGCAGGAATTATTGGATTCCTGGCACATGAACTAATGGACAATAGATTCCTTTTGGACTATTTCTAGGACTTATGGACATGTATAAATTCTCAATTTATGATTATTTGATCATGTTATTTGTTACATCACTTCTAGCATATGTTATGTTACTAGGTGTTTATGTAATTTATGTAATTATGTATAACATCTCCCATATTGATGGATTTATGTATACCTGTTTCAAGGTCATGACCACCCTATGTTCTAAATTAAAAGAAAGGGGGAGAATGTTAGGATTATTACTAGGTGCTAAGTCAGTTGTCTGGTACTTAATAATTCTCTAGCTCAGAGTTCACACCTTTAAAGGAGTTCAAATCTTTAAAGGAGTTTACATCTTTAAAGGAGTTTACAACTTTAAAGGAGTTTGCTCATTGGCTCTGTAAGGAGTTCCCACAAGCCCATGGAGTATCCACAAGCCCATTCTCTGGGAGGATATAAGGAGCCAACATTGAGTGGGGAAGTCAGTCTGGATTGGGTCAAGGAGAAGACTTCCCAGGAGAATTTCAGGGAAGGTCAAGGAGATTCAGAGTGAGGATTCAGTGGATTCGCAAGTCCAGGAGATTCACAAATCTAAAGGAAAAGTCATGGACTTTAGGGAGATTCACATCTAGGATTGAATTCTGGGAAACCCACAATCCCCCACTCTCAGAGGCAGAGTCTGATTCCCACATTCTAGGAGATTCAGAGTCAAGATTTCTTTTCCACGTCTACCTTTGTGCTGGCTAGAGGCTTTGGATTCAGAGGCAGCTAGAGACTGAAGCTCTCTGGAGATATTCTGACAGGAAAAGATTCGGGACTTTGAAGGGCACAATATAGGATCTGGACTTTAACTCCTGGCTGCATTTGGGATTATTGAACTGAAACTAAAACAAGGCTGGCTTCAGAAGCTCCCCAAGAGATCTACCCACAGAGAATGATCACAATTTAGAGACAACAGAACATTATAATAAGATGTCTAGTTTGAAGGGCTCAATAAAGAAATGTAAGACTGGGAGTAGGCAAGGCAAAGAAGGTTAGGAGCTCAGGGGAGAGAAACTGAGACTAGTTATTTAAGATGTGCCAATTGTTTATATTGAGATGATAATTAAACACAGAGTTGATGAGATAAGAAATAATAAGAGAGAGAAGACATAGAACCTTAGGGTGCATCCATTCTTAAGGAATGTGATACTGATAATAGCCCAGCAAAAGAGACTAAGTAATGGTTGAATAGATAGAAGGATAATAAGAGAGGGTAATGTAATGCATATTCAGAGAAGAGAGAAAAAGGGCAAATTCCCTCTTTCCAAATTTATCTATTCTATCAAAGTCACCAGCATCCTTCCAAGTTTCTAGGTTTGTTAACTCAGCATTATCCAGGAACTCTCAATCTCTTTAACTACACATATGCAATCAGTTTCCTACTCTTTGAATTTCTACTTTTATAATATCTCTTGCATTTGAATCTTTGTCTCTACCCACACAGACACTATCTTAAATGTGTTCTTCACATCTTTCTTCTCTGTGCCCTTTCACTGGACATCTCAGTAGCTAGAATTCACTCCTTTATTAGCTCTGTCTCATAAAGTCCCTATCTTCCTCCAACATGTTGTTCAAACACCAATTTCTGTGTAAGAATTTTTCTGACCTCCCAAATTGGTTCCCCCTCCCTCCCAAACTATCTTATATTAACTAATAATATATGTATGTGGGTTACCTTATATGTATACAGTATAAATCTTGTATTTAATTTTTGTCTGGTCCATCAAAGTCCTCGAGTAAAGATTACTTCATTCTTTGTAATTGCATTCTTATTAAAAAAAAAAAAAAAGCCAGAAATGATGATTAATAGTAGATGCTTAATAAATGCATGTTGATTGATTCACAGGGTGGTCAACAGTAACATTGCTGTATTAGAAAAGGAAATGCTTCTCTGGACTGATAAAAAGTCATTAGATTTGGCAATAAAGAGATTATTGATAACTCTGAAGAAGTTTGACAACTGAGAGGATAAGGTGAAGCAAGAAAATTTTTCTAGGTGTTTGAGAAAGAGAGACTTAAAAAACAATAATGTAAGGGGATGATAGTCTAGTGAAAGGTTTTTAAGGATGAAAAACTTGAGCATGTTTAAAGGCAGTAAGAAAAGAACTAAAAGATAGACAAATATTGGTTAGAGAAAGAGGAAGATGATTAAAGATCCAATTTGTTGGAAAAGATAAAAAGGGTTGGGATCAAGGATAACCCCTCATGTAGAGGGTTTGTCCTTGGGAAGGTAAGAGTCATTTCATTGTCAGAGATTAAAGGAGAGGAAAATTGAGAGGGTTTGAAATGAAAAAGGGAAAATGGATGCTCACAGCAATTTTCTCAGTAAAGTATTAGGTAGATAGATCATCAGCTGAGAATGTGGAGGAAAAAGATTTGTCGGAGATTTGATGGGAAAAAAATAAGTTTTGGAACAGCTTCTGTAAGGAATGGGATAGAAAACTGCTTAGGGAGGAATAAAAAGATTGCTTTGCTAAGTTTGAAGGTCCAGTTAAAGGTAGATAATAAATTTATAGTAGACTCAGTTATTTCTATTGTAACTTCATCCAGTTCTTTTCAACAGCTGTAAGAGTTGAGAATATGGATAACAGGAATGATTCTAGAGTTTGGGACTTAGCAAGGGATGAGGAGCAATAGGACATAGAGGGCAAGGTATTCATCATTTCCAGCTTTTAAGACATGAGGTCTAAAAGGAATGTCTGGATATAAAATATCAAGTTAACAGTTAAAAAAAAACAAAAACAAAAACAAAAAAAAGTTGAAATCCATTCAATTGATAAAATTGCTAGCACAGAATTTAAAAGTTGGAAGGGACCTCAGTGGCGACCAAGTACAATCCATACCTTGCTGTATTTAATAAGTTATCATCTAAAATCTAATAAAAGATTTTCAATGAAGAGAATCTCATCACCTTTAAAGGCAATCCATTCTACTTTTGGGTAGCTCTAATTGATAGGAAGTTTTTTATTTAGTTTACTTTTTTGCATTAAACTTTTGGTCATTATTCCTAGTTCTGCCTTCTAGCTCTCTTTCAAAAGACAAACCTTCAAAGACTTGAAGACTGCTATTATATGAGTCTTCTCTTCTCCAAGTTAAACATCTCTAGTTCTTCTACCACAACCTTATATTATTTGGATTTAAGGCCTTTCAAAATCTAGCTGTCTTTATCTGGATGTGTTGTATTACTTATCAATATCTTTTTAAAATTCTGACGCCCAAAGTTAAATGCAATACACCATATGGAGCCTAACCAGGACAGAGTATTAATAAATAAAATAAATCTTTATTTTTAGAAGCTATGCTTCTCTAGGACTAATGTCAGCCCAAGATAGCATTGGATATTTTGGCTGCATTTTTACTGACTCACAGATTTTGAAGTCCACTAACCCCTACTCTCCCATTAAGGAAAAAAAAAAAAAAAAAAAAAAAAAAGATCTAATCAAGCATCCTATATTTCTTAGGCTATTATTTGCTATTTATTTCAAATTCAGCAAGCAAATGATCTGTGTGTCCTATACAAAAACCACAGATTTTTTCATGACACTTCCAAACTCAATTATCTTTGTTGCTTTCCCATTGCCAAGAGGATAAAGATACAGCTCTTCAATCTGGCACACAGGACTCTAAACAGACCCCACCTAGTTCTGCATTTTTATTTCACTTAGCTACAAATAGATCTACTAATTTTCTCTCTGAAGTCATCATGCACATCCCAAATCTGGTGTTTGGTCTTGGTGTTCCCCATGTGACAGCAGTCAGAGGCTAGCTGCCAGACCCCACCAGAAGGCACTAGTTGAGTTGTAAAATCACTTATGACCTTCTAGTAAGGAGACAAAACTGCCTTCCCATCTGTAACTAATTAAGAGAGCCTTTCCTCCCCTTCCCCTGCAGAAGAGTATCTCCCCCTCCCTGGCCTCCAATCCCTCCTCTGTAGAAGAGGTGGTACCATCACAGTTATAAAAACAAGTTAGGCACATGGTGCTACTTGAGTTATCTTGGTGCTGGTCTTTGTTCTGATAGCTTCCCAGGAAAGAACTCTAAATATGTGTGCTATGAGTGAGCTCCTGAAGGAGCCAAGCTTTCTGGATGCTGTTATCCTGCCTTATTTGGTAACTATCCTTAAGCAGTGTGTGTGTGTGTATCCTGTTTCTTTGGAGGATCTGAATCTTTTCCCTTCCTTGTTCAACAGATTTTCATCACTTCCACTTTTTTTGGTCAAAATCTCTTTGTGCTTGACTCAGAGATCAGGAGGGAGCTTAGGAGCTGATCAAGAATCTGAATAGGCAAGAGTTCAAGGATATAATATTTCTTTATGTACCAGTCTCTACCTTGATTAGTGGGTGACCTTCAGAGGTCTGGTTTCTAACCTGCATTCTCCCACAGAAGATCCAGCCTGGAGAAATCCCAAAACATGCCATACTTTGCCTGCAATAATCAATCCTAATCAAGCTTCCCTTCTTCACTGATCTGAATTCCATCCATCTTTCCAGTGTCAGTTCAAGTTCTCCTCTCATTTGCTAAAATTTATTAAACACCTTTTGTGTGCCAGGGTCTATGGCAGTCCCTGTGGATAAAAAGGCAAAAATAAAGTAGCCTTTGCTTTTGAGGAGCTTACATTTAGGTTCTGAGTAATCCACTAAGTGGATAGAGTGCTAGATCTAGAGTATGAAAGACTTCAAGAGTCCTGGACATTAACTAGCTATGTGACCCTAGGCAAATCACTTAATTTTTATCTGCCTCAGTTTTCTCAACTGTAAAATGAGGATAATAATAGTACTTACCTTTTGTAATTGTTGTAGATAAAATAAGATAAAGCATTGTAAAGCATTTTGCAAACCTAAAAATGCAATTTAAATACTAGCTATTATTACTGTTACTTTTAACTATTTGTTTTGTGTAAGTTTGGACCCCTTAATCTGATCATTAGATCTTAGAGTATAAGGATCATATCTTTCATTTATTTTGTATATAGTACAAAATATCTAGCAAACAGAGTGCCCAGTATAGTGTGACTATTATTTTAGAAGATATCCACTGAATATTTATTAAAAGGAAGGATTACTTGAGAGGAACTTTGTGTAAGCATTATTTCTGAATTACTGCAACGTGGATCCATAATATGAAGTATTCATAAAGAAGACTTGTATATGGAGAATACAGAAAACTCATTAAAAATAATTCAGAAATAGACATTTTCTTCCCAAGGTCAGATAATCACATCAAAGTATTGTAGTAAAATATTATTCTTATTTCTTTCTTTGACCTTACTAAAAAGGTTGGCCTTTATAGAAATAGAGATTTCTCCTTTCTTTATTAAGAGGGAAAATGTTTGTGTTCAAACTAATCTCATATTCACCTCATTTCTTTACTCCAGAGTCATTGGCTTGTTTTTACATGGCTCTAGTTGGCAGTTTCATTTATTACTCTCCCTGGACCAACAAAACACAGCTGAACAGGTCATTTTGATGGTTCTTTTTCAAGGTAAAAAAGCTAGAATCATGTGCCTCCTCATTTGAAGAAAACTAGAAGTTGTTTCCATACTCTTATCTCACACACTCAAGATTGATTCTCTCAAGGTTAAGGAAATGGCCTAGAAGGCATGCAAGAGAAAAGAAGACTTTCTAAGATAAAATGAACACAAATACAAACTATATTAGGACTCAAACTTTTGAATAAACATTATTGTCAAATCAAGATTACCTTCACTCAGCTTGAATAGAACATTAGAATTAACTATAACTACTAAAACCAATATCAAACTTAATTTGGGGAAATCATAAAATTTAATACTTTGGTTATAATACTATATAAAAGGTCAATACCTTTAAAATTTTTTCTGGGTCATCAGAAATCTAAATACAGATAATCTAAAACAGGCATGCTGTTTCTGCATTTAAAATTTTTGTGTCATTTAAATATACACTATATAATCTTTGAATTTGTCAATTCTTTTTCTGTTCTTTTCTCAGGGGAATAGGCTAGAAGACCTTTAAAAAAAGGAAAGAGAGTAAGGAGCAGAGAGAGAAGTAAAACAAAACCTTTTCATAAAAGTGCTCATATTTCTCCGTGGCAACATAATTAGCTTCATCTGATTATAGTATAATAATCACCTCCCACCATCTTTCAACTTCTTGGGTATAATAAAGCAGTTGAGGGAAAATAGCTAATGCAACATAGTCCCTTCAAGTATTTATTTGTTTAAATATTTCTAAGTTGTAGATCGTCAGGTCTTTCTTAATTTCAGTGGAAAAAATACTTTCAATGGGTAAAACAAAACAACATAATAACATTTTCAAGAGAGATACAATTCTCCCTGCATAGGCAGTTGTGAGGCATGGTGACTATGGAAATGTAACATGCTAGGATATATTACTACAAAGTTATGGTGCATGTTAATTTAGTAAACATTTAAAATAGACATTTAAAAGTGACACTTTACTGATTCATTACAGTGCACTTTGTTTCCAATCATTTTGTTAAAGCCATAGGTGGTGATTTATCATTTTTTAGGTTTCTGCTATAATAATACATATAAATAATAGAGACTAACTGGTAGAATGATTTTTTTTTGAACTTTGATTTATGAATCTCCTTTTTCAAGGTACAATCAGTTTACCCTTTGAAATGGAGATGTAATAATGAATAAACCATTTTCCCTATAGTAAACTACCACCACAACCCAAGTCTGTATGTCACCTACTCAGTTGTAAACTTCTTATGAATTCTTGTTCATTTCTGCATTTCCTTTCAGGAACAAAAGTGCTTAAAGACATTCATTGAAATGAGTGGTAGTATAATTTAGTGTATAGACTACTGGACTTTCAGTCAGGAAGAAGGATTTAAATATTGTCCCTGATATTTATTAGCTATTTGACTTTGGAGAAGTCACTCATCCATTCTGTACCTTAGTTTCTTCATCTGTAAAATGGAGGTAATACATACAGTATCTATACAACACGTAACTATGTAACTATTGTGAGGTATACAATAGATAATGTGTAAATAATTGATAGTATTTTTATAGGACCTTAAAGTTTGCAAATCTTTTTATAAATATTATCTTATTTTATTCTCACAGCATCTTTCAAAGATAAGTGTTATTATTATTCTTGTTTTTACAAATGGAGGAACTAAGGCAGATAGTAAATAAACAACCTGTCCAGGGTCATACAGCCAGTAAGTGTCTGAGGTGGCTTTGATATAGGTATCAAGTATAACACTGCATCCACTGTTCTACCTAGACTTTTCTCCCTCTATAGTGCTTTGAAAACATTAAAAGTTCATTATAAACATCAGTTATTATTTAGTAAGAAAAAAATCATTAATAACATTAGCTGCTAGATAAACTGTTAGATTTTTTAAAGAAATAGTGACAATGTTTAGAATAATTCAGTTTATCATAGCATTTTTATTGCTTTGAACTTGACTCTGAGTTGAATTGAAAAGATGTGACTTTGGGCAATTCAATATGTAACTTTAAGCTGATTTTTCTATTTTTTTTTTTTAAATAGAGCCTCAGAACTGAGTCATTGTTACAATCATTCTCCTTGAACTTGCTTGTTGGGAAGGAACATTATATTCTATTGGCCATATTTAAGAAACAAGGCCTGATTTCTCTATCGTTGACATGTACAGCTGTATCTCATTTAACATAATGGGCTTTTATGAAAAGTTGAGTGTCTGAATTTTTATAAATCAAATTGCTTTTCCTCCCTACATTTAAATTATTATTTTAGCGAAACTTCCTTCAACAAGCAACCTTCAGTTGGAAATAGTTCTTAAAACAATCACATGAGGGGGAGGGTAGAAAAGGAAGAGGGAAGAAACAGATAGAGATCCAGAGATCCAGACACACACACACACACACACACACACACACACACACACACACACACACAGGGAACGCTCCATGCACAGCTTGTAAGTTGGTACTTGGCATAACTAAGGCCTAGTAAAATTGCAAAGTTGGGGAATTTCAAAATCCCCAAATTTTTCATTTTTGGAGTCTTCTACCCTACTTTGAGGATATCCTTTCCTCTGTCCCTCCAACATTATATGATCTGGTGCTAAAAAAGATTTTAGAGGGGTGGCTAAATGACACAGTGGCTTCAGACACTTAACACTTCCTAGCAGTGTGATCCTGGTCTAAGTCACTTAATCCCAATTGTTTTAACAATAAA
The DNA here is from genome assembly GCF_048593235.1 of Sminthopsis crassicaudata. NCBI lineage: Eukaryota > Metazoa > Chordata > Mammalia > Dasyuromorphia > Dasyuridae > Sminthopsis > Sminthopsis crassicaudata. The sequence continues at coordinate 137,881,870 of NC_133620.1, forward strand.
ACAACAACAAAAAAAGAGATAAAAGAGATCTTAGAATTCATCTAATACTTCTTGACAAGCCACTCATTTTAAGAAAACAAAATAGTCACAAAGAAGTGAAATATAGTTATCAGTCTATTTATCAATATATAATTAACAGTATATATAAATAATCAGTGTATATATATATATGTATATATATATGTAAAATGTATATATACATACATATTTATATATACACACACATACTCTTTTTTAAAGCAAGTTTGCAGATCTCAGTTTAAGAACCTCTCATTTAGATTCTCTAAGAAAAAGTATCTATCTGGCTTGAGATTTGTGAGATGCCCTTCCTTCTTCTGACACTGTGCATTTAAACCTTGGCATTAAGTTAGATATAAACTGCTGTGTAAGCACATGGTCTTGAGAAGTTAACTCAATCTTTCTGAGTTCAGAGTTAATAGAGCCATTTGTGGCTCAATGACTGGAATTATAAGCTCTCATGCTTAGATCTTGTCTGTTTAACTCAATCTACACAATACCTATCACAGTCCTTTGGGAGGAATGGGGTTTAATAAGTGTTTTTTGATTGATTGTGAGGAAAATCGTGGGCAAATTTCTGCTGCACTAGCTAAAACCCACGCTACCCTGAACTGCAAGGACAAAATAAAAGATTGTTCAAGAATATCAAAAGAGCTTTCAAAATGTTATCCCTTTGCAGATACAAAAATCCCTGGAAGACAGCCACATGATAAAAGCTATCTAGAAAGTATCTCTCAAATCCCCAATCAAAATCTTTATCTTTTTACTTTGTACAATTCACAGACCCACCAGTCTTTCCACAGTAAGGCAAAAATCCCCTCAGATCCTTCATGGTTCTAAAAGGCATTCTTTCAATTCTTGGGGGAAATCTGCTTTTTACTCTTGCCTCTTCAGAAGAAAGGAGTTTTGTTGTTTCTTTCAGTGAACAGTGGCAATTCAGCAATGCCCTTCACACCTAGTTAGCTTTTATTAGCCACAGTGTGTCATGAAGCAATATACTTTTGCTCTTTCAAAAATACCACTAACCTTATTGAAGAAATCAAAAGATTATTGGAATATAGCTTTTGAAGTTGGGCAGTGTGCTAGATGAAATAAATAATACATTCAGGTTTTCTATTAATTCATCCAAATACAGGTTTGGCAGATGTTGATGGCCATTGACATTCTTGTAAAGTTCTGAGTACTAAAATCAACTTTTGCAATTAATCCTTTCCACTCCTTGCTAATCTGCTCCTCTCCCCTCCCACACTCCCCAAAGTATGTAAAAGTCTTTGCTATACAACCTTGATAAGGCTAATACACTAGGGTAGACAAATGTTTTGGATGCTGCTAAGAAAGACACTTTTTAATATTACTTTTAATAAAAAACATATTTTTATTGCTAGGAAATTTTATTCTACTGGTCCTCTATTTAAAATCAAAAGATTAACAAGCATTTATTAAAATTTTACTACTTTGCCAAGCACTGTATTAAGTCCTGAGGATACAAAGAAAAGCAAAAACACAGTCACTGTCTTTAAGAAGCTTATATTCTAATAGGGAAACAGCATGATAAATGAGTATGCATGGCTGTCCATCTAAATATAAAGATAATATAGTATCCAGGTGGCAATATATCATCTGGGATCTGTCCCATCTTTGTGTAGAACAGTTGGATGGCTTTGTTGGTAGCATCAGTAGCCTAACTGGGGTGCAGTGGGGAGCAGGCTGGATCTAGAACCAGCCTTGCTGGGTCATCTCTCCATGAGGAGTGTTGGACTAGACTTTATCTGCCACCCATAAAGTGTCTCTCTTCTAGGAGTCTGGTTCAGAATGAAAGTCCCTTCCCCAATTGCTCTCAAGAGAGAGGGTAGCCCTTTTGTCTCCAGCTTAGCCCCTTCTTACCAAATGTTGGTTGCAAAAAAGAACTATCATTAATTTTTAGTAAATCTCTTTATCAAACAAAGGAGCAAACAACCAGAGAAACTATACAGATAAGAATACACCAAAGAATATTCAAGAATATCATCTGGGAAAAAGGTAAGCTCTGAACTCAAACTAGGATGGAGAACAATTTTTTTTGATGGGAATTCATTCTCAGCATTTTCTATAACTGCCAGTGCTAGAATTAAGGGATGTGATAGGAGAGTTTTCTCTTAAGTCTTTGTGACTAATGGAATGCTATCTGCCATTCAAAAGTCTATATTTCACCTGTCTCAACCTGTCTCTCAAAATATGTTGTTCAACAATCTCTGACAGAGAATAAAGACAGGAAAGGAGATTAAATATTTATTTAGCACCTTACAATGTCAGGCACAAATCTTATTTGACCTTCACAAGATCAAATGTGAGATAGGTGCTATTATCCCATTTTACAGATGAGGAAACTAAGGCAGACAGAAATTAAAATTCTTGCTCAGAATCACACTGTTGAGGTAGAATTTGGACTTTGGTCCTCTGACTCTGAGCTTAATACTCTCTATCCATTGTGTCACTTAGCTGCCACAGATCCATAGCATCACACTTGACATTCTCTCACCAGTTAAGGCTCATATCTTCCTCCACTTATGCAGCTTCATATGGCTGTCCCTCAAGGGGGAAATAATCCCCACTACACAGGTAAAAGATATATAGAGAATAGATGGAATGTACTCGAAGGGGAAGGCACTAGTAATTAGGGGCCTGATAAAGGGCTCGTAGAGTAGGTGGGATTCCAGCTGAGTCTTAAAGGAAATCAGGAAAACTGAGAGAGATAAAAGGAATTGTAAAGGGCTAGAACTGAGCAAATGCACTTGGATAATGGAGCACATGAGACTAATTGCCAATTGGACAATTCTCTATTAACATGTTTGAAGGATGACCCTCCCCAACTATTCTGTGCTGGCTGAATCAGTGGGTGTGGACAAAGAGGAAGTGACATGAGTAGCTGGAGTAGGAGGAGGAAACTGAGGCATTCTCCTGGAGGTGGAGAGAGAGGAAGTAGGTGTGGAGATTGCTAGATCTAATCGCCTGATTGAGACTTCAAAAGACAAAAATAAAGACTTTTGAATATCCTTACTCTGGCTGATTTCTGGGAAGACAGAGTTCCAGCAAGGAACAGCACAAAGGTTGGAAGTTAGGGATATTGTGCCAGCTAGGTAACATCATAGTGCATTGAATCCTGGACCTGCAATTATCAGAAAGACCCAGAGTTTAAAATTGGCTTCAGACACTTGCCAGCTATATGACTCTGAATAGGTCACTTCCTGCCTCAATTTCTTCATCTGTAAAATGGGAATAACAATAGTATTTCTTTCTCAAGGTTGTTGTGAGGATCAAATTAAATAATATCTATAAATCACTAAGTACATAGAGGCTTATCTTGCAAAAAGTTAAGTCAAATGGTTTCAGTGATAATTCAAAATCTTAAATGTTCAGGAATGCATAGGGCTCACAGTTTTCCAAGGTCTAGCTACTGTCATTGTCAAAGCCTGTTCTCAGCTCTTATCCTAGCATTCACTTTTCATAGATATTAAAGTTTTTTTATGCAAAAATAATTACTGTGAATGACATCTTTGTCCCAGAAATAATCTTAAGGGTTGGATTTGGGTGATAGTGCCTACACCTTCCTTGCTCATCCTTAGTTCACTTTGTTCACTTAATTCTGGGTCAAAATTACTCTTTTGTGCTACAATTTAACAATATATATAGAGTGTTTTATAATCGATCATTTGGATTAATGCTGAATCCTAGCATTACTAGAGAAGCAAATTTCTTATTCTCTTCCTTCCCCACTCTAAAAACAATCTTTTAAAATTACTTAGTAGCTTCAAGGCATATCAAAAGTAGTTGCATAGTAATTAGAAATTAATTTTTTTACACAAATCCAGAAGCACAACTTTAGCAAAGTTGCAGGATACAAAATAGATCCACATAAATCATCAGCATTTTTATGTATTACCAACAAAATCCAGCAGCAAGAGATATAAAAAGAAATTCCATTCAAAATAACTGTCGATAGTATAAAATATTTGGGAATCTGTCTGCCAAGGAAAGTCAGGAACTATATGAGCAAAACTGCAAAACACTTTCACACAAATAAAGTCGGAACTAACCAATTGGAAAAATATCAAGTGCTCATGGGTAGGGCAAGAAAATATAATAAAAATGACAATACTACCTAAATTAATTTACTTATTTAGTGCCATATCAATCAAACTCCCAAGAAATTATTTTACAGATCTAGAAAAAATAGTAATAAAGTTCATCTAGAAGAACAAAAGGTCAAGAATTTTAAGGGAATTAATGAAAAAAAATGCTAATGAAGGCGGCCTAGCTATGCCAGACCTAAAACTATATTATAAAGTAGTGGTTATCAAACCACTTGGTACTACTGGCTAAGAAACAGAGTAGTCGAAGAGCGGAATAGGTTAGGATCACAGGACAAAATAGTCAATAACTATAGCAATCTAGTGTTTGACAAACCCAAAGATCCCAGCTTTTGGGATAAGAACTCACTATTTGACAAAAACTGTTGGAAAAATTGGAAACTAGTATGGAAGAAATTAGGGCTCGACCCACACCTAACACCACATACCAAGATAAGCTCTAAATGGGTTCATGATTTAGACATAAAAAATGATATTATAAGCAAATTAGAGGAACATAGAATAGTTTACCTCTCAGATCTGTGGAGAAGGAAGGAATTTGTGTCCAAAGAAGAACTGGAACTCATAAGTGAACACCAGATAGATAATTTTGATTATATTAAGTTAAAAAGTTTTTGTCCAAACAAAACTAATGCAAACAAGATCAGAAAGGAAGCAATAAATTGGGAAATCATTTTCACATTTAAGGGTTCTAATAAAGGCCTCATTTCTAAAATTTATAGAGAATTGATTAAATTTTATAATAATCCAAGCCACTCTCTAATTGATAAATGGTCAAAGAATATGAATAGACAATTTTCAGATGAAGAAATTAAAACTATTTCTAATCATATGAGAAGGTACTGTAAATCACCTTTGATTAGAGAAATGCAAATTAAGACAATTCTGAGATATCACTACACATCTATGAGATTGGCTAAGATGACAGGAAAAGACAAGGATGAATGTTGGAGGGGATGTGGGAAAACTGGGACACTAATACATTGTTGGTGGAACTGTGTACAGATCCAACCATTCTGGAGAGCAATTTAGAACTACGCTCAAAAAGTTATCAAACTGTGCATACCCTTTGATCCAGCAGTGTTACTACTGGGCTCATATCCCAAAGAGATCTTAAAGAGGGGAAAGGGACCCACATGTGCAAGAATGGTTGTGGCAGCCCTTTTTTATAATGGCAAGAAACTGGAAACTGAGTGAATTCCCATCAGGTGGAGAATGGCTAAATAAATTATGGTATATGAATGTTACGGAACATTATTGTTCTATAAGAAATGATCAGCAGGATGATTTCAGAGAGGCCAGAGAGACTTACGGAAACATCAGTTCATGTAAAAATAAATGAGCAGAACATAAGATCATTATACACAGCAACAACAAAACTATATAATGATCAATTTTGATGAACATTGTAGAGGGACAGAACTCTGGAGAAGTATACTTGAAACAAGGTGTTAACTCAAAGGAATTGATGAGATAATGGTTCTCTAGTTCACATATATACTTAGTACTTAGCATGGTGATGTAGTTGTCTAAGTTCACACATAATCAGTATGCCGTAATGATGTAATTACAATAAGGTATATAAGGGCTAACAAGGAGTGGAAGAGAGACATTCTGTCTTTGACTATCTTCGTGGTGGCTCTCCTGCCTCCTACACTATGGGGCAGATTGGCAGACTGCTGGAAGAAACTGTGGAGCAGACTGGTTCAAACTGGGAGAGTGAAGGAGACAATAAAGACTTTGGACTTTATTCCTGACTATTCTTGTGATGATTATTCTGCTGAGACCAAGACTTGTTCCAAGGCCCTTCAGAAAGCTGGCCTGGACATTACAGAACATGACTCTTTGCAACAATGAGATGATTGATGCTAGTTCCAATGAAAATGTGATGAAGAGAGCCTCGACACCCAGAGAAAGGACTGTAGGAACTGAATATGGATCACAATATAACATTTTCACTCTTTTTGTTGTTATTCACTTGCATTTTATTTTCTTCTCATTTACTTTCTTTTTTTGATCTGATTTCTCTTAAGTAAAAAAGAATTGTATAAGTATGTTTATACATATTGGATTTAACATATATTTTAACGTATTTAACATATTGAATTGCTTGCCATCTAGGGGAAGGGATGGGGGGAAGGAGGAGAAAATCTGAAACTTAAGGTTATGCAAGGGTCAAATTATCCGTGCATGTGTTTTGAAAATAAAAAGCTTTATTAAAAAATAAACAACAACAACAAAACCAAAAACAAATCCAGAAGCAGCCTAAAACATCTAAGACACAGAATAAAATTTATAAAAGAGAAGGAGAAGGAAATCTCAAGTCTCTAGAAGGTGTACTATAGTCTAAAACAAAGGTTCTCAAGAGAGTATGATGATCCTAGGTCCACAAGACCCTTTCAGAGGGTCAGAATAATATTAAGATATTTTAATTTTTAATTCAGTAAATATCAATAGATATGAGACAAGTAAGTGACACATTGAATAGAGTATCAGATCCACAGTTAGGAAGATTTATCTTCCTGAATTCAAATTGGCCTCAGACATTCAGTAGCTGTGTGACCCTGGTCAAGTCACTTCACCCTGTTTATCTCAGTTTCCTCATCTGTAAAACAAGCTAGACAAAGAAATGCAAACTACTCCAGTAACTCTGCTAAGAAAATCCCAAATGGGGTCTCAAAGACACAGACATGATTGCAACAACTGAATAACAAGAACTTACAAGTTCTTTGGGAGTTCTCAATTTTTAAGAATGTAAAGAAATCCTGAGATTAAAAACAAAGTTTGAGGGTTCCTGAGATGAAAAAAAAAGTTTGAGAACATGGTCTGTAGTATACTGCAGTTCAGTAATTCTTATAAATATGCTTTTTGAAAACAAAGAGGGCCCTAGTAAAATTCCTTAAGATCTCTTGAATCTCTCTAAGTATTCAAAAAACATATCTACTTTCTCCATATATAATGATGATAATTTACATTTTATGTATTTCCATGAAAAGTTTTGCTTATTTAAAGTAATTCAAGGAACAAAAACCTAGGGAAACTAACCAATTTTCTGAGGCTTTCCATAATAAGTAAAGAATAAGAGTAAAAAATCTCATCTGAAGACCACTTCCCAAATTTCCTATTTTTAATGATGAAAAATTTTTCATATTCTTACATGATAACAATTGTCCTATTAGATTTAATTTTTAGAAACATTAAGTTCCTAAAATATTCAAGGCAATGTGCTGGTTATATCAGAGGAAAAAAATAAGAAATGGCAGCTTTATATTTAACAGGGGAACACGTGGACAAATTATAGTACAAGAAAATAAAAGAGGAAGAGAACATTATCAGTTGTGTGGGGCAGGAGAGAGAGGGAAAGATGAAGAACGGTTTTCCTTACAAGGTGGTATATGAGTCTTGAAGGAAAATATTAATAATGAGAGGTGAAGATTAAAAAAAAAAAAATTTCCAGGCATGGGGAATGAATGATTGGTCCAAAAACACAGAGGTAGGAGGTGGCTCAGCTTCAAGCTCCGGGCCTGTTGGGAGCCCCATTTTACTGAAACAAAGGAAGCAAAGGGTAGTAGCAAGAAATGAGGCTGGACAGATAGAAGGGAGCCAGGTTGTGGTAAGAATTGAGTATCAGGCTAGGGAGTTTCTATTTTATCTTAGAAGCAATACAGAGACAATTTGAGGATTTGTTTTTTGTTTTAATTGGCTTTTAGGAAAGGGAGTGTACTAAATGGCTGCTGAAGTTACTTCTAAAATTCTAATTCCAAAATTCTGTATTTCTAAATGACATGATCAGATCTTTGTATTGTAAAGATTGTTTTGTGAACTACAAGGAGTCTACATTGAATAGGGAAGAGATAAAAAGCAGGAAGACAAGTTAAAAAGCCCTTACAGTCTTGTGGGTGGGATACAAAGAGGGCCTGCATTAAGGTGGCAGCACTATGAGTGAAAAGAGACACAGAAGAAAGACACAGAGAGAGACAGAAGCCCAAAGACAGAGATACAGAAACAGAGACAGAGAGCTGGTGTTATAAAGGTAGAATCAGCAAGGCTTGACAAGTGTTGGGAATGGAGCACCAAATTTAGAGCTAGAGGACTTTGGCTCAACCCCATTTTTATAATTTACTACTTGTGTGACACACTTTTCTGGGGTTCAGTTTCTGTATTTGTAAGAGGAGAGTGTTGACTTACATGGTCTGGCTTACATGGTAATTAAAAGCTCCATCCAAGGATGAATTTAGGATCCTACTATTGTATTCTGTGTCTGGGGTCTAAGGGGAAAGGAAGAGTCAAGGATGACTATGAACTTTGATACTTAAGTAATCCAGAGGATCATGATACCCTCAGCAGAAAAAGGGAAGCCGGAAGGAGTAGCAGATTTAAAGGGGAGGATAACAAATTTCATTCTGATAATATTTTGAGAAAATATAAGATACTCAAGGAAGAACTAATATGTACGCACTAAAATTCAAGAGACATTTATTTGGGAGAAATTTGTATCCAATTAACCATGGACCTCACAAGAGCTGAAGGGATCTCCAAGAGAGTATGTATGTGTGGGAAAAGATAGTCTAGGATTAGAGAATAGTTAGTTCATGGAAGACAAGGGAGGATAGAGTGTCCAAGATAAAAAGGGGGGAGTTAATATATTAAAAAGCTGAAGAAAAGTCAAGAACTACACAATTTTAAAAAAGATGGATGTCCGATTTAGTGGTCAGAAGCATAACTTATAGAAAACATTTTCACACAAAAGGCTGAGCAGAAGCCTATATATGAAAGATTAAGAAGTGAGAAGGTGATGAAGAAGTGGAAAGAATGAGTTTAGTTCTTTCTAGGAGTCTAGCAGTGAAAGGTAGAGAGAGGATAACTGAAAGCTATATGAATTCAATAACCATTTTCAATTAAGTAAATATATGTTTTATTAATTGAATAGCATTTACATAGATTTGAAAAATTATGTGTATGTCTTCAAGAAGCATTATATGTGAGCTATATAAGTAATGTTTATTTGTTATACTGAGTCATATAATGAGGCAATAGTGTTTTTTTTTTTTTTTACAATTTTATTTCAATATTCATTTAACAATAACATTTATTGAGTCCCAACAATATGCTGTCTGGTACTCAGTGCTGGGGATGCAAAAAAATAAAGCCAATGTCTTCAAAAGGCTTATATTTTATAGGGGAGGTACAAGATAGGATAGGGATAGGGGAAGAGATAGGAGGCAATTACAGGGATCAGTAAGTAAAAATATATATATACAAAGTTACATCTGGTGTAGGAGAACATTTTCAAAATGTTAAAAATTATCTTAATATGTAATTGAGGAAAAATAAAATATTACTTAAAAAAAGAGAGAGCAGTTCTACAACTAGCTTGCTATATATAGCACTTAGCTTTTACTATCTTAAGTGCAGAAAATCCTTTGTATTGTAACAAAAGACATCAAGATGTTCACAGCTTTCTCAGATAGTTCTGATTTATACATTGGAGTCAGCCAGGTGTTTTGGGAAAGATTAGTGAAGACAGTGCTTGGTAGATATTAGGATTCAGTCCAGGAGCCATTGACCCCCTGATTGGATTTCTGGCTTCTCAGATTTTGACACACTTGACAATCCTCTGATTCATATATATATATATATATATATATATATATATATATATATATATATATATCCTATTGAGTGTTGCTAATTTAAAGCCCAGGATTATTTTTGGAATTTTGAAATAAATCTATCAAGTCTATATTCTTCTTTTTCAATAAAGATAAATAATTGAATAATCTTTTAAAGGGTTGTTTCCAGAATAAAGATAAAATAGCATGTCAAGAGAACTAAACCAGTTATTATTGTCTTGGCCAAACTCTCTCTGCTATCTTAAAGGAATTGGCTTGCTGGAAAGTAGAAATCCAATAGTTTTGTTTTATATAAGTAATAAGGTTCTTGACTTACTTTACTATTCATTCTTTCTATTCATCTAATTTTTCCCTATCAACTTCACTCGATATTTTTTCCTTCTTGGAAATATACTTTTTCTTTGCAGAAACTGTCTACAAGATTGCACTGAAGGAAATAAACAATAGACCACTGTTTTCATTTAAACTTTGTCTACCTATACAAAATAATAGCTGTGAAGAATCTGAGGCTAATTCCTAGATGAATCTTACTTTCCCCTAATTTGTCCTGGATACTTAAGGAAAAAAAAAAAAAGTATTTTTTCTTGAGGAGAAAGAACTAAAGTAAACTTACAGTGAAAACTTACAATCAAAGAGCTAAATTGTGATATGATTGCTTCAGATTTTTTAAAAATGATACTTGTGGTTTTATCTATTAATGGAGCTCTTCTACCAATGTAGATTAACAATGTCTCTGCAGTTATAATCTTAGAAAGCTTGTTGCCATCACATTTTGTATATTTAGACACATTCTAAGTGACCTCAGGTTAATTGCAACTTATTTATCACCTTTTATCCTTATTCCTCTGTGACAATTATAAATATTCAGATAATTTATTTTTTCACATTTATAGGTTTTCTACAAATTCATAGGTTGAATCTATTTCATATGAATGATCTCACCAAAAGCTAAAGTTTTTACCTACTTCAGTCATTGGGACACATAAGTCTCTTTGACCTGACAAACTAGGATGTTATTACAAGCTATCTTATTGACTAAATCATTTTCCCCAGGATTCTTATTTTGACAAACTACATGAAGCAGGTCATCAAGGGAATCAGAAATTGAAAATTGACAAAAAAATAAAATTTTTTCACTTATCCTCAATGATTTATTTAAAAAATAAATAAATCACAGCAATACTACAATTTATTTATTGTAAGCATTTGGAATGGGGGAATAGGATAAGGCTATACTTATAGAAAATTCCCAGCATAGAAATTTCCTTCACCAATACACATTTGACATCTTTCTCTTAGAGAGTTTTTAATGGCACCAAATGGTTAAGTAATTTATCTATGGTCACCTACCTAGTGTCTGAGATAAAACTCAAGGCCATGTCTTACTGATTCCAAGCTAGTATCATCCCAAAGACTATGCCAACTGGGCTTTAATCTTCTCTCCAGGGCATGGACCTTTTTGGCAGTCTGGTGAAACATATGGACCACTTTTCAAAATAATGTTTTTCAAAATGAAAAAAATGAAAATGGTCTGCTTTGATCTGCATTCAGATTCCATACATAGTTCTTTCTCTGGATATGGATAACATTTTCCATCATGAGTCTTTTGGAATTATCCTCCAACCAGAATTACCTCCTTCTTTTCCACACATTCTCCTTCAATATTACTGCCATCTCCCTCTTCTTTATTTTAACTTCTTCAGGATATACCTTTATCTGATTCTCACAGGTCTCCTGAGGCTTAGAACATGTTTTACCTGTCATGAAACTGGCAATAGAGAGGGATCTTGGATCCCTTATTCACATGCCTTCCTCAAAAAAATCTTTCCTTCCACCAAAGGGATCCACATGTGCAAGAATGTTTATGGAAGCCCTTTTTGTAGTGACAAGAAACTGGAAACTGAGTGAATGCCCATCAGTTAGGAAATTGTTGAATAAGTTATGGTATATGAATGTTATGGAATATTATTATTCTATAAGAAACACTGAGCAGGATGATTTCAGAGAGGCCTGGAAAGACTTACAGGAACTGATGCTAAGTGAAATGAGCAGAACCAGGAGATCATTGTACATGGCAACAGCAAGATTATATGATAATCATTGCCGATGGACTTCGGTTCTTCTCAACAATGAGATGATTCAGGCCAGTTCCAATGATCTTATGATGGAGAAAACCATCTACACACAGAGAGAGGACTGTGGGAACTCAGTGTGGATCATAACATAGCATTTTCATTTCTTTTGTTTTTTGCTTGAATTTTATTTTTTTCTCACTTTTTTCCTTTTTCATCTGATTTTTCTTGTTCAACAAGATAATTGTATAAATATGTATGCATATATTGAATTTAGCATACATTTCTACCACATTTAACATATATTAGATTACTTGCCTCTAGGGGAGGGGCTGAGGGAAAGGGGGAAATTGGAACACAAGATTTTGCTAGGGTTAATAGTGAAAAATTATCCTTGCGTGTATTTTGAAAATAAAAAGCTTCAATTAAAAAAAAATTAAAACAAAAACCTTTCTACTCCTAATATTCTGCCTGAGTTCATTCCTTAATGGTTAGTATATTTACATCCAGGGATATGCTAGAGCCAACTTTTATAGGGTGAAGAGATAATTATATTTTCAGTAGGAGCATTTGTACCTATGGAGGATGCAAACACTACATCAGGGCTTGCTTTATTGATTGTTCCTAGACTTTAAAAAATGATGGAGAAAATATTTATAATAGTGAATAGACTTAAAAATATATCAAGAGCATTTTTTCCCCAGAGAGCCAACCATTAGGTATTTGCTAGCACATCACTTTTTCCATCCCCCACAAGACTGCTCCCTAACCCCAAACCCCACTCCAGATCTGCCCACTCCTCCAACTCTGCTCTAGGGAATGTCTGCTTTATCATTTAAAAAAATTGCTTCCATCTTAAACCCTTTCCTTTGTCATTCTTGCTCAACCATTTGAGTACTGATTACCCTTTCTCTCTTATCACCAATTCATTGGTCATGGTGAGTACAGACTACTATTTGCCTCTTCAGAAGTGTAAGGGAATTAGGGAATATGTTGAGTTAAGCTGTGAACTTAATCTTCTTCCCTTCCCCAGAGTCTGAAATAGAATAGGAAGGAATATACCCTTCAGATTTGGGGAGGAAACATTAGTATGCTTGTTTTGGCTCTACCTCTTACATAAATATTCCTCTGTAAAAGCAAAAAAGCCCAAATTAAAACAAAATTCGAACTCTTTGCTCCTTAAAGTTATTTCCAAATTCTCTCTTTACCACCAACATTAATCAATCTCTCCTCCTCTGAGGTTAACATTATTTATATTTGTCATCTAAACCAAATTCTAGTGGCTATAAATCTAAAATCCCCCAGGATATTCTCCTTTCCTCAATTAGTTTAATGGGTGACTCATAGTCCCTCTCTCTATCTCATCCATCTCTCTGTCTCTCTGTCTCTCTGTCTCTCTGTCTCTCTGTCTCTGTCTCTCTCTCTCTCTCTCTCTCTCTCTCTCTCTGTCTCTCTCTCTCTCTCTCTCTCTCTCTCTCTCTCTCTCTCTCTTAACTCTGTCCAATATTTTGCTTTCATACTAGGGAACTTTTCTATACATATTGATACCACTATCCTAACTAGCTAGTTCCTCCTCTGTCTACTCACTTTCCATGACCCACTTCTCCACTTTACCTCAGTTATACATAAATGGTCATAAACTTGATCTTGCTATCATCCACAGATATTTCCCTTTCATTTTGAAAAATGCTGATTTGAAAAATTCCTTTTTCTGGTCATAATCCCTTACCCATTCATTTTTCCCAAGGAAAGGTAGCCCTTCTTCTGTGCCAAGGCAAACCCTTGACCATAAACCCTCTACTCAATCTACTTCAGGGTGCTACAACAGATTAGTCCTAGTTTCTCTCTAATTTTCAGACTCCCCTATTAACAAGTCCCTGTCTTCCTAATCCTTAAAAAATTCTCAATTGATCCAACCATTCTTGTTAGCTATTCTTCTATATTCCTTTTCTCCTTGACTAAGCTCTTTGACATTAAGCCAACAAGTCAGTTAGCATTTATACAGGCCAAAATACCAGGTACTGTATTAAATACTTGTATATGAAGAAAGGCAAAAATATGTTCCGTCCTTCAATGAAGTCACATTCTAATGGGGTACAATGTGCAAATAACTGTACTTACAAGATATATACAATATAACCTCTAGGGGGAAAACACTTCGTTTCCTCCCTAAAAGCTCTGCAGTCTTGCTTTGGATCTATCATTCATCTGAAACTTATCTTTCCAAAGTTAACATCGATCTTGCAATAGCCAAATGAAATGGCCTTTTCAACCTAGTTTTCCTCTTTGTAGCCCTTGACACAGTCAAATACTCACTCCTATTAAATATTCTATTTAAATGAGGTTGGGAGAAGGATAGAAAGAAGAGAGAGCAGATTAAGGGAGGGGGTGGTCAGAAACAAAATATTTTTGAAGAGGAACAAGGTGAAAGAAGAGTGAAAGTGAATAAGGGGGGGGAAATGCAATTAGCAAGAGTAATTATGTTTTAAAAATTGAAGCAAATTTCTCCGATAAAAGTCTCATTTCTCAAACATATAGAGAACTGAGTCAAATTTATAAAAATAAGAGCCATTCCTCAATTGATATATATCAGAAGATTTGAATGGTTTTCAGATGAAGTAATCATAGCTACCTATAGTCACATAAAAATGCTCTCACTATTGATTGGAGAAATGCAATTAAACAATTCTCAGGTACTACCTATTAGATTGGCTAATAGGACAAAAAAGGAAAATGATAAATGTTAGAGGGGAATGTGGAAAAAGTGAGACATTAATGAATTGTTGATGGAATTGGGAAATGATTCAACTATTCTGAAGAGCAATTTGAAGGGCTATAAAAGAGCTATAAACCCATGCATACTCTTTGATATAGTAATATGACTACTAGGTCTATATCTCAAAAAAGATGAAAAGGAAAAAGACATATATGTACAAAAATATTTATAGTATATACAAAAATATTTATAGTACCTCTTTTATGAAGAATTAGAAATTGAGGGGATGTCATCAATTTGAGAACAGCTGAACAAATTGTGGTATGTGATTATGATGGAATACTATTGTGCTATTAAAAAATGAACAGGATGCTCTTACAAAAACCTGGAAAGGCATTTATGAACTCATGCAAAGTGAAATATACTGTGTACAAAGTAACCCAATAATGTAAGATGATCAGCTATGACTGACATAACTTCTCACAATACAATGATCTAAGACAACTAGGAGATGTATAATGAAAAATGCTGTTCATACCCAGAGAAAGAACTAGTGGTATCTGAATACACATTGAAGCATATTTTTTAAACTTTATTTTTCTTGAGGGTTTTTGTTTGTTTAGTTTTTTAAAATCTATGTTACTTTTTACAACATGACTATTAAGGAGATGTTTGGTATATATGTCTTGTTATATATATATGTTATATATCTCATATGTATTATATATTGTTATATATATATGATATATGTTGTATCAAATTACTCTCATTCTCAGTGGGGGAAGATAGAGAAGAAAGAGGGGAGAAGATCTGGAATTCAACATTTTAAAAATGAATGTTAAAAATTGTTTTTTACATCTAACTAGGGAAAAAGAAAATATTAAATAAAAAAATAAGTTAAATACTCTCTTGTTACTAGGTTTTCATGATATTACTTTCTTTCCCTCTGTGTATATGTGTGCACACACGTGTGTGTGTGTGTGTGTGTTTGCCTGTCTCGATCTTTCTTTTGGTTCTCATCCTTCCCATTTGACCCCTTTGTTTTAGTAATTTCATTCAGGTCATGCTCATAACCATAGGTACATCCCAAATCTCTGTCCTTCACTGCCTTCTCTTTTCCCCTTTTATAACTAGGATTTGCCGCAAATGCTCAAATTACCTAACATAGAAGTGAAATGCTCATGTAGGAAATAGTTAGGATCAGCTTTTGGGAGAAGACATGTTATGCTCTTTTACCACATGTGGAACTAGTCTCTTTCTTTTGTTGTATAGTTGGAACAGGCTGTCTTTAAAATTTTAAAGAGAGTGATATGTTCTTTTTCTGGCAGCTTCTAAGTGGTGATGTTCATTATTCACCCACAGCAAGAGGGTCATGAACTAGACTGAGAAGGAAAAGGGCTACCTTCCTAGGTTGTACTAATAAATGTTTTAATAACCTTTTGGTCATGGGGGGAAAGGACAATACACTTTAAAAAAAAATTGAACTGCATACAAAATAAGAAAAAAAAACAGAATAGAAAAAGAAAGACAAAAAAAAAAAGGAAAACAAAGCATTGTCATGTTTGACAGAACATCAAGAAGAATTAAAAATTTATAATAATAAATTTCCATTTCAAGAAAGTATATATAGTAATAAAAGAGATTATATTCATGAGTGTCCATCTTTCCTTGGCTTCCTTGAAGGTTAATCTTTTGTTCTCTGCTGGGCACTTTTTTTACTTTATTCTTTTTTTCCCTTTTCATCTCCCCCTCCCCCAAGCAGGTAACAGATAAGCACAGATACATACACACATATATACATATATTTTTTCATACCCACACTTACCCATATTCATATATAGACAGATAAATACATCTACATACATAACCCATATATTTTCAAAATTTGGCAATGATATTCCTATGTGTTTTCTACAAAGGATCTCTTTGAAGTAGTGATCAGTGGATTTTTTTTTTTTTTTCTATTTCTACTTTTCCCCCTCATGTTTTATCACTCCAAGACAATTTTCTTGGTTTATTTTTTGCATTATTGTATCAAGGTTCTTTTTTTTGGTCATAGCTTTCAGGTTTTCTAATTATTTTTATGTTTCCTCTTCTTGATTTGTTCTCCAGACCTGTTGTTTTTCTTATAAGATGTTTTATATTCTGTTCTGTTTTCATTCTTTGTATTTCGTTTTATTTCTTGGTCTCTTATAGTTTCTCTGACTTCCCCTTACCTAATTCTAATTTTCAAAGAATTGTTCTCTTCTTTAACATTCTGTATCTCTTTTTCAAGATGATTAATTTTTGTTTCATAATCTTTTTGTTTTTCATGGATGGGTTTATTATTATTATTATTATTAGTTTTTCCTCAATCTCTCTCACTTGATTTTTTGAGTTCTTTGATAAATTCTTTCCAAACAGCTAGCTATTTAATGTTAATCTTTAGGGTAAAAGAGACATTTGTGTTTTTCACTGTTTTCCTCTCAAGATGAGCCCCGGCCTTCCCTATTCCTATAGCAAGTTTCTATAGTTGGGTCTTTCTTCTTTGCGAGTTCATTTTTTTTTTTTTTTTTTTTTTTTCATGAGAAATACTAGTGTAAACACCTCCAATCCTGGGGAAGAGAGGGATGATGCCTTTATCTTCATTTCACCTCTTTTCTTACCTGAAACCTCAGGAGTTCCTAATCAGCAGAGGTTCCCTCAGTCGTCCCAGACTCAGACTCCCTTCCTTCCCTTCCCTTCCCCCCCCCCCCATTCTCCACATTTCCTGGGAAGTGAAGGTTCCTATGGTTAGGGCTGAGCCTCCAGGCAAATCTAGCCAATTCCCAATCCCCACTTAGTATTTCTGCAGAGCTAACCTGGAAGTGTTTGCTCGTCATACTAGTTAATCTCTGGTTTGGGGTCTTCAGATTTTCTTGGGTTATCACAGGAGGATCCCTATTCTACACCAAGTCTTCTTTGTTTTTCCCCAGTCTATATTCACCTTGAGGCAAAAAGTTGTGCTGTTTATGGGGGGGAATGTGAAGAACTTGAAATTTTCTGACCTACTCCACCAAATTCTCAGAATCTTTCCCAATCCACTACATTTTTACATTTAATCTGAATTATTAACATTTTATCCATTAACTTTCTTACGTCTAAAGATAATCAACAAAACAATAAATCAAACCCTGATTGTTAGCATTTGTCAATTTCTGAGGTATAAATGCTCACAATGAAAATTTGTTTTTTAAAACCTGCTTTAAGCTGGCTCTAGCATATACTTTTCTCCCTTAATATTGAAGTCAGGGTAGGGTTTTTGGTCTGTTTTGTTTGTCTTTATCAGATATACATGTAGGTAATGGAGTCTCCTGAGGCTATAGCAAGCCATAGCAACCTCGGAAACAGGATTCCAGACTGAATGTTGCCACCAGCCCTTCCCGGAGCCCTGAGAAACTGGGATGCCAGAACACAAAGGATGGAATTTGCACTTGAAAGTTGGTGGGATCCAGCTTCATAAGAACTGAATTAATCTGTGTACCTAATCCTCCTCCTTTCTTAGGAGACCAAGTAAAGGTAAATATGCCTCCCAGGTGTTGGGTGTGCTTGTGACATATGTATATTTGTTTTCACTATACCTTTGAAGTAAATATTCCTTTGTAAAAGCTAATCTATTTAAATGGAACTGGAAAGAAAGGGACTCCCAAGAAATGGAGAAACACTATGAGTGAAGGGCTTAAATCAATGACAGAGATTAACCATCCCTTTGCCTTCTGATAGTGGGACTAATGACTGTTATACCCAATCTTAGCTTGCTATGTTCTTATGGGTTCAAATTTTATCTCTAGTCAGATGATTTACAGATTTGTGCTTCCTAATCTCGCTCCTGGGTGTCAATCCTGACCATTGGATATCTCAGATTAGATGTCCTATTGGTCATATTTAACAATTCCAAAAGAGAACTGATTTCTTAACCTTCCTCCCCCCCCCCCCCCCAAGTCCTTTCCAATTTAACTATGACTACTGAAAAATCAACCGACCTTCTAGTAACTCAGGTACACAATCTTGGTATGATCTTAAAGCTTTACTCTCATTCACCCTATATATCTAATATGCTTTTAAATCTTGGTGTTTCTTACTTCATAACATCTTAAATCTTTCTCCCCTCTCTCCAATTATGTAGCCATTGTTGTATGGGCCTTGATTACCTTTCACTTGGATTATTTCAACAACCTTCTGATTGATTTCCCCACCTAGTATCTTTCTCCATTCCAATCTTCCTCCCTTCAGCTGTCAGTAATTTTCTGACATCTGAGCTTTACTTCCTTACTTAAACTCCATTGGCTTCCTAATAACCCCCCAGGGTCAATATAAAATGCTCTGTTTGACATTTAAGACTTTTTACAATCTTGTCCTTTCCTACTTTTCTAGTCTCTTTATTCTTTACTCCACCCAAACTATACCGGTCTACTTGCTAGTCCTTATTATGGTCAGTTTGCTTAGTCTTGACCCTGTGTATTAGCAGCTGTCTGTCTGTCTGACACGCCCGGAACAAATTCTAGCCTTCTTGGCTTACTTCAAGGCTCAGCTCAAATTCCACCTTCAGCAAAAGTTCTTTCCTGCTTTCTCATCCCAGTCCTTTAGTTAGTCCCTTCCATTTATACTATATATAGCTTCCATATGGATAGATATTTTCATGTTAGAGAGTGAATTCCTTTAGAGTAGAGGTTTTTACCTTTTCTTTTTTCTCTTGGTATTTCCATGTTTACCCCAGGACTTAGCACATAGTAAAATCCTTAATAAATACTTATGGACTGATTTATTGAGTAACTGTTCACAAAGTCAGAATATTTATCATAGTAAACATTGTTACGGTATCCTGAATATGGTAGCAATAATAACATGCCAGCATTTCCATTTGGACAGGAAAAACTTGGTAAGCTAATAACGCTGTATGGGCTTTGTGTATCGTGTTTAGACAGATGGAGCCCTGGGCAGAGAGAGCAATTGGTTGGTTGTTGTCTTTGTTCTCAAAGAGGACCAAAACGATAATCTTTCCCACTGGGGTTGTGTTTTCTGCAGTAAAATTTGAATGCTTGGTAGTTTAATTTGAGAAAAGACCTCAGAGCTGGTACCTTATCCTATCAGGTGATCTTCAGAATCTTCCTAAGACAATGGGAACAGAAGCAATTCAGTTTCCTGCCACGCTGCGGATACATTGTCTGCATTTCACAGGCACACAACAATGAGGTTAGCATAATGGTTCTGTAGACCTTCAGTCTGCTAGTCAATCTGATCATTCTTTTCTCTTACTCTTTCCTTTAGAACCTCCCAAACACGGAGCTAGGTCTGGCAATGAATATTTCCCAGACCATTAACCCTGCTTCAAGGTTAGTACAGGCGACCATTATACAAGGTTCCTTCTCAGCAGTGACAGCTACCTGGTAAACAAAATCCTTGACATCATAAGCCTTGGATCTGTCGAATGGTTCAATATCAGAGAAAGATTAAATTTTATCGGTGGAAATAACATAAAAGAAGATAAATTGCTATCAGCTTTTTGTTATGCCTTACTGATGCTGGGTCCTTTCCATATAACTTGTCTTTTCCATTAAGGTATGAATTCTTTGAGATTAGGAATTTTTTGTGTTTTTCTCCTTATATCCAAAACTTTATTACTTTTCTCATTTAAGTACTTAATAAATGTTTTCTCGTTCATTCATGAAGGATTATGCATGAAAAGTATCTATATGAAAATATATCATTTGTTTATGTGCCCACATAAACTGTGGGATGATAGTGACATCTACAGGAATCATGTATGAATAGTGTTATTTAGCTACAGCTCTACTTTATGACATATTAAAGAAAAACTGGATTTCATGAGTAGGAAAATAGTGACCTCTAGTGAACAAGCTGTAGTTCCTTAGGCATACTATTCAATAACCTTTATTCCCCCCCCCCCCTCCTTATCCTAAAGCAAATACAATGTAATATTTGTGACTATTTAATTTGTATTTGTTATTTTTAAAATTTAAAAATTTTTAGTTATTGTTTAATTTGTTAATTTAAATTTGTTATTATTTTGAATATATATGACTTTAAAAAGATAAATAAATAAAATATGTAGAGTTTTTAAAATGTGTTACCTTTATCCAAATTATATGAATAGAAGGTTAGTATATGGAATTGTAAGACAATATTTGGTTAAATATTTATTTTAAAATAAATATTCCAGCTTTTGGAATAAGTATTCTAGCTTCCAGCTTCTGAAGAATTTTCTTTCTTCTTTTTTTCTTTTTTTTTTTTCCCCTGAGGCTGGGGTTAAGTGACTTGCCCAGGGTCACACATCTAGGAAGTGTTAAGTGTCTGAGATCAGATTTGAACTCAGGTCCTCCTGAATTCAGGGCTGGTGCTCTATCCACTTCACCACCTAGCTGCTCCCTTCTGAATAATTTTCTATGGCATAACTTAGGGAAAAGGAAAGACTTAAGCTGAATAAATAAAGTGTGAAGTTGATTGGAAGGGATTTGGAAAAGGAAAGAGAAATAATATGGAGGTAAACTATGTTTACTAACTTTTCCCTATCTATTTTTCTAAATTTCATATAATTTGGTTTTCTTCTCTACCATACCACCAAATGAATTCATCAAATGATATCCCTAATGTTAAATCCAATGACCTTTTTTTCCCCCTCCCAGTTCTCAATTCCCTCTATTTCTCTGTAGAATCTCTCTTCCTTTATTTTCATGGCACTGTATTTGTCATAATATTCTCTTACAAAAATTAACTTATTTTTAGTTGGGGTGGAGATAGCAACATAAAATTATTATGTGGT
The DNA here is from genome assembly GCF_048593235.1 of Sminthopsis crassicaudata. NCBI lineage: Eukaryota > Metazoa > Chordata > Mammalia > Dasyuromorphia > Dasyuridae > Sminthopsis > Sminthopsis crassicaudata. Next base: position 137,903,235 of record NC_133620.1, read on the forward strand.
TATATGTATGAGTACATAAGCAAAAAATGGATCTTAGTTTCTAAAATCCATTTGGTTTGTGAGATTAAAACAGCACGAAGTAGAAGGAATCGAGTGAAGCACATTGACTTCATCTTGTGACTCAATTCTGGAGCTATCTCAATTCTCTTTCTATTCAATTTTGGATCTAGAATACTGTCATTTGAGAAAACTATTCAATTGTGAGACTTGAGGGGGAAAAAAAAACCCCAAAAAACTATTGCTTTGTTTGAACCTAGTTCTGTGTGGATAGGAAGCTGAACCACATTTATCTGTTGCTTTGAGTCTCTTATTAAGGATTAGGATTGTGGACCAGAAACTCAGTCATATTCAAAATTCTCTTTTCCTTTCCCTTTCTTTCCTCCTTTTCCCCTTCCTTTCCCCTTTCCCTTTCTTTTTCTCTTTTTCACTTTGTTTTTTCCTCTCCCTTTCTTTTGTCCTTATCCTTTCCTTTTCCATTGCCTTTCCTTTTCTATTCCTTCCCTTCCTATATGGTTCATCTGAAAATTGCCTCATATTGATCATAAATTTGTATATTCCTTTGATTGAATATAAATGCTTGAGGTAAATGGGACAATTCCTTTTCTGACTTCAGGGAATTGTTTCTATTCATGCTCTCCCTTTCAACTTGGAAAGTCACTAATTTTTCCTCCAATTAAAAATCAGATTACCTAATTTTATATTCTAATTAATTATTTTATTTTTAATTAATTGGTATTATTGATTATTTTTAATGCATAAAAATCTATCTCCTCCTAAATTTGGGATCCAATACCAAAACTGAGGAAGATGACTAGTCCTGATTTGTTACGCAATTGGCATGCATTGTTTAATAAATTAATATGCTCTTTATTTCCTCAATTATTTCATCTTTTACCCTCCACATTGTCTTCTTTACAATTTTAAAGAATCTATTTGCATGAAAAGTTCTGAAATTAGTCATAAACATTTTGAGTCTCCAGAAAGGAGGTTGGATTCTCTGTTTGAATTTATATTTATAAGTTTCTAGCAAATCCTTGATCTCTTTATGGTTGAAGCAAAATTTAGTTTGTTGGAAACATTTTGGTAGTAAAATAGTAGATTTATATTATAGTGTCTGTGGAAGATAATTGGGAGGGAAAATATACATAAGAGCTGGCCTTTTCCTGGGACTGCCATCAGGTTGGACTCTCCTTTATGTTAGTGGAACACATCTCTCTACTCTATGATAGCTCATTTCTTATTTTTCTCCATATATATTCCAATCTTTGGAATCTGAATTCTCAGATGGGGAGGAGAGTGTTTAGAGGTGACCCAGTCTCTTATAAGGAGGTGTAGAAACCCTGTTCACACTGAATTTTGTTGATTCAATCAAATAAAAAGTGTTTTGTGCATAATCAGGTCAGCAGAAACAATAAAGGTGGTTTGGATCTTCTCTTCTTAAAAGTGCTATTCTTTCTCTGACTGTTACTTTTCTTTAGGAGGCCAAGGTCTCCCATTGCAACCAGGGCCATCTCCAGTAATCCTGATCTAAATTATTCCCAAAGCCTTTCTTTACAGAGGGCTTTTAGAAATTTCCAGGTAACTCCATTTTCCATTAGCTTTAAAATGTAACATCATGCCCTTGAGCTGGATGCTCCCTGGTGGTCCCTGACTCTCCTCCTTTCATCCCCTCTCCCTTCTCATCTTTTGTATGTTATTTTCCCCTGTTTGAATGTGAGTTCCTTAAAGGTGAGGCAGTTATTTCTTTCTCTCATTTGTATCTTAGCACAGGGCCTGGCACTGTTTTTTCAGTCATATCCAACTCTTCATGAGTTCATATGTCCATAGGATTTTCTTGGCAAAGATATTGCAGTGGTCTTCCATTTCCTTCTCTGGTGGATTAAGACAAACAGGCTATATAGTTTGCCCAGGGTAGGTTTCTGAGGTAGGATTTGAATTCAGGTCTTCCTGATTTCAGGACCAGTATTCTATCCACTGAACCACTTACCTGTCTTCTATATTTTTCTAGATATAATACTTAATCATTGGAAATTTTTGAGTAAGGTTGGCAAGTAAAGGGTAAGATGGAAGATGGCATGGTCAGACATGGAGTTTAGGAATTTCATTTTGGCAGCTTTGGATATTTTCTAAGAATAATGGTCTTTAATCCATAGCATTTGACATGTCTTGATGACATAGGAATTTTCCTCACCTATTTTGTGGAGATGTTTTAAATATGAACATAGAAAGATTTTCTGGAGTGTGCTTTATACTGTTATTGTTCAGTTATTTCAGTTGTGTCCAACTCTTCATGATCCAATTTGAGTGGTTTTGGTTTTTTTGGCAAAGATACTGAAGAGGTTTGTTATTTCCTTTTGCAGTACATTTTACTGAAAAATGAAGCAAACATTGTTATGTGACCTTTAGGGTGTTACACAGCTATTAAGTATCTGTTTCTTAAGGGTGAAGAGAATTAAATACTGACAGATACTTTCTACATACAATCTAAGTATTTATTAAATGCTTGTACTTTACTGTAGTACTTCCTCAATAAGAATACTTAACATATGTAATATTTTCATAGTTTACAAGTGTGTCCAATGCAATTCTTTTACTGTTTTTGCTTCAAAATTTCATGGACCTTCAGAAATAGGCAACATTAGTATCCACTTTTGGAGACAATATTCCAATGAATGGAAGAACCTTATCCACATTAGTATTTATTCCCCAAATCCTGTCCATTCATATATGCCTAGTCTGTATACTTCTCATCCATGTCCTTTCATGAATTTTTCATAGGGAATCTACCCAATATCTTCTTCATAGTATCTTCATAGTTTATAGAAAGTGATAAAGCATAACAATAGACAGTATTTATATATCATTTTAAGACTTTCAAAATGATTAACATGGAAATATGTTTAATAGGATTATACATGCATATCTTAGATTGTTTGGTGTCTTGGAGAGAGATGAAGGAAAAGAGGGAGAAAATCTGGAACTTAAAACCTTACAAAAATATCTGGAAACTAATCTACAGTAATTGGAAGAAATAAAAAAAATTAAGTGTAATAAATAAATATATATATTTTTTAAAGTTGCAAAGTTCTTTACGTATATTTGTTTTTGATTTTCACAAAAAAAAAAAAAAAAAAAAAAAAAAACCCACTGGGAGGTAGATGCTACTTTATAGTGAGAAAATTTAGGCAGACCATTACGTGACTTGCCCAGGATCATACAACTAATAAATGTTTGGTACTGGAGTTGAACTCAGGTCTCAGTCTAGCATTTTATCCTCTGTATTATCTAGCTCCCTCTATCTATCATATGACTTGTACATTGATTATTCTTCCCTCTTGTTTAGTCTCCAGTCCATTTTTTTCCTGTCGTACATTTCTACGATAATATCATAGAAATACTTTTCCTAATTCTGTATTTCCAATATATTTTATCTTTCTTTCACCTAACATGCATCTTTTCCCTTTGGGTCTTTCTAAACTTGAATATTTTGAAGAAGTATGCATATTTGATACTACTTTTAATGAATCTGCATTTTATTAATCACAATAGTATCAATGTACATTTCAAAAAATAGAAATGATTATATGACATATTTAGGTTACAGAGGTATATTTTTTAAATTATAAATGTGTATGTGAATTATACATATTATAATAATTCCCTATAGCCTGAGGGAGTCTGTTGTTCTCAGATTTAGAATCACTGCTCTAGAGAGCAAGGAAATAAATTTGACAAGTAGGAGAAACATTGAATAAAAAAGTCTAGTCAAATTAGTGTATTAGATAGGTGCCTGTGATATGGTAGGCAAAGTATTCTCAGTACTAGGTATAAAAGGAAAGGTTAAAAACAGTCTTCATTCCCCAGGAACTCCCAATTTAATGGGGGAGGCAACATGTAAACAACTAACAAGATCTATATAGGATATATTGGAGATCATCTCAAGGAATTCAGTAACATTAAAGAGGACAGGGAAAGCCTTCTTGTTGAAGGTAAGATTTTAATTGAGACCTAAAGCAAGCAAGATAGGGGGGAGATAAGGAGAAAATAAGATACCAGGCATGGGGGACAGCTAGGGAAAATGCCTGGAGTGAGGAAGATTATCTTGTGGGAGGAACAGAATGGTAAGGTGGCCAGAGTCATTGGATCATAGAAAAATTAAGACGATATTTGAAAAGTTAAAAGGCAAATAGTATCAACATCTGAGATGAATACAGTACAAATATATAGAGGCTCATCATCTCTCACTATTTCCTTACATGGACCTACATTCAGACAAGCTTTTTCTTACTGCCACAGCTTTTCTCTTCTCTGGAATGTCTTTGCCTTATTTCTCTGCCAATATTAATCCTATATAAGGCTGCCCTAAAGCTACATTATCTTTCCTTTCCCCAGAAAAATTTTGCTTAAGCTCATTACATGCTGATTAAAAAAAAAAAAAAAAAGAAATCAGTTGGGGTTAAGTGATTTGCCCAGGGTCACATGGCAAGGAAGTGTTAAGTATTTAAGGCTAGATTTAAACTCAGGTCCTCTTGACTCCACCACCAGTGCTCTATCCACTGCACTACCTCGATGCCCCTCTACATTGATCTTGCTCTTCTTTTACATTCTTTCATTTTTTCTTGATAGAGTTTTATCATATCCTACTATTCTTACTTCTGTATTGTCTTGTTCTTTACTTCATTTACTAATATCTTTTCTTAGCAATTAGATTTTAGAGTCCTTCAGCAAAATAACTGTATGGACATGTATATATATATACATATATATATATATTATATTTAACTAATACTTTAACATATTTAACATATATTGGTCAACCTGCCATCTGGGGGAGGGGATGGGGGGAAGGAGGGGAAAAGTTGGAACAAAAGGTTTTGCAACTGTCAATGCTGAAAAATTACCCATGCATATATCTTGTAAATAAAAAGCTATTTAAAAACAAAACAAAACAAAACAAAACAAAAAACAAAGAAAAGATTTTAGAGTCCTTGAAGGCAATAGCTATATCTCTGACTTCTATTTCTCTCATAGCATCTAATGCAATGTTGTGCACACAGAGCAAGAATGTTATTTTAGAAAAAAAAATCAGGGGTCCTAATAATATTGAACATGATTCAATAATATAGTATCAAATTTTCCTCATTCCTCTCTCCATCTCTTTTACTCTTTCCATTAAGTTAAAAAAAAATTTGCAAAAAAGGAACATGTAGAAAAAAACGAAATATTTATTCACCTAATAGTTCCAAGTACTTTGTGTCTAATTTGTCTAATTAAATCTACAACACAAGCAGGATGTGGAGAACATTGGAGAGAGTTCAGATGAGACCATAAAAATGATTAAATAGCTGAAACATTTGAGGATAACTTAAAAGAATTGGGATTATTTAGCCTAAGGAAGGAAAAAAAAACAAACCAAGCAATGATTTGTTAACTGTCTTCAAACAGATGAAAAGGTCTAAGACAGAAACAACATGCAAGTTGTTCAGAAAATGTACATAAGTAAGATATGATATGGAGAAAATTTCATGTGCTTGAGAGTTCCAGAGCAGATTAAGAGAAATTGTAGTATTTCTTAAAGATCTTTCCAGTTTCAAATAGAATGACTATTTTTATGTAAGTAATAGTTAGAATAAATGATGTCTATAGCCAGGAGATAGATTAGATCAATATTTTACAATATTAACAATACTGTCTCTAAAATGTATAAATTACTTGCAATAGACTGCTGAAATTATGTAAGTAAAATAACATAGTTACTGAATTCTTCAATGTGGTACAATATAGTGGTTAAAAGGTAGGGCTTAGTGAATCTCAGGAAGAACTGGGTTAAAGTCCTGTCTGTGACACACAGAGATGTGTTATTAAGGACAAATCCTTAATCTTTCAAATTTCCTGGTAAACTCTCTGAGATTATAAATTAATGTCTATTTGCAGTGGTACTACCCTCCCCACTGCCCTATGAAAACAGTATTAAATTCTTCAAAAATGTCAAATTAAAAAAAACAAAAACTTTTTTCATTACTTTCTTTTATTACCAAGATAAAATCCAAATGGACTTTAATAATTTTAAAACATAGTAAATATCATATAAAATATTAGGAATTATTCATTGTAAGTATTTCATCAAAATTATCATTATTATTAAAATAATATTGTTAAAATTATTAAAAATTAGGAAATTATAAGATAATTATTGTGATTATTTTTCTTTTTCATTCACTGATTTTTCTATACCTGGTTTTAAAGGTGTCACTAGAAGATGAATGCCAAAGAGCAAAGTAAGATACCAAGCTTTGATTTTTCTTTTCTTTTCTTTTTTCAAGTTAAATGTGCAATTTTTCTAAACATTTTATATTCATCATGTTATGCAAGAAAAATCAGATCAAAAGGGGAAAAAAAAAAACCGCAAGCAACAATAGTAACAACAAAAAGGTGAAAATACTATGCTTTGATCATATTCATTCTACATAGTTTTCTCACTGGAAGAGAATGGCGATCTCCATCACAAGATTATTGGAACTGCCTTGAGTCACCTCATTATTGAAAGGAGCCAAGTCCATCACAGTTCATCATCACATAATCTTGCTCTTCAAAATTCTGCTCACTTCACTCAGCATCAATTCATGTAAGTCTTTCTCTTTGAGAAACAAAAGTATCCAGCACACATTTTAAAATTTTATCTGTGATTAGCAGTCTCTTAAACCAAGACAGGCAACAAAATAATAAGCCCAGCCCTGATTTGTAGAGTTAACTATTGGCTCTCCAGAGGTAAATTGGCTTGGCTCCAGCATAGTATCCCACAAGTGAGCTTGATTTAGTCTCCCAACTCCAACTTGTATTGGCAGATTGAGTCTCCAGAGCTCAATTGTTACCTCTGAGGAAATCTTCAGACTTCAGGGTAGTATTAAAGTGCTACAGTTGTTTGCCTGGTACTATAGCTCAAGTGCTCAGCAATATATTTCCAACTGTGATTATCGGTTGATGTTAGACTTAATAATTTTTTTTAAAAGGACTATCTCTTAAGGTAATATGCTTGATACAGTTGGTTCAAAAATATTCCTCAAAAATCTGTGACATTTTCTTCCATAAATATGTACTGGGTCCAGGGGAAAGTAGCTCAAATTTAGAGAACATATATAACAAAAGGATAACTCAGCACCTGGTTGGATTGAAATCTCTTTTTTTCTCTTAGTAAAGTGTTCATGAAATTCCTGTAAGGTGTGTGTAGTTTCCTGCTCTGCCTAATGTTTCAAAGCCCTTGTAGAGTATTGAAGCTATACTAAATATCTAGTTGTCTCAGTTCCAGGCTGTATGCATTGTTTGTTACTCTCTTGATGACTGGTCAAGAGAGGGAAGAGAGAAGTTCCCTCAAGTATCCCTCCCTTCTTTTTCCTTCATCCCCACTCCTGGTAGCCTTCTGATAGAGGCATCTACCTTTTCAAAGCATTCTATAAGTTTGGCTTCCAAAGCAATTGCTGGAATTTTCTCTTATATACAGTCACATATCTAGTTCTTTCAACCATTCCCAATGCATTTCATCATTTTATTTCATTCAATGGCTCAAAGCACTTCACTCTTTTCCAACTTGATTAACTAGGTTGTTCATATACAATTTATATCTTTGATTGATTGTGTGTGGTTCAGAAATGGTGAAGGGTCACCATTTAATAAAAAAAGCTGGAGATCTCTAGAAGTAAAGCAAAGTTTATTATACATTCTCAGGAGAAGGGTGTCCCACCCATTGAGCAGACAATAGAAGGTAGGAAGCACATCCTGGGGCAGGGTTAACACTTTTAATCCCTAACTTAATAACCCCTCCTACCACTGACCCTCATCCTCATTGGCTGGGGATCTAACATTCTAAACTCGAGAACTACCCAAGAAATTGAACTTGACCAATAAGTACATAGTTGCCCATATTTGACTGAAATAGGGAGAAAATGACGTCATGGGAGGATAGCAGGAAGGGGACTTAAGTATGACCTTGACTCAATCTTTAAAGTCCTCCAGGCCTACTCAAACTCTGAAGTAGATGGAGCCTTACTCGATTTTCACAACTGTCTTGAGAGATCTCACCTCACTCATTCAATTGTTTCAATAAGGACACCTAGGAATTGTTTATATTATAGACATGTCTGATTCTGTAACTCTAAGAGGCATTCTTCTTTGATAAACATATTGGGACTTAAAGCATCGATAATTACATTATTTTGAGTTGGGGTTTGGGATACAACCTTCTAGCAATTATATCACAACTTCCAGCCACATTATGAGAGTCAGGATTACCAAGTCAACATGAATTTTGTTAAAGGAAAAACAGTAAGAGGAGAAAAGAGAAAAAGTATTATATGAGATTGGCAAGAAATGTAACTTCTCATGGCCTAAATTTTCTCACTGGTAAAACAAGGATTTGGGTAAAATGGTCTCTGATATCTTTTTCAAGCTACAGATCTATGATCTTAACAGGAAATTTGCAAGGCATAGAGGAACAAAATATGCTGAGGAGGGACATATTAGGAGGTGAATTAAATTCTTCTCCATGTGAGTAATACCACTTAATGTAGAGAATACTGAAGACATCCATTGTGATGTTTAACTCATCTCAGCTTCTCAAATCTCCAAATATCTGACTTTTTTCATCCTTTCCACTTTTCTCTAATCTCAGAGTATGAGGTAATGCTTGTTCTTGTCTAGGTTAATCTCTTCACTTGAACCCATGATCTCCTCTTACTTCTTTTGGGAATCCTATTCCAATGAATATTGTCTCTCTTATCTTCAACCTCTTCCTGCTTACTATTTTAGTCACTTACAACCAGATCATTTCTTTCTTTCTTTCTTTCTTTCTTTCTTTCTTTCTTTCTTTCTTTCTTTCTTTCTTTCTTTCTTTCTTTCTTTCTTTCTTTCTTTCTTTCTTTCTTTCTTTCTTTCTTTCTTTCTTTCTTTCTTTCTTTCTTTCTTTCTTTCTTTCTTTCTTTCTTTCTTTCTTTCTTTCTTTCTTTCTTTCTTTCTTTCTTTCTTTCTTTCTTTCTTTCTTTCTTTCTTTCTTTCTTTCTTTCTTTCTTTCTTTCTTTCTTTCTTTCTTTCTTTCTTTCTTTCTTTCTTTCTTTCTTTCTTTCTTTTGTTTTGTGTTTTTTCCCCTGAGCTAATTGGGGTTAAGTGACTTGCTCAGGGTCACATAGCTAGGAAGTATTAAGTATCTGAGGCCATATTTTAATTCAGGTCCTCCTGACTTCAGGACCAGCACTCTATCCACTGCACCATCTAGCTGCCCCCTCCCCCCCAAAAAAACCATAACAAAACAAAAAACAAAAACTTCATTTGACCTCACCACCTCTTCAAACTATTTCTTATCCTTTTTACAGGTAAACTCCCAGAAAAAGTAATTTACAGTTACTACCCCCATCTTCTCCTCCCTTCCCCTTCCCTCCCCCCAACAATCTGCCTCTCAATCTCCTTGTAATCTGGCTTCTGATTTCAATAGGGCACCAAAAATTACTATCTCAAAGATTAGCAATGACCCTTCATTTACTTAATAGAGTATTCATACTCCTTGGCTTTTTTTCTCCCCAAGATCTGACACTGTAAAATATTCTCTTCTCCTGAAAACTCCTCCCTTGGTTTTCTTGAAACCACTCTCCTCTGGTTCTCTTCTTGTCTTTTACCTCTCCTCAGAATTTTATTGTCCTCTTCCAATTCACTAAATTTGGATATCACTCAAGGCTCTGTCTTTGGCCTCCTTATACAATTCTCTCCTTTGATCTCATTTTCCAGGTGTTGTTTTAAGTTTACATCTATGTTTGATATTATTAGGGATAGTGGATCCTTTCCCTAGGATCTGTATATATCACAACAGCTGTTTTTAAAAGTCAGAGCAGATTGTCTGTACCTTCCTGTTTCAGAGTCCCTGCTCCTTGCCCTAAGTAATTGTTTCCCGTCTGAGAGATGCCTTTAGCCCTCAACTCATTCTCAGAAGAGTGATAACTGAACTGCCTTGAGCTCAATTATAACCTAGTTACACTGGGTTCAGGTTCTGATCTTTGTTAACCTCGATTTCTTCTTCACGGTTCATAATTAGCCCCAGGGAGTAATTATCCAGACTGCTAATACTAGCAATGTTGCAGCTGTGTGGAAAATGAATTGGAGAGGGAAGAGATTGGATTTTTGGGTGGAGGAGGGAAAGGATAATAATTAGGAGTCTATGGCAGTAGTCCAGGTGAAAGGTTACAGAAAGGTTAAGGACCTGGACTAGGAAGATATCTGTGTGATTGGGGGGAGAGGAGGGAAAGATTAAAGAAAAAAACATTTGCACATATGGAATAAGCAAGATTTGACAGTTGCAACTTAGGTGTTTGAAAGAGTGGTGGTGTACTTGATAGATATAGGCAAGTTAAGAGAAGGAAAATTGGGGAAATACATTAAGTTGTTTTGAGGCATGTGCGAAGTAATTCATTTGGATCCCTACTCTATTTCAATTAGTATTAATCAATTTGATAGATACTGTGTTTATACTAGAAATAAAATTACAAGTAAAAAAAAAAAAAAAAAAAAAAAAAAAAACCTAAAACAGTCCTAAACCTAAAGAGCTTACATTCTATGGGAGAAAGACAACATACAACATACAAATTCGAGAAAGACAACATACAAGTAAAAAAGCAGGAAGTGGAAGGGCAATAAAGGTACCAGGCATGAGGCCACAGTTTTGAAATCTGGAAGTCAAGAACAAGACCAGGAGAATGAAGTCTGACTTAGACTCCTCCATAAAATGAGCATTCTCAGGAGGAACCCATTAGTGGAAGAATAGGGCAGCTTTTATACAGGGTTATTTTAGAGTGAAAAGATCTTAAAGATGACTGTATGATCCAGGATGAGAATGCACTAGTCTATAAGGAAAATTGCAGGATGAAACTGCAGCAAAAGCATGATTTTGAAGGTTAAAAGTCAGGAACGGGCCACAAGGAGAGAATGAGATTTTCAAGAGGCCTATGGAATAGTCAGGTTTCTTTTTCGAATAGGCAGTTGAAGATATATGATAGGAAGTCAAGAGAAAGAGGAGGCTTGGATATGTAGAATTGGAAATCATATACAAAGAGATAATAATTGAATCCATAGGAGATGGTGAGATCACCAAGAAAGAACATATTTGTACAGTAGAAGTCCTATAGCAGAATCTAAAGGCATAACTATGCCTAAAAGGATGAGGAATGTTAATAAGTTTGTCAAGGACACCAAGAGCGTCAGCAAAACCAAAGAGAATTAAGTATGCAAAAGGAGATGGTTGATTAGCAGTGTTAAAATGAGCAAAAGGTGAGAAAATGGAATCAACATAAACATACAACTTTTTCTAGGAGTTAGACTGTGAAACAGAGAAAATAGGATAATGACTTGAGTCAATAGCAGAGTCAAGCAAAGTTTGTTTTTTTTTAAGTCTAGAAGAGAATTGGGCATATTTGTCAGTAGTGGATAAGAAGAGATTGAAAATTAGGGAAAGATAAGGGATGATTGAAGATCATATAGACTATGGGAGAGAGGAAAAGTTGGGATCAAAGATTCAAGTAAAGGGCCATCCCATCTGAGAATAGAGCAAAGGAGGAGAAAATGAGGAGAAATATGAGAAGGGACTCTTCAGGGAAGTAGAAGAGGGATAGTATAGGTAGCCTGAGAAGATTTTTTTTTAAAGCCTCAGTCAAGAAAGGGTAAGAGAATTGGCTGTCACACTGGATCACATAAGTGGATTTTCAACACAACTGTGTGATTTCCTTCTGGATACTCAGCAGAAATCAACTGAAATGGAAGAGGGTGGTAAGAATAATCTAGGGTTAGTATTTGTGTTGAATGGTAGCTAAAAATTTGCATGAAAACTTTATTCTATATTTTAAAAGAATAGCAAAATATAATAGATTTGCTGTTTCATGTATAATACCTTATAAAAATTCTATTTGTTATGTTTCATAAATTAAAAATAAATAAAAATTTAAAAGAAGATATCAATAAAAATATTGACGCTTTAAAAAAAGGGATAGGTGGTATTGTAATGAGACTTGGAGAGAGTATTTAAGGATTGAAGACTGTATAAAGTTGAACTGTTCTCTGTTTCTAATAGAAACATTCCTTAAATTCATGAAGGAATGACCCTTAAATTTTCATCTCCATGACCATAGTTCCCCCATCCCTCAAAAAAGGTTATCTACTAAAACTTTAATCTTAAGGACACCTTTTACTCTTGGAAATTACCAACTTCCTGCAGTGTTGCTTAGTTTTTTCTATCTCACCTTTTACCATTTTAATTTTTGTTGTTGTAAGAGAATTTCAATGAGTATCACTAGGAGACTAATACACTAATACACATTATAGTCTTTTGGAAAGACAGTTGTAGTTTTGTGGTTCCCTTTGTGAAGGTAAAGGGCTGAAGAATCTGGAAAAGTTGGGGGTTAAATTTAGGAAGCAAATTTCTTAATTAATTAAAAACAAATATAAAAGAAAAAAATTGCCATGTGCACAGATGAACATGAGAGGGTTCACAATATAAAGCAAAAAATATCCATTTCAAGAAAGCCTATATAATAAATACTACACCATATGTTCAGAGATGTCCAACTTTTCTTTGGTTCTATGTAATTTTTCTTTTGTCCTCGGCTGTGTACTTTTTACTTTATTTTCCTCCCTTCCTCCTTCCTCTACTCCCAGGAAGGCTATAATTGTACAGATATATTTATGTACATGTATGTACATGTATAGGTATATACACATATGTAGCTATACATATATATCCATACTTATATGTAAATATATCTAATAATATGCATCTATATAAATATACATTTATATGCATATATGTAAGACTGTACCATGCTTATTTCCATTTGTCCTATTTTTCTTAAGGTGGATAGCATCTTCCTTCATAAGGCCAAATCTTTTCATATTTCCTAAATCTACCAGCTCATCATCTTTTATATCATAGCAATATTTTAATCTTATACTATCTAAATAGTCTAAAACAATATTAATTAATATCACTGACATATAATGTAGTTTCCCTATTTTAAATCTATTTTAGGTTTAACTTTGTCTAAGATTATGATTACTGCCCTTGCTTTTTTTTTTTACATAATAAATTCTATTCCTGATCTTTATTTTTATAACATTTCTTGAAACCAACAATTATTATTGTTGAAGAATGATTTCAAATTTTTAATCTCCCATTTTTCCCTTTTATGAGTGAATTCATCCAATTCAATTCTAAGCTATAATTATTTGTTGCTTATTTTCCTTTGTCCTATTTTCTTCTCTAATCCTTCTTACCCTATCTTTATCCCTCCTGAGTCCTCTTCTTTTGCTTCCATCCACTACCTTGTCCTCCTATTACTTAACTTCCCCTCTAAGAATCCTTCCCTTATCTTCCCCCCCAACACACACACACATACTTTATAACCTGCCCACCCCTGAAAGAACCTCTCTCTTATTCTTTCCCTATACTATATCCTCTCACTCTCTTATTTCTATCTGTATTTGGAAAACTTTCATACCCTTCTAAATATATATTACATATATACATGTATATACACACATACATACATACACACATATGTTCTCTATTTTATTCCCATTAATTCACATACACTTCTATACCTACTTTTATTGTATTCCCTCACTTTTATTTCTTTATAAATTTAGAAGACTTCCTTCTAAACATATATATTCTCTATTCCAGCTCTGATGTGAGTAGGATTTCCTTTAAAAATCCCTCCTTTATACTCTCTCCCCTCTATATCTCCTTACTCTCTTATTTCTTTATGAATTTAGAAGGCTTTTATACATATATACATATATATATACGTATACACACACACACACACACACACACACACACACACATATATATATATATATATATATATATATATATATATATGTATATGTACGTATTATTCCTTCTTTAACATGTTCCCGATGAGAGTAGGGTTCCAGAACTACCAATCCTGCTCCCTCATCTAATTCCTCTATATCAGTTCTTTTTCTCACACCTCATTTGTATAAGATAATTACTCTTTTTACCTCTTCCTACATGGTTTTGCTTAGAATTACATCATACTCAGCTCTATCCCAATTTTTCCTTCAAACTACTTAATTGCTAATTTTAAAAAGGAAATTAATTTTTTTAAAGAAATTGTTTTTAATTTGGAATTGTTACAACTAAAAGGAAAGGCTCACTGTTTCCTTACATCACAAATCCTTTTGAAGTATAATAAAATTATGATTTTAATTTTCCCGTGAACAAAGACCTTGTTATAGAAAATTTGGATTTTGTGCCACATATAGCACATTCCCCAAATCCCATTTCCTTTTAAGGCAAATTTTATTAGCCAGGTCCTTGTCCCCCTGTTATGGTGTCTAGTCAAATCCCTCCTACACAAAACCACTTCATATTTTTATTTGAGAGAACTATGATCTGTATGAATCAAAAGATGAATTATCTATAGAGAAAAGAAAAAATAAAATGAAAAGTCAATATTTTATTATAAAGTATCTTGTTCATCCATTTACATTAAAAACTACAAAAAGATTGCCTTAGGATATTTCAATTGTTTCAGGGCTTTTGGTAGAGGTGGAGTGGGGAGAGCAGTGAGTAAAGGTAGGAGAAAGCCTGTAATTTCATCAGCCTGAAGATTTCCCAATATATTATTGGGAATAATGATTCCAATGATGCAGGGCACTAGTATCCCTGCAGTTTCTAATCTTAGTATCCCGTAGTGCTGATAGGTTAAGTGACTTTTCAATGATTACAGGGCCAGTATGTAGCAGAAGCAAGACATGATCTCACATGTCCCAGGCTTCAGGACTGGTCCTCTATCCACTTTACCATACTGTTTCTACTCTTGTAATCCTTAGCCAAGGATTGAAGCAACACAGAGAGTGCTAAATATTGTATTGTCCCCAAGAACAATGTCTTTTGTTTCCCCCCACTATTTCAGTTCATAATCTAATGCTCATCTTGCTCTTACTTTTTTTTTTTTTTTTTTTTTTTTTTTTAAGAATCTGAGCTGTCATTTGGAAGCTTCTAATAACTTTCCCTATTCTATTTTTCTAGGCTCATCTCAGTAACTTCTTGTGAGAAGTCTTTGTTGATTTCCCTAATTATTAATGATTTCTCTTCTTCCTCAAATTATCTATTTTTACTCATCTGTTGTAAACTCCTTGAGGTCAAGGATAGTTTTACCTTTGTTTTTTTGTGTCCTCAGTACTTGGCATAATTCCTAAATATAGTAGGTACTTCAGTGCTTATTGAATTGAATTCTCAGCATCTCAATTTGGCACTTAAGTGGTAAATTACCTTATAAATTAAAATAGCTCTTCTTATGTCCTCCTTTCAATGAATCTAGAACATTACTGAATTAGAAACCAGGATTATTGGACTTTCTAAATCAACAGTCTGTATTGTTTGGAAAGACGAACACTGTACATCTTTTAACAGAATCTTCAATGTTCAGTGGAGTTCACCATTCAATCCAAACAATTGATGTTATTTACAGACTTGTATATAATCAAAACACTTCACTTAAAAAGCTAAATGTGCCCCAAGAATGTATGTCACTGAGGTTTGTTTCCCAGAGATGGGCATAAATTCTAAGTGAGGTACATAGTAATTGACATTTAATTGTTATAATTGTGTTTGCCTGTGCACACCCTTTGATCCAGACTGTATCCCAAAGAGATCATAAAAAAGAGAAAAAGACCCACATGTGCAAAAATGTTTGTAGCAGCCCTGTTTAATAGTGTCAAGGAACTGGAAACTGAGTGGATGCCCATCAGTTGGGGAATGGCTGATTAAGTTATAGTATATGGAATGTTATGGAATATTTTTATATTTTATAAGAAACAAATGGCAGGATGATTTCAGAGAGCTAGAGAGATTTACATGAACTAATTCTTAGTGAAGTGAGGAGAACAAGAAAACTGCATAACAACAGCAAAATTATACAATGATCAATTCTGACAGATATGGCTCTTTTCAACAGCGAGGTGATTCAGGTCAGTAATAGTCTTGTGATGAAGAGAGTCATCTGACTCAGAAAGAGGACTGTGGAGACAGGGTGGATCACAACATAGTAGTTTCTTCTTTTTTTAATTGTTGTTTGCTTGCATTTTGTTTTCTTTCTCATATTTTTCCCTTTTTGATTTGATTTTTCTTATGCAGCATGATGATTATGGAGCTATGTATAGAAGAATTGCACATCTTTCATTTATTGAATTATTTGTCATCTAGGAGAGGGGTAGGGACAGGGGAGGGGAAAAATTTAGAACACAAGGTTTTACATGGGTGAATGTTGAAAATTATTTATGCATATGTTTTGAAAATTAAAAAGTTTACATGAACTGGTGATTTTGAGTGAAATGAGCAGGACCAGGAGATCATTATATACTTCAACAACAATACTATGTGATGATCAGTTCTGATGGACGGGGCCCTCTTCAACAATGAGATGAACCAAATCAGTTACATTTGAAGAGAACAAGCTACACCCAGCAAAAGAACTCTGGGAAATGAGTGTGAACCTCTACCTAGCATTTCTAATCCCTCTGTTTTTGTCCACCTGCATTTTTGATTTCCTTTACAGGTTAATTGTACATTATTTCAAAGTCCGATTCTTCTTGTGCAACAAAATAAGTGGATATGCATACATATATTGTATTTAGCATATACTTTAAACATGTATTTAACATGTATTGGTCTACCTGCCATCTGGGGGAGAGGGTAGAGGGAAGGAGGGGAAAAATTGGAACAAAAGGTTTTGCAATTGTCAATGCTGAAAAATTACCCATGCATATATATTTTAAATAAAAAGCTATAATAATAATAACAAAAGAAAAAAGTAACTGTGTGATTGTAAATTGAGGCCTTTAGATTGAACCCTGTTTATCTAGCCTAATTAGACCAGAAAAATAATATCTTTCTCTCAGTCACAGTGTGTTCTGGAATACAGAAAACTGGCTTATCAAGGGATAATATTTGAGTTCTGCTTCTTTGATTCTACAATGAGCTAGGTATATCTCAAATCAAAAGGCAAATGATTATCTAACAAGAACAATTAATAACCCTTTTGTAACTTCTAGAAACATTTCAGAATCTCAAAATCTTATAGTCATCAAAATTGTAGGGATATCAATATTTATCTAATCCAACCCACACTATACAGAATCTCCATTATAATGGAGCTTGTCTCTTCTTGATGACCTTCCAGTAAGGGAGATGACCTACCCCCTCTTAAAGTAGATCATTCCACTTTTTCCACTTCTGGCCAGCTCTAATTACAAGGAAGGTTTTCTTCTCACTTTTGTTTTCTTTGACTTTTACTCATTGCTCCCACTTATTGTTTCTAGAGCTAAACAGAACAATATCACTTATATAAAAAGCCTACTTTGTATTATGACTACTTCTAATCCAATGTCAATGAAAATTCTGTCACCACAATATTCATTTAAATTTTTCCTCTTTCCAATTCCATTTTCCACTTTTTTCCCACATGTCTATTTGTCCACTCTTACTTTTTTTTTTTTTTTCCTTCAGAGAACCTCTTCAGTTCCCATTCCCCAATCCCTTTTCTTTTTTGTTTCCTGGATCTGAGATTCATTATGCAAACCACAAAGGACTATGGAGAAAATTAAAAATATACTATGCAAACCTTTAAAATTAAATTATGTAGTTTAAAAATCTCAATCTTGTTTCTTGAAGGATTCCTGCATGATTAACTATTGTAACAGTGTGATTTTGAGAAGGTTGGCAAAAAAAATTTGCTCTTGACAAATCTCTGACACCCAAAATGTCTTCTAATTGAGAAAATGTTTTTTATTTTACAAATAGGAAAAAATATCCTTGTAAGAAATGACATTGTTTCCAGTTTACACTACTTCAGGAGTCAGACAAGAGACCATCAACCAGAGGCAGCCCATGATACTATTAAATGTTGTTGGAATCAAATTAAAATATAATTGGAAATTATTTCACAAAATAACTACAGAATCAACAAAACATAGTTAATGTTAATATGTGGTTTTCTAAACATTTAGGTGGCCTAGGGATCCTTATGTATATATAGTTTAGTGATCCAATTTGAGTTTGGTATAAATGACTAATACTGGAATCTTTCCTGAGAATCAGTTTGTGCCAGGAAAGAGGAAAAGAGAAAATAAGTTTAGACTAATCTGTCTCAGTCTGCATTAGATAGTATACTGAATTTGAAGCTAGAAAACCTGGTTTATTCACTATGCTTCTGTCCTTTAGCAACTCACTTAAATGCTCTGTACCACTGTTTCTTATTGTAAAAAATGAAAGGGTTAGAGAAATGATCTCTAAGATCTCTTAAAGGTTCAATTCTATGATCTCATTATTGAATATGAAGGGTAGTGCATAAATGTTGGAAGCTAAGCATCCAATATATAGAAGGGTAAGTATAGGCAAGTAGCCAAGGAAGACCCAGACAACCCAGACAATAACCATTCTGAGTGTCTATCATGATGCAAGCTCCCTTCATTTCCTATATCGCAGCCCCTTATCTTTTCTTCTACATTGGGATCTTGTTCTGCAGACAGTTTTTATTTACCATATTCAAATTGGTATTAATTCAATGAGAGGATCCAAATCAGTTCCAACTAATCAGTAATGAACAGAACAAGCTGCACCCAGCAAAAGAACACTGGGAAATGAGTGTGGACCACAACATAGTATTTATACTCTTTCTGTTATTGTTTGCTTACTTTTTGTTTTCCTTCCCAGGTTATTTTTACCTTTTTTCTAAATCCAATTTTTCTTGTGCAACAAGATAACTATAAATATGTATACATAGATAGTACTTAACATATACTTTCATATATTTAACATGTATGGGACTACCTGCCATTTAGGGGAGAGAGTGAGGGAAGGAGAGGGAAAGTTGGGACAGAAGTTTTTGCAAAGATCAATGTAGAAAAATTACCCATGCATATATTTTGTTAATAAAAAGCTATCAAAAAAACCAAATTGGTGTTGATTCAAACCAGCTAACTGTGTAAGTGACTTAATAGACTTTATAAGCATTTTGTAAGAATAAAACTTTTAGTAATATCAATGAGATACAGGTGTGAGCAGAGGGGTAGAAAAAAGGCTATACAAATAAATAAATTCTGTGTAGAATTAGATATTGGCTTTTATTAAATTTGCAAATAACAATTAAAGGGAGTATTTTAGTATTCTGCTGATCCACAACTCCCAAGGAAAAAAACTGAGAAATTGTTGATTAAACTGTTTGGCAGAAACTTTGTCCAAGTATATAAAAAATGATAATTTCAAGACACACTTCATAAGTACTTAATATAGGCTTCTAGCTGATTCAGTATATCCCATATATTAGCAAGTGAGTTTTCACTGAAGTACATCATGAAATAAGTCTAGTAAAAAGATAGCTATGTTATTTGAAATACATATATGTGTAATATATGTATATACACACATGCATTTATATATCTATTTATATGTGTGTATATATATACAAAGAAAAAGATATTTTTCCTTCCTGTGGTTGTCTTACAAAATGAAAAACCAAATTACAATATGTGATTTTCAGACATCCCAGGATATGCAAGATTTTTGTCTTTGATAGGCCTATAACAAAAATTACTGAAAAGTACAAAAGGTCCTGTGTGTGAATTTATTAGTGACTATTTACCAAGTCACCTAGTGTTTTATAGGTTTACAGGAAAGCCTATTTCATCATCATTTCCTTCCACTGTTCCTCATTATAAGAGGAACTTTTAAAAAAATTGCCACTGGTTCCTCTCAACCTATATGAATTAGAGTGAAGATATCTTTTATATACAATTGAAATTTTTAAAGTGACAGGCTAATCTCATTCTTAAATGTCACCATTGTGCAATGTGTCCTAGATTCTATATATTTTCATTCCACTTTCCTATACAGAATGGAAGTAATCACCAACCTACTATCTTGCATTCCTCATGAAGAAAAGACAATTCACTGAAGAAGAAGAGATAGAAGAGAGAGAAGGAAAAAGAGACAGAGTAAAGGAGGGAGGAATGCAGGGAAGGAAGAAAAATTGAGGTAAGGTGTTTTGTGGTTGTTTTCAGGATGAAGGAAACATGGACATGTTTGTAGGCAGTAGAGAAGGAAAGATAAAAAATGTGAAAGGATAGGAATGGGGGGGCAGGATGAAAAAGGATCACTTAAACAAGGAATTAGTTGGAATTGACCTTAAAGTTCAAACTTGATCCCTTATTCACTATTTTTTTCAATACAACTTTTCTTTGATAATTCTCCAGGAAGCCTTACACAAATGTGGCCACTAGATGTCATCATGTAGCCCAGGGTGGGCTGGCAAATAATTTCCTCCTTAATCTTCTCTGTCTCCAGAGAAAGGAATGGAATAAAAGTCCTTTTGAAAACCTTTTTTCCCCATCTCAGTCCTTTTATCACAACAACTCTATTTACCAGACAGTCTCAGAGGTGAGATTTTCTTCTTTAGTCCCCTCTTTCTCATCTTATTCCCTTTTCCTTAGTGTAGGTATAAGAAGAGTCTTAACCCTAGGTGGGTGAGTGGGCTCAAGCAGCCATGGTCTCCAGGTGGGCTACACCCATAGGGGGAATGAGCTCATTCTTTTAGGACAGGGATTGCTAACCTTTCTTTTAAGTTTTCTGGCCCCTTTTGTCAGGGTAAAGCATAAGAACCCCTTCTCATAATATTTTTAAATGAATAAAATTAAATAATAGAATTACAAAAGAATAATAAATATTGTTATTATATAAAATATACACACGTGTATATAAATATATGTGTGTATATATGAGTATGTATGTATGTTTGAACTTTAAAGGCTTTAAAGAATCCTTGTCTATAGGAAAACAAAATTATTAAATTACTCCCATATTCATGTTCTATTGTTCTTCAGTTTTGGGAAAATTATTAAATCATTTATGACACCATCCGATAGCTCACTAGTCTCACCCACCTCAGAGGTGGAGAGGGTTATAAAAACCTCCAAGATAAAACTGGAGGTCCTAGTTTATGCAATCTTTGAGATATTCCAAAGGTGAAATCAACAGACCTTATCAACAATTGGCAATGAGGGTGAGAGAGAAAGTGAGTGAGGAGTCACTATCCTCTACTATATTGGAGGGGACTCCAATGTTGTAAGCCTGAAGGATTGGAGAATGGTGTTGCTTTCTATTATAATGGAGAATGATAGGAAAAGTATAGGGAAAGAATAATGAGTTTCATTATGGATATGCTAAGTTTAAGATATTTGTTGGTGAGAATCTAATGGAAATAAGAAAAGGTAGAGGTTACAATCTGTAGACTCAAGGGATAAATTGAATGAATTAATGAATGAATACTAGAGGGTCTTCTAGAGAAAAAAAAAAAAAAAAGCCCTTGCATGGACAGGCAGGCTTCTTTCACTTTATTGTACTTTATAGATATTGAAGGTTTGTTTTTTTTTTTTTTTTAAACAAATTGAAGGTTTATGGCAATTCTGCATTGAGCAGAGAAAAAAAAAAGTACCTGTGTTCTTACATCATGTGTGTGTGTCAAATTTTGGTAATTCTCACACTGTTTCAAAATTTTTCATTCTCTCTTACAGTGATCTGTGATCAGCAATGTTTGATGTTACTATTATAATTCCTTTGGGGAGTCATAGTACCTATATAAGATAGTGAATTTAATTAAAAAAAAAGATATCTATTGGACATCTAGTTTCAGTTATCTGAAAGGCAATTGGAGATATGCTATTGGAAGTCAGCAGAGAATATAGGGCAGTCTAGGTAGATTGGAAAAATCATTAGCAGAGATTAAATCTGTAAGGATTGATGAGATTACCAAGTAAACTAGTATAGATGGAGAAGAAAAGTAGATCCAGGTCCAAACCCAGTGGGATACCTATCTACAGTTTAGAGGATGGATCTGAAAGAGAATTTATCAAAGGAAATAAGTAGTCAGGAAAGAGAATCAGGAGAATGAGTTTTCTCAAAAACTTAGAAAAATGTATCAGGCATTAGAGGGTAATAAGTAGTGTCAAAGGCTGCAGAAGTGAAGGAGAAAGAGAACAGAGAAAAAGTGTAGGAACCTATAGTGGATAGCCTTTTCAAGGAGTTTGGGTACAAAGGGTGATAACAGAGAGAGATGGAGACACAAGAAAAGAGAGAGAGACAGAGACAAAGAGAGAAAAAGACAGACAGAGACAGAGAAGGAGGAATGCAAGAAGGGAAGAATAATTAAGAAAAGGGTTTTTTTGTTTGTTTTTAGGATAAAGGTGACACGAACATGTTTGTAGGCAGTAGAGAACAAAAGATTAAAAATGTAAAAGAATAGGGAGGGGGGGACAAGATGAAAAGGACTCACTTAAACAAGGAGTATGTTGGAAATAATCTTAAAGATCAAATCTACTTCTAATTACTTGAAGCAAGGATCTTTCCCATATAGTTAATGATCAGTCTGTCTTTAGCTTGTGTTTTGCTAGGAAAAAATTTGGAAATTTGCAAAGTCCTTTCCATCAGATCTAATGAGACCTCATTTTTGAAGGCGACATCTGTGAGATTACTTTCTTGAAAAATTCTTATAATAACCACTGGGGACAGTCTCCTAACATGTGATGATGTCATTCAGTTGGAAGATTTGTAAATAGCTTGATTTTCTTTGAGAGGAAAGAGGAGTAATTTGCACGTGGCTGAGCCTTCACAATGCCCCTGAATTAGAGTCACTATGGACACAATTGTTCACAACCAGTAACAATCTAGTCATTTGGGTTGACGTCTAAGGCAGTAAACAATGACAAATTGATTCACTTTCTCTTGGGTCTGTCTCTCTGGCTTGTGATATCAATACATTATCTTCATTAACAATAGCCCTTATCTAGCTCGGTCTCATTTCCCCAGCTGTGGCCCCTTGGGTCCTGTAACAATTGATGCTGAGAATGGGATGCTTCAAATCTGGGCTTATATAGTTCTCATGCTCTTTAATACAATTTCTCATTCAGTTGTATGCTAAACTGATGAGGAGTCAAGCAGTTGTCAATAACATTTCTAATATTTTGTAATTCAAACTGCTCCTCTTGGGAATGTGATTTTCTAACAATTTTTTTTAGTACTTATCCTTTGGGGAGTCTTTTTCTTTTCAATTGAGGCCTATCAAAAAATGATTTATGACCACTTCAATGCCAGGCCAGCTTGTTGCTGTCCTAGCTACTGATGCTGACTTATTTGACTACAAAACTTTAGTAAACAATAACGAAACTAACAAAACTCATACAATTATCTCAATAGATGCAAAAAAAAAAAAAGCATTAGATAAAATCCAACACCCATTCTTTTTTTTTTTACATATATATATTTATTTCATATACATACATTTCACATAAACTGTATTTCAATATAATTAATTTTCCTTTATAAAATCTATATATTTTATTCATTTAAATGTTATTGTTTTGTCCTTTGTTTTTTTATTTTTAATGCATAATTTTTTAAAATTAATTTTTATAATTATAACATTTTCTTTGACAGTACATATGCATAGGTAATTTTTTTTTTTTTACAACATTATCCCTTGTACTCCCTTCTGTTCTGAAATTTTCCCCTCCTTCCCTCCACCCCCTCCCCTAGATGGCAGGCATTCCCATACATATTAAATATCTTATAGTATATCCTAGGTACAATATATATGTGCAGACCGAATTTTGTTGTTGTTGTTGTTGCAAAGGAAGGATTCAGAAGATAAAAATAATCTGGGAAGAAAAACAAAACAAAACAAAAAAAAAACCCCAAAGCTCACAGTTTACACTCATTTCCCATGTTCCTTTTCTGGTTGTAGCTGATTCTGTCCATCATTGATCAATTGGAATTGGATTAGCTCTTCTCTATGTTGAAGATATCCACTTCCATCAGAATACATCCTCATATAGTATCATTGTTGAAGCAACACCCATTTTTATTAAAAATATTAGAAAGAATAGGAATAATGGAGTTTTCCTTAAAATGATCTCTAGCATCTATCTAAAACCATCAGCAAGCTTCATTTATAATGGGGACAAACTAGAACCATTCCCAATAAGATCAGGAATGAAACAAGGTTGCCCACTATCACCATTACTATTCAATATTTTATTAGAAATGTTGGCTTTGGTAACAAGAAAAGAAAAAGAAATTAAGTAATGAGGAAACCAAATTATCACACTTTTTAGATGATATGACACTATACTTAGAGAACCCTAAAGAATCAACTAAAAAACTACTAGAAACAATTCACAACTTTAGCAAAGTTTCAGGACACAAAATTAATCCACATAAATCATCAGAATTTTTACATATTACCAACAAAGTCTAATTTTAAAATAACTGTAGATAATATAAAATATTTGGGAGTCTATCTGCCAAGGCAAAGTCAGGAATTATATGAACACAATTACAAAACACTTTCCACACAAAGTCAGATCTAATCAATTGGAAAAATATCAAGTGCTCATGGGTAGGCCAAGAAAATTTAATAAAAATGACAATACTACCTAAATTTATTTATTTAGTGCCATACCAATCAAACTCCCAAGAAATTATTTTACAGATCTAGAAAAAATAGTAACAAAGTTCATCTGGAAGAACAAAAAGTCAAGAATCACAAGGGAATTAATGAAAAAAAAATGCAAATGAAGGTGGACTAGCTATACCAAATATAAAACTATATTATAAAGCAGTAGTCTCAAAACCATCTGGTACTGGCTAAGAAATAGAGTGGTTGATCAGTAGAATAGGTTAGATTCACAGGGCAAACTAATCAATAACTACAGCAATCTAGTATTTATCAAACTCAAAGACCCCAGCTTTTGGGATAAGAACTTACTATTTGACAAAAACTGCTGGGAAAATTGGAAACGAGAATGGAAGAAATTAGGGCTCAACCCACACCTAACACAACATATCAAGATAGGATCTAAATGGGTTCATTATTTAGATATAAAGAGTAATATCCTAAGCAAATTAGAAGAACATAGGATAATTTACCTCTCAGATTATGAAGAGGGAAAGAATTTCTGCTCAAAGAAGAACTAGAGATCAAATAGATAATTTTATTTATATTAAGTTTAAAAGTTTTTGTACAAATAAAAACTAAAAATTCGAATCTTGTCTTGCAGACTGGATTAGAAGGGAAGCAATAAACTGGGAAGACATTTTTTTACATTCAAGGGTTCTGATAAAGGCCTAATTTCTAAAATATATAGAGAATTAACTCAAATTTATAAGAATCCAAACCATTCTCCAGTTGATAAATGATCAAAGGATATGAACAATTTTCAGATGAAGAAATTGGAACATTTTTAGTCATATGAAAAGGTGCTCTAAATCACTATTAATCAGAGAGATGCAAATTAAGACAACTCTGAGATATCACTACACACTTCTCAGATTGGCTAAAATGACAGGAAAAGACAGTGACAAATGTTGGAGGGTTAGGGTTAGGGTTAGGGTTAGGGTTAGTTGTTGTTGTTAATTGTTGGTTGAATTGTGAACAGATCCAACCATTCTGGAGAGCAGTTTGGAGCTATGCCCAAAGTTATCAAACTGTGCATACCTTTTGACCCAGAAGTTCTCCTGGGATTATATCTGAGTAGATGCCTATCAGTTGGAGAATGACTGAATAAGTTATGGTATATGAATGTTATGGAATACTATTGTTATATAAGAAATGATCAGCAGAGTGATTTGGAGAGATTTACATGAACTAATGCTAAATGAAATGATCAGAACCAGGAGATCAATAACAAGATTATATGATGATCAATCCTGATGGGATGTGGCTCTTCTCAACAATGAAATGACTCAGACCAGTTCCAATGATTTTGTGGTGATGAGAGCCATCTACACCCTGAAAGAGGATTATAGGAGGAATAAAGATGACAACATAGCATTTTTACTCTTTTTGTTGTGGTTTGCTTGAATTTTATTTTCTCTCAATTTTTTTTTCTTTTTGATCTGATTTTTCTTGCACAGCAAAATAATTGTATAAATATTTATACCTATATTGGATTTAACACATATTTTTATTATATTTAACATATATTGGATTACTTGCCATTTAGGGTAGGGAATGGAGGGAAAGAGGGGTGTTTGATAACTAGCTCCCTGTGAAAAACTGTATTAGAATACATTTTTAAGTTCAGTCTATACTGTTAACATTTTCTCCATTACTTTCTTAAGCCTTAATAAATCAAGGTCTGATTTGTAATATTTGCTTATTTCTAAATATTATATAATAATAATAAAAACAATAAATAAATAATGTTTGCTATTTCTAGATATTCATGCTGAAAAATTGACAAGCTTCCATAAACCTATAAGAGTTGTCTCCAACACATACCTGGGTCTAAGTATTGGAAGTTCCTCTCCTCCCACATAAAACCTTAATCTGCCTCTCTTAAACTTACATGTAATGCTTTTAGTTCTTTCTTCTAGGACTGCACAAAAAAAGATGTTTTACATACAATAAGTATTTAATAAATGTGTGTTGAACTCCATAATCATAAAAGTATTGAAATATTTTACTATTAGCTCATCACCCAAAACTGGGGGAGATAGTTAACATGTTTGAAGACAGAACTGGTCACCCAAAATATAAAGACAGGCTAGAACACTGGGATAAATATGATTATATTAACATTAATAAAGTTCAAAAATATTGGGGAAGACATGCCTAGAGAGCAATTCATCTGAAAATAATCTGGTGGACTGCAAGCTCAATCTGAGCTAACAGTAAACTATTTCAATACTTTTATAGTTATGTTGAATGCAGTCATCAGAAGAGGCTCTCTTAACCTCAGTGACTCAATGGTTGGAGCATGTCTTGTGATATCTTTAGAAATTTTGGGGATTAGGAACCCATTGCTCTGACTAGATGTTATTACTCTCAAGACTTTGGTTATTTTGCAAAACAACTTAACTCCTTCCTGTGGCTCCTCCTCCCTAGCACCCAGTAAAAGTACATTTAAGCTTTGCTTTTTTCTTCCCTTTGGGACACTCCTGCACTCCAGTGCAGTACAGTGAACAGAATAGCAGTTCTCTTGCCTTTATTGAAGGCTCTTCTGATACTCCTCTTTATTTCAAGTTGATGATTATGTGAATACACTGATAAGAAGATTCCCTCCAATATTGTAAATAAATCAGTGGGGTCAAAGTCAAATGGAAATCAATCCCTGTGGGCTGCATATTGACTTAGAAAACCACAAATGAACATCATCTATGTTTTACTGTAATTGTATTTATTTTGTTACTCTCAATTACATTTTAATCTTGTATAGGCCTGAACTCTGGAGTTTTGCAACCAGGCCAGGAGTTTGACATCTCTGGGGTGTATCATATCTCAGATATGTTTTGTTTTCCAGTTTGAGCTTTGTCTATGTCCTTGCACAAATCCTCCATGAGGGACTGCACAATGGGGTTTTTCTCTAGCTTAGAGGAAGTGTTTTTTTCACCACACACTGTGCTGTTTCCCTGAAAGCTCAAGTCTGGTGTACATCAAGACTTATGCTTCTTCCTAAACAAATTCTTCTGTTATAAACAGGCCTAGTAAAGAAATTGCAAAAGGAAATAATGTGAATAAATCATTTAAAAAGTCTACAAATTGAGCCTGAACTCAGTTTATATATGAACTGTATTAGTGTGTTTGTGTGTATATACATGAGTGTGTGTATGTATATATGTATAAATATATGTGTGTTTACATATATATATATATTTGAAGATTAAAATTTTAAAGTCTCTTATGAGCTCTGACACTGATGGACAAATCCCCTTCCTCTTTATTTTCTGTGCCTCACTTTGTACATTTGCCAAATGAGAGACTAGGATTCTTAAACTTATTCCACTTATGACCCCTTCTCACCTAAGAAATTTTTACACAACCCTGTCTGGAATCTGAGCCAAGCCATTTCTGGCAGTGTTCTTGCACGTGCAGTGCAAAGGATACATGGTGTGTGTTCAGTACCAAGACTACAGTAAAGTCATGCAGTGCAACACAGGCAAGAACTGCCAGAAACACCTTGGATTCATTACGTGTTTGGTTTAAATTAATTTTTGGACGTTGTGTTCAGAAACCTTTTATTGTTGCTAAATATTTTACAAATCCCCCATTCAGTTACACTGAGGGGACATGATGCCAGTTTGAGGTCCCTTCCAATTCTAAATTATATGATTCTAGAAACATTAGAAGTTAACTAGTCAAATTTCCTCATTTGATAGAGGAAAAATTTTAATCTTAGAATCTCAATTTAAATGAATTGCTGAAGGTCTTTTTTTTTTTATTAAAGCTTTTCATTTTCAAAACATGCATGGATATTTTTCATCATTAACCCTTGCAAACCCTTGTGTTCCAATTTTTCCTCCCCTTCCTCCAACCCCTCCCCTAGATGGCAAGTAATCCAATATGGGTTAAATATTGTAGAAATGTATGCTAAATCCAATACATGCATACATATTTATATAATTACCTTGCTGAATAAAATAAAATCAAACAGGAAAAAAAATGAGAAAGAAAATAAAACGCAAGCAAACAACAACAAAAAGAGTGAAAATGTTGTGTTGTGATCCATACTCAGTTCTCACAGTCCTCTCACTGGGTATAGATGGCTCTTTTCATCATATGGTCATTGGAACCGGTCTGAATCATCTCAATGTTGAAGAGAGCCACATCCATTAGAGTTGATATGAAAATCTTTAAAAATGAAATCAAGGATTTTAAATTTGATCCAGGAGATAACAGATGCCAGTGAATTTGATTGAATGGGATAGGGGAAGTCATATGGTAAGATTCCTACTTTAGGAAGATGAATTTGATAGCTGAGAAAACTGAACCTCAGAAGGATTAAGTGAACTATTTGGATTAAGTGAATGTTGCATAGTCACTCAGTAACTAAAGTGCAAGAGACAGTATTTGAATCCGGTCTTCCTATCTCCAGGTTTAATACTATTCATCATACCAGGTGTTTCCATCTTTTTCTGTTGCCATACTACTTGGCTTTCAGTAATGGCTTTATTCAATATGAAAGGAAATGGATTCGAGGGTTTTCTATGCACATAGTACAGTCTTCATTTTATCAGTATGTTGCTCAACTATTAAAACTGTGAAAAGACCCTTTGTATCGCGTGGCTACTGATGGCTTCCTTCTAAGTAGGACCTGGCCTTTCATCCCCACCCAGAATGTGCCACTGACTTGCTGCCAGGAAGCCTCTTTGCAATAACAAAGGAATGGATGATTCAGCAGTCACAGGAAAGCCTCCCTTGATTCCACAGCTGCCAATCTGTCGATTTCCATGTGCTCTGGGATGCCTGCACATTAGGGGAGTTTCCAACATTGTTTTGATTCCTTTTCCTGATCCTTTCTCTTGACCAGCCCTTTCTCCCAGAAAATATCACAGGTTTTCCATAAGGCTTAAAACAAAACAAAACAAAACCAACAACCCGAAGGGAAAATCTTAGTAGTTTCCACGGGCACATGGTTTTTATCCCCAAAAGTCCCCTCTAAAAAAGAAACAACAAGCTCCAAAAACCTCATCCTCTGATTCTCTTACATTCTAAAAATACAATGAATCTCAAGGCTACTAAAAGAAATCCTCAACTTTCCTTTCATGGTAAAGTGCCAAGCCTGCTATGTTGTTCCTGCCCTTGGCATTTTAAAACAAGAAACAATATTTTTCTTTTGTTCATTCATCTATTCATTCAGGGTTATTTTTTACGTTCCCAGGCTATGAGGTTCCCACCCTGCTTCCCACTCTTCCATGGCTTGGCTAGTCTCCTCTGGTCCCCAAACTGTATTCCTTGGTGAGTACTTTAGTTTCTCCCATATGTAATATAGTTAAAGGTGGTTAGCCACAGAGTGAGGGAGAAAGCATTTCCCAAGTTTTTTTTCTTCTGGTCTTCTATTACTCTACTTTCCCATTCTAGTTGTTCAGAAATTTTAATTATTAGAGTCACTCTCAGGTTAGGGAATTGCTGCCAGAAGGCAAATTACTGTATGAAAATCACTGTATGTTCCATCAGAGAAGAAATAGTGTCCTCATTTAGCCTTCTGCTATTAGTTCATGAGTTGTAATAATAATAATAATAATTCACATTTATATAATTTAAAACAATTTTATTTTTCCCTATCTACATGTTGAAGCAATTTTTAAAAATTTTAAAAAATTTTTTAAAAAAAGCAAAATTTTAAAATTCAAAAAATGTTTGAGTTCAAATTCTATTCCTCCCTTTATTTTATCCTCCATGAGATGGTAAGCTATCCAATATAGTTTATACATGTGCAATCATGTAAAACTATATGATATTTTGAATTTGACAAAATGCTTTCCTTCACAACAACCCTGTGAGGTAGGTAGTACAAATATTTTTATTCTCATTTTATATACTTGAGTCTGGGATTTGGAGGGCTGAAGTGATTTTAATCAATCATTTAATCAATAAGTATTTATTTATTAAACTACTCTGACAGACATTGTGCTAGGAAGTGGGGATTGAGAAACAAAAATTAAACAATTTTTGCTCTAAAGAAACTTTTATTCTATTTTGGGGAGGAGGAGCAGGAGTAGAGAACATATCCATGTATAAATATATACAAAATAAATATGGAATAAAAATCAAAAGATACCAATGATAATAGAACTAATAAGTAGCAGAACTTAGACTTGAACTAAGATAGGATTTCTTGATCAGATTTGCTAATTTTCATCTCGGAAAATATTGGTTTATTGAAGGTCTCCTCTAGCTCTAAACCTTATAGAAATGTAGGGTATGAGTAGTGGTACCATATATCTGCAGTTAGTGCTTTTACTTTTTTTCACAGTAGTCATAGGAGGTAAGAAGTACAGGTTTTATCCTATTTTACAGAAAAAGAAACTGAGGTTTGTAGCTGTTAAATCAACTTACAAATATGCAATTAGAAAGTGACAGAGCACATAGCCATAGAGCCAGATTTTGGAGAATAGGCCAATTTGCCATTTCTACCCACCTATCTTTGAAAAAGCATCTCAGAATTTCCATCAACTGTACTCTGTAACTGAAATATGGCAAACTATCACCATAAAATTTTTGTATATTGGTAAAAGAGTAGGCATAGCAGAAAAATCAGTATATAAATTACCTTTCACTCTCCTGTCTTAGCTAATATATTTTTCCACTAATAAATATAAACCATAAGAGACAAAAGAGACTTTTCTCAATTCTTTAGAAAATATTGCCATGAGGGCAGCCAGGTGGCGCAGTGGATAGAGCATCAGCCCTGAAGTCAGGACGACCCAAGTTCAAATCTGGTCTCAGACACTTAACACTTCCTGGCTGTGTGACCCTGGCCTCAAAAAAAAAAAAAAAAAAAATTGCCACATCTATCTTCTATTTATTCAGAAATAGAACTTTTGGGTAAAACATAGAAAGCCCATATTTCTCATTAATTATTCAAACTTTTGATTCTAAGCCACTTGATTTTCTGTTTAAACTAGCAAAAATAAGTTTAAAAATTGGACAATTTTATTTCCTTTTAAAAACTAATTAATGGACACCACCAAAACACTTACCCAACAGTAAAACATATTTTCTTATAAATATACATAAATAGTCATTCCTAAAGTGTAGCTAAAAAGTTCTTTGAACTTCTGGAGTCTTACAAAGGAGATCCATTTAAAAAAAAAAAGAGGGTAATTAAATTTAGGATACTATATTTATCCTTTTGCAAAATGCTTTACTAGAAACAACTTATATGACTTAAAGCCAGTACGGAACTTAGATTTGGAACTGAGGGTGGAAAGAGGAAGACATTGTTCACCTGAATTTCATTTGAATAGAAATAAGTTACTTCCAACTTTGTGTATTCTCACTGTGCATTAAATCAGAAGCTCTTCAATAAAAGTGGGATGGATTGAAGCAGAAAATTATTAAGTAATTTATCTAGTTATTAATCAATCCATTATTTAATTATTAAATAATTTAAGCAAATTATTAAATGATGCATAAAATAGAGGGGCATGTGTTTTGTATAAAGATATAAAAGCAGTCATGGATAGGAGTACTGCATCTGATCAGGAAGACCTGAGTTCAAATTTGAACTTAGATCATTATTAGTTTTGTGATCCTGAGCAAGGCATTTGATCCTTGTTGGTTTCAGTTTCCTTATTTCTAAAATAAGTATAATAATGGCACCTACTTTCCACTTACTGCTTGTAAGGACAAAATAGGATAATATTTGTAAAGTATTTTGCAAACCTCAAAGTGTTATATTAGAGTTATTTTTTTAAATGAAATGCTCGGGGTCAGAGAACTTGATTTCAAATCCTCTCTCTTATATTTACTATTTATATAGTCTTGAGCAAATCAATGTCTCATAGGTCTCAGTTTCTTCTTGAAAACGAAGGGTTTGGACTAGCTATATAATCTTATAAAAATATATTTTGTAGACATTGGAATCAGAAAAGAAGAGAAATGGTTGTAGAAATTATTTTGAATATACAAAATATGTTTCTTTCCAGTTCAGCCAAAAAGCTAATGGTGAGCCCCAGGAATATGATAAATATTGTGAATGGGCAGTTTCAGGAAGTTGAGGTCTGGGCCAGCCTGAATGAGTACAATTTTGCATTTTAAGCTCAACCACAGAAAGCCTCAAAAGTATCTATTTCACAGAATTCTACAGAGCTACAAACATTGATTGCTATATTACTATGATATAAGAATCACTTTTGTTTTTAGACTCTTCAGGAGATTTAATAATATTTATTTTAATCATATAATATATATTAGAGGTTACAATTTAATCATATAATATCCATTAGAGTTTACAAAGCATTTTACATTCTTTATTTCATTTAACCCTAACTCTAATCCTAACCCACAGCAAACTAACCTTATAAAGTAAGTGGTGCAAATAGTTACTTCCATTTTGCAGATTCAAAGAGTATCAGTGATTTTGAGGTCACAGAGGATTAAGGGTTTGAACCCAGATCTCCCAGTCTCTGAATCCAGCATTCTTTACACTCCTCAGAGCTCTCATCACAGTTTTTCACCTAGTCAACAAGCATTGATTAAGCCCATCCTGGATGCCAGGCTCTATAAAAACTACCAGATAGAGCCAAAGTTCTCAAACACAATTGCATTTATTTCACTGAGCTTGTGGCTGATTCTTTCAGCATCAATCCTGCTTAAAGTAACCATATTCCTATACATTGGCTCTCAGAGAAGTTTAATAATCAGTGATTGAAAGTTGTCTTTTTTTCCCTTAACAAAGTAAGAGATGCTGCTCTCTGGTAGCAGAGAAATCCCAGGCCAAACACCTGAAATCTGTCATTGAGTGTAATTACTAAAATCAGCTTTAAATATAGGATTCCTGTGAGCATCCCACAAATATTGTTGTCCTTTCAAAATCCCCTTGTAATTTATGCAAATTTGGCCTTTTCTTTATAGCAATATTTCTCTCTGTGTGATAGCTATTAGCTAAAATTCAAAAGATCTGAGTTCTGGGTTCTATCAATTACTGGCTATGTGATTTTGGACAAGTCACAAACTATTTGAGCCCATTTTCTGCAACTATAATATGGGCATAATAATACTTGTACAAATTTCTTCATAGGATTGTTGTTGGTATCAAAAGAGATATGATGTATAATGTGGACAAGTAGAATAATTGAATTTTGAGCTGGAAGAGTTTTAGAAATCAACTAGTCCTTTCCCTTCACTTTACATTTGAAAAATAGGGTCAGAATGTTAAAATGTTTTGTGGCAATAAAACATCATACAAATGTGAGTCATCATCATCACCATCGACAAGTTACCTTATTCTCATCTTTTATCATTTTGTTATTCATTTGTGCCTGACTCTTCATGATTCCTTTTTGTGTTTTCTTGGCAAAGATACCAGAAAGCTTTTCCATTTCATTCTTTAGCTCTTTTTATAATACCTTCAGACCTACATTTTATGAATATGAATTTGAAAGGTGTGTGAGAATGGATTAGAGCAAAGAAAAAATTGGACAAGAAGATCAATTAGGAGGCCATAACAGTAGTAAAGGTGAGTAAATTGTGAGAAAGTGAAGGCAAGAGTGTGGATAATTGTTCTCCACATCCCACACCCACACCCTTCCTGAAAATGTGGTTGTGAAAGGGAGGAAAGATATAAGATGATAGATTAAGTGATTGGCAGAGTTAAGGAAAATGCTTTTAAGGCTGGATGGCATTTAGGCATGTGATTAGACAGCAAAGAAAAAGCCTATGGATCTTAAATTTTAAAAAAATTTTTAAAATTTAAATTTAAAAAATAAAAATAAATGTTTAGAAATAGAGAAAATAATGAAAGGGAAAATTTCCCAGAAGAGATGGAACATTCCCCAAAGAAGAGTTGGCAATGGCAAAAAGAAAGATCACCGCATCCTCTGAGACCAGAGAAAAAATTGGGTGATGATTTTGAGGTGATGCAAGTGTGCAATTGCAGAGAAGAGGGAGTTTACATAGTCTCACCTTTTTCAGTGCTGTATGAGAAATACCATGTTGAGAAAAAGAAGTGATGTGGGTGATAATAGTGCAATGCAATTAAAAAGGATCGTTAAGTGGATGAATAGAAGAAAGTTTTATTCTTTCTTTGCCTTTGTTCCTTTTCTTTCTTTTCATTTATTTCCTTTTTTATCTTTTTGCTATAATTAGTTTTTCTAACACTGTTAGACAACAGTAGTAACAATAAAGATGTTTACATTGGAGAAGTGCTAGTTTATTCTATTGTATAATGGTGGCTTTTGGTTTTTAGATGGCTGTGACTTACCATCTTAAAGAAAGATACATTTATTTTTCTCAAAAATAGTTATTGAATTTTTTAAAAAAGGCTTTTGCAACACCTCTTGATATAATCATATGATTTTTGCTATTGACATAGGATTTTAAGGTTTGCAAAGTGTTTTACATTTTTAATTGATCTGGTCCTTATAACTCTTTGAAGTAGGTGCTACTAATATCTCCATTTCACAGATGAAAAAACTGTGGCTCTTACAGGTTAAGTGACTTGGCCATGGCAAAACAACTAATATATCAACTAGGATTTGAACTCAGGTCTTGCTAATTTCAAGTCCAGTACTTTTTCCTGTGCCAACTAGCTTCCTGGGAAATCAATAAATAGTCTTCTTTCTGTGTTCAGAAGTTTAGACAAAAACAAAAACAATTATTCTTCCAGGGTAAAAACTGAAATTTTGGATCATATAAATGATTCACACTGAATAAAGATTGTATTCTTGTGTTCCTATGATTTTACACTTTATGAAGCATTTGGGAACCATATGGGGAAAGAGTATAAGATATTATTCTTTCTATTAGGTTATCTCTTAAATATGCATGTAGGCCCTCTGAAGAGTTTCCAAAATGAGAAGTATGATGCCTTCTTAGTCTTTTGAATAAATTTCCCCTTCTCATCATACCAGAGGTACCTCATTTTTAGCTAGAATTTGCTTCCTTGCATGCCTCAACTGATATTGGGGGTTGGCTTTAACAAGACCTTTGCAATGTCCTTTCAGGAAATAGAGCTTACATTCTTTCAATATGTGGCACAAGTCGCAAAAGTGGCACGATGGGACTTTTAGTTTCTGCTTTCCAATTCCTGCAAGGATTTTTTCACATCCATGTGTGGTTCTCATCATCATTGACTTTTCCAGTGAGAATAAGAACATGGGTAGGTAGTTTGGACAACAAAAGAGATCAGTTACTGTGATCTGTTTTCATTTTTCTTTTTGTTTTGACTTTTCAATGATGCAAACATTCCCCTTGGGTTTCCACCCAGTGTTTTCTTTGTGTGGCTCAAAATAGTTTCTCTAATTACATTACAAACCAACTTTATGTGTGTGTGTGTTTAAAAGAAGAGACCTAAAACCACTTAATTTGATGCAATAAATTCATTTAAATTTGTCATGGGGTAGCATGGAGCAGCATGAAGAACTCTGAACTTTGGGTGCTGAACTTGGCATTAGTTATGAATTATATTCCAGTTCTGCCTCATATTACCAATATGACCTTGGAGTTCTGCCATTTTTTAGCAGTATAATTTGGGAGAGATCATAGAAAACTCTCTGTATTTCGGTTTACTCATCTGTTAAATGAGGGGATTGATTTAGATAATTTAACTCTAGATAGTTGTAGATCTAGAATCCTGTAACTATTTGCTAAAAGCCTGTGGTAATAGCATGGTAGATTGTAAAGGAAATAAAAGTAGAAGACATGGCCTGTACCTTAAAGATGCTTCTACTCTAGTTGAAAAGGTTTAGTGAATACACATAAATGGTTAAATAACAATATGAAGCATGATGATTAAACACAAAATAAGGGTTATGGATAATAAATGCTATTGTACCACAGTGGAAAGAATAATCATTTGGGAGTCAGAAACTAGATTAGCCACTATATGTTTGATCTTGGACAAGTTACCTGTAAGCCTTAATTTATTTTCTTTAAAGTAAAGAATTTGATCTATGTAGATAACTTTAAAAGTTCTTTCCCATATGTCTATGGGGAGAAACTAATATAGCTTAATGGATAATGCATTGGAGTTGGGCTCAGTCATACTTAAGTGTGAATTCTGCTTTAGAAACTTAGTAACAGCTGTATTTCCCTGGCCAAGTCACTTAACCGATCTGTAACTCATTTTCTCATCTATAAAATGGACATAATAATAGTACCTACATTACAGGGGTGTTGTGAGAACAAATTAGTTAATATATAAAAATTGCTTTTGTAAATTTTAAAGTTTTTCTTTGATCAATCAATAAAAATTTATAAAGTATCTACTATTTATTTACCAATTATGGGCAGCTAAGTGGCACAATAAATGGAACTCTGGGCCTATAGTCAAGGAAGATCTAAGTTCAAATCTGGCCTCAGTTTTCCTCAGTTCTTCATCTGTAAAGTCAAATGAAGATTGAATGGCAAACCATTCCGGTATCTTTGTCAAGAAAATCCCAAATGAGATCACAAAAAAATCAGATATGACTGAAAAATGACTAAGCCACAACAAAATTTGCTTCTGGAGGCACTAAGAAGTCAATGTAGTTTATTGAGTAAAGGAAAGAATGACATGACTAAACCTTTGCTTTAGGAAAATCATTAGTGGCTGAATGGAAGATGGATTGAAGTGGGGAGAGGCAGGTAAAGTCGCCATCAGGCCGTTGTAATAATCAAGGTTTAAGATGATGAGGGCCAGCACTAAAGTCAGGATAATGTCAAAAGAGAAGAGGATGTATTCAATAGATGTTGCAACAAGAATGAAAATCCCCAAGTTCACAACTCTACAGAGCATTTCTGCTTTGTAGAGATTTAGCACATACATTATGCAGTGTTTACCATCTCAGGTTTGGGTTTTTTTTTTTTTTTTTTTTTTTTTTTGAGCATGTGTTTTTGTTATTAGCACATTTTCTTGTTAATTGAGTTTTCTAGCATAATAAGCAGGGTGGGCAATGATTTTGTTGTAATTGGAAAACTAGTATTACTTTGTTTTTCTCTATTGAATCCAAATAGGCACTTGTAAGAAATGTATTCACTTCAAAAGGGGAGAAGGTAAAACAAATAAAGAGAAAGAATCTTTTATACTATCTAATATTTATTAATAGGATCCTTTCATCTTTTGTAAAAACATCTCTGGGAACTTTTAACAATTGTATGTGGCTCAAAACAAGAATAAATGTGTTTTAACTTTAAGCTTAGATTCTTAGCAGTTCACTGACTAATTCCATTTGTTAGAAAGTCAAGAACAAAAGAGTATTAAAGTAACATTCTTTACAATTAATCTATCTTAATGGACACAAAGCCTAACACACCTTTTGAAGGAAATACAAAATATACACCTACCTGACTTTACATATTTCTAGGGTTAATTCACAGGATAGAGGGCTTTGATTTAGTGGATGGAGGGCCAGTCATTGAATCAAAAAGCCTCAGGTTCAAGACCTCCTTCTGATAACATTCTAGCAATATGACTATGGGCAGGTGATTTAATCTCAATGCTGCAGGCTTGA
The DNA here is from genome assembly GCF_048593235.1 of Sminthopsis crassicaudata. Taxonomy (NCBI): domain Eukaryota; kingdom Metazoa; phylum Chordata; class Mammalia; order Dasyuromorphia; family Dasyuridae; genus Sminthopsis; species Sminthopsis crassicaudata. Next base: position 137,941,276 of record NC_133620.1, read on the forward strand.
AATTACCATAAATAGAGGAAATTATCATACTGAAAGTTTTTTACACAAATAAAATCACAAGACCAACCCAAAATTTAGAGAATAACTTAATTAAACATGTGGCAAATATCAAAAGTGGAACTTGGTCAAATGAGAGCACTTGGAAAAGCTTTTGTAGAAGAATACAAGAATATCATTTTTTGGAGGAATATCAGAATATGAGAGGTGGAAGAACCTTAAAATTCATCTAGTTCTTTTATTGGGAAGAGGAGGAAACTGAAGCTGGCTCAGAAAGCCAGATGGCTTCTCAGATCTACTGCTTTCAGGTCCCCTGATCTCTCAGATGATTGTAAGATTCATAATTTGTCAGACAGATGACTGAGAGCTAAAGAGCAGGTAGATTTAAGTGAGGGAGTCAGAGTGAGGGAGTCAGGACAGACAATTCAGAGAATTTGCAATGGATGATGAGATGAGGACTTATAGGTGAATAATGGGTATTAGAAAGATAAAGCACTGGCCAGCAGACAAAAAGATGTATGAAAAACAAGGGATGGACATTTTCAGAGGGGTCATGATGAAACATGCTATCCATTACCAGATAAAGAGGTATCAGACTCAGAGAACAGATTGAAACATATTTTAGGGGAGAATGGCTAATGGAGATATTTGTGGGGTTTTTTGATTATACATATTTCTAATGAGTTTTGTTTTTCTAGTTTTTTCAGTGAGTGGAGAAAGGAAGAGAATTGATAAATAAAAAGAAAATTGAATTTAAAAAATTTTAAGAGAAAAAAGGCGGAATAGAAGGGAAAGAGGGTTCTTACTGCAGGCAATAGATGGAAGGAAAGTCAAGTGTAAAGTGAATCTAGAGGATCCCCAAGTTGACAAAAAGGATTCAGTCAAAGGGACTAGTTAAGAACCGTGACTTTTAGGCAGAAAATCAAGATGGGAACTCATACACTTTAGGGTAGAGTTAAAGGAGAAAACAGCAAACCTAATTATTAAAAATTGGATACAATTCCAAGGACTTGATCACAAGGTTTGATTTCATTACTGGAAATGGAGTACCAATTCAGAGTGGGGCTAGTAGCAAACCTGCTAATTTATGACTCCTTAAATCCCCTTAAAAGATTAGTTTTAGGGGCAGCTAGGTGGCACAGTGGATAGAGCACCAGCCTTGAATTCAGGAGGATCCGAGTTCAAATCTGTTCTCAGACACTTAACACTTCCTAGCTGTGTGACCCTGGGCAAGTCACTTAACCCCAGCCTTAAAAAAAAAAAAAAATTAGTTTCAAGGTCTGGGTTTGGCCTAAAACTAAGGATATAGGTTAAATGGATTCATGGAGAAAGTAATAGGGTTTCAGAGGCAGGGAGGCAATCAGATTATTTAAACAAGATAGATAGCATCTCTGAAAATTTACAGTGATTTGTTCACTTTTCTTTCTTTTTTTGTTCTTGTGGTCAAGATCGAGAGAAGTAGGCTAGATGATAGGTGGTTTAGAGAGTCATTCAGTGACAAAAGAATAGTTAATAGTTACAAGAACACCTCTAGTACAATGGCCCAGGGTTCTAGCCTTGGTCTTCTGCCATGTAATATTTTTATCCACTGACTTAGATGAAGAAATATAAGGTCTAATTATAAAATGTGCAAATGATACAAAATTGGGAGGAATAGATAACACATTAGGCAATAGATTCAGAACCCAAATAATATTGACAGGCCAGAACAATCAACAGAGTTTATTCAAACACTGACATGAACCTATGATCACAATAACGTGAAAATTTCTTCCAATGATACAGATCATAACCCAACCATACCTACTTATTATGCTGGAGCCTTTTGTCTATGCTATCCCTTAAATTTGCTGTTGAAGCTATTTTTCACTTTCTCTTGAGGTCACAAGGATGCTTATGGAGTTCTTGGCCTGTCCATTGGTCAGTCCGGGTTTTAGTCATATAACAAGTTCACCTTCTTTTTGATTCATATATATCTGTATCATTTGCATCACTTCTCTTTGATAAAAATATTAGGAGAGGACAAGAAATCTTTTTTAAAATAACATTCTGTAGTAGACCACATCTTTATCATCACACATTTTGATTGAAAGATAGAGAATGCAAATCCCACTGTACTTTTTGCTTGTTGACTAATTTGATCAGTTAGAAAATGCTGCTTTAAAGACTTTCCAATGAGTTGTCTCCCACATACATGTCAAAAGTACACAAAATTCCTTGATAAATGTAACAATAGAGATATGCTTTTATTATTATCTGTTCAGTAATCGTTAATATTAGGCAAGACATAAAACAGATAGAGATAGGCTTGCCAAAAGAGACATGGAGAAGATCCAGCAGAGAGTCTAAGTTTAGAAGGGATTCCCAAAGGATGATGAAGTTCTCCATATGTTCCTATTTGCAGATTGGCAATGGATAGAAAGTAATAGGATGGATTTTTAAATACTAAAATCCTAAACTTGTGTTAAAGAAAAATCAACTGATCAAGTAAAAGATAGAGGAAACATGGGTAGATAGTACATATAACAAAGCTATGTGGTTGTCACTGTTGAGGCTCAATATGAATCTACAAGGTAATATGATACTCACAAAAGTTAATGCTATTATTCTAAGTTATATTAGCAGAAACATAGTGTCCCAAATAAAGGAGATGCTAGTTGGGTCACATCTCTTCAAGACACCACATTTAGTAAAACAATATAGAGAACATTCAGCAAGTGTTAACTTGGATGGTGAATGGGCTTGAAAATTATGTCTATGAAGATCAATCAAAAGAACTGGAGATGTTTTCAAATATAAATTCATCATATATATATTATACATATGCATATATATATAATCTTTATATATATATGTGTATACATCATACATTTCAATATAAATTCACCATAAAGTACTTTTGCACTTATTTCAGATCTTATAGAAAGAACCAACAATGAGTTATAGAGAACCCAATCTAGTTCCATACTTCATATATGGAAGATATTATACTATATCTTGAAAATCAGAGCTAATAACCACACTTTTAACACTTTGTGTTAAAAATAATGGGGTATTGGATTCATGATCTAGACATAAAGAATGCTATTATAGGGGCAGCTAGGTTGTACAGTAGATAGAGCATCAACCCTCAAGTCAGGAGGACCTGAATTCAAATTTGACCTCAGACACTTAACACTTCCTAGCTATGTGACCCTAACCAAATCACTTAAACCCAACTGCATTAAAAAATGTTATTATAAACAAATTAAAAGAATCTATCATAGTTTAACTCTCAGACCTGTGGAGTTTGTGACCAAAGAAGAACTAGAGATCATTATTGATTACAAAATAGTTAATTTTGATTATATTAAGTTAAAAAATTTTTGTACAAACAAAACTAATGAAGACAAGATTAGAAGGGAAGTAATAAACTGGGAAAACATTTTTTTCATCCAAAAGATCTGATAAAAGCCTAATTTCTAAAATATACAGAGAATTGACTCAAATTTATAATGGTTCAAGCCATTCTCCAACTGATAATCAAAGGATATGAACAGACAATTTCCAGATGAAGAATTTTAAACTATTTTGTAGTCACATGAAAAGGTGTTCCAAATCACTATTGATCAGAGGAATGCAAATTAAGACAACTCTGAGATACCACTACATTCCTGTCAGATTGGCAAAGATGAAGGAAAAGATAATGACAAATGTTGGAGGGGATGTGGGAAAACTGGGATATTGATACATCGTTGGTGGAGCAATTTGGAACTATGCTCAAAAAGTTATTAAACTGTGCATACCCTTTTGATCCAGCAGTGTTTCTATTGGGCTTATATCCCAAAGAGATCTTAAAGGAAGGAAAAAGACCCACATGTGCAAAAATGTTTGTGACAGCCCTTTTTGTAGTGGCAAGAAACTGGAGAGTGAGTGGATGCCCATCAGTTGGAGAATGGCTGAAGAAGTTATGGGATATGAATGTTATGGAATATTATTGTTCTGTAAGAAACAACCAGCAGGATGATTTCAGGGAGACTTGGAGAGACTTACATGAACTGATGTAAGTGAAGTGAGCAGAACCAGAAGATCGTTATACATGGCAACAAGAAGATTATACGATAATCAATACTGACGGATGTGGCTCTCTTCAATAATGAGATGATTCAAAACAGTTCCAATTGTTCAGTGATGAAGAGAGTCATTTACACCCAGAGAGAGGACTGTGGGAACAGAGTATGGAGTACAACATAGCATTCTCACTTTCTCTGTTATTTGCTTGCATCTTGTTTTCTTTCTCAATTTTTCTTTTTCTTTCTTCTTGATCTGATTTTTCTTGTGCGGCAAGATAACTGTATAAATATGTATACATGTATTGGATTTAACATGTATCTCAACATATTTAACATGTATTGGACTACCTGTCAGCCAGGGAAAGAGGTGGGGATAAGGAGAGAAAAATTTGGAACAAAAGGTTTTGCAAGGGTCAATGTTGGAAAAATTACTCATGCATATGGCCTGTAAATATAAAGCTTTAATTAAAAATAGCAAAAAAAAAAAAAAAAAAAAAAGAATAACAGGGCACGCTTTAGGTCAGGTTTAAGCCCAGAAAAAGATTCAGATGAAATTTCAAATGGCAATAGGATGATTAATGTCTCAAGAAAGATGAAAAAGTGGGAAGTTTCAAAGAAGGCTCAATTTAGGTGTGAGTGGACAGAAGTTTGGGAGAGAGGCCAGATGAAGACACACCCAGGGTGAATGTCATTTCCTGACATTGGTGAGCTCCTGAAATTGGTGTTCTGAAAAAACACAAAACAGTCTAATTATACTTTGTTTTACTTCATTGGGATGTTTGGGTGAAAGAGCAAAGTAGAAGCATAGAAATAATACTACTATAATTCATATTTATATAAATCTTTAAGGTTTTCAAATGCTTCATATACATTGTCTTAAAGTGGATAGGCCACTAGATGGGAATATAGGAAGAAAAGGGTTCAAATCCCAATTTAGTGACCCAAGATAATTCCAATAGATTTGGGATGCCCTCTGTATTCAGATGTGGATTAAAACATACTATTTTCACCTTTTTTGTTTATTTGTTTGTTGTTTTTTTTTCCTGGTATGTTTTTTCCCTTTTGTTATGATTTTTCTTGCACAATATCACAAATATGAAAATGTGTTTAAAATAATTTACATAATTTAGTCTATATCAGATTGCTTGCTGTCATGGCGAGATGAGAAGGAAGGGAGGGAAGGAGAAAAAAATTGGAATCCCAAATCTTACAAATGAATATTAAAAACTATCTGAAAGTTTTTATGTAATTGTAGTAATTAGAATAATAATATATTATTGAGGAAAAAAAACACCTTAGCTTGGATATCCTATCATTTAGTGAAGAAACATTTATTAATTACTTTTCAGGTGCTGTGCTAACCAAGATGGGTGAAAACCATGGGACCTACATTCAGAGAGCTCAAATTCTAATGGAAGAGAAAATTTATAAATTGTAATGTGTACATATAAGATATTTACTCTGTAATTGAGAAGTCAGGAAAGATTCTAGAGTGAGTGAAAAAAGAAATTAAAAGTGCAGACAGTGAGTTTTGATCTGAGTGTTGACAGTCAGAGAAGCCAAAAGTCTGCTCTACACAATAATTTTATTAATGCTGTGAGATAAGTAGATTTTTTTTTCTTCTGAATCATGATTGAATTGGTATAAGATATTCAAGGTGAGGAAATTCCTTTAACCAAAGTGGATGAGTAACTTTGTAATTTGTCATTTATTCTTTTTGGCTATGTTTGACCCTTCTGACTCCATTTAGGGTTTTCTTGGCAAAGATGATTTATCATTTCCTGCTCCAGCTCATTTTACAGATGAAGAAACTGAAGCAAATAGGTTTAAGTGATTTGCCAGGATCACACAGCTAGAAAGTGTATGATTTGAAATCAGGTTCTCTCAATTCCAGGGCTGGTAATGTACCCATTTTGCCATCTAACAAAAAGGAGAATAATTACATTGGAAAATCACTTTGAAACCATGTGGAAGATGGGTTGGACAGAGGATGTAGGGACTAAGTAGATTGGACTGGATGAAGGGAGACCAATTTAGAGACTACTATAATAGTTCTGGTGAGATGTGCTGAGTGCCTGAAGTAAAGTGGGTCCTTTGTGAGTAAAAAGGGGACTGATAGTGGAAAGGTAATAGAAGTATAATAAAGAAGACAAAGGAGAGAGAAGAGCCATTTATAAATCTGGTGACTCGAAGCATGGTGGCCCTCTTATCTGAATTAGGAAATTGGACAGGAGAATGGGTTAAAATAATCTTTAACTTTTAACTTTTCAGCTCTAATAGTCTATGATTCTCTGGGTGGTCTGATTCTTGTCTATTGTATCATCTACCTCCTCTGTTATTAAAGTTTTCAGTTTAAAAATAAAACGAATACTAAAGTTCCTTGGTTTTGTACATAACTTTGTTGATTAAAGAAGACCAAAGTCATTTGGGGGAAATAAAATGGCAATTTTATTATCTTTGAATGTCAAGGGCCAGTGCCCTCTTCCCCACTAAGGATCAACTTCAAGTCTAAACCAAATACTTGAGTATTAAAGAAGTGCTCATGAACTGAGGATTCACTCCCAGGGGAAGTTTCATTTCCATTGTTTCTCCGAATAAGTAGATTTATCTTGGCTTCCATTGTTTAAGAGAATGCTTTGATTGCTGCATATTTTCCAGACAAAAGCACAGGGAATCCTTCCAAATTATCAAGCTAGCTGCATGTGTCTCTGTTGCCCACTTGGACCAATCGTGATCATTTTCAGTTCACGATTCAGAAGGGTTGTGGGAAAAAGCAACTGAGCTGAAATAAGTCTTGTAATAAAAGAAACAAATCAACATACTGGCAGGTCTCCCCATTCCAGTCTATTGAATTAGGACCCGTGGGGCACATTTTAGGCTGTGTTGTCTCAAATCACTTCACCTCTCAGTGAGCCTCAGGTTCCTCATCTGTAAAATGAAGGGGTTGGATTAGGCAGGTCTCAGAAGTTCCTTCCAGCTTGAAATCTATGATCCTTCTTACTATGATTCACAGAATGTGCTACATGATGTTCTCTGAGTCTTCTTGTACATAGCATGCTTTTATATGGAACTTTAAGGTTTACAACCTCACAACAACTCTCTGAGAGAAAATATGATTATCCTCAATTCCAGAAGAATTGAATGAAGAAATTGGAATTGAGAGAAGGTAATTAAGAGACTTATCCACTTCCACATAATAAAGAGGTGTTAGAGCTATAACTCTAAGATTGACACTCTTTTCCTGTTGCAATCAGAGGCAGAAAAGCCTTCTGGGAGGATTATGTTAGTGACTTCATAATTGCTGATTGGGAGATATATTTGCATGATAACTTTGTTTTGGCTATTGTGTATGACCATGTTTAAATTTTTCTTTATATGGAATGATTTATTGCCTGTCAAAGATATAATCAACAAAATAAAAAAAAAAACTATCAATGAACTCTACACTAATAAAAACAGCCTATATACATATATACACACATATACATATACACATATATAATGTTTTCATAACAACCATGTGAGGCAGGAATTATAAATAATGCACAAGGATAAGGATGAGGATCAATCTTATTGGTACAGGGAACTCAGGAAAAACTTTAACCAATGCAAAGTAGGTCTATACTTGTGCAATTCATTTTCTTAGAAATTTGCCTAGGGGCATGGAGAAGTTAAGGATAGTCATATTGTACAATAGACAGAGTTGGCTCTGAAGTCAGGAGGACCTGAGTTCAAATCTGGCTCCAGACATTAACTGTGTGATCCTGGGCATGTTGCTTAAACCTATTTGCCTTAGTTTCTTTATATGTAACAATTTTTTTTCCCCCCTGAGGCTGGGGTTAAGTGACTTGCCCAGGGTCACACAGCTAGGAAGTGTTAAGTGTCTGAGACCAGATTAGAACTCGGGTCCTCCTGAATTCAGGGCTGGTGCTCTATCCACTGTGCCACCTAGCTGCCCCCAGTTTCTTTATATGTAAAAAAGCTGGAGAAGAAAGTGTAAAACCAATCCTGCATCTTTATCAAGAAAATCTAAAATAGGATTAGTCCTTGCTTTATGGGGGAGAGGACTATGTATTAAACTGCCCTCCTCTGCACCTCTCCGCCAGGGACCAATGTCTATTCTTAGTTCTTTCTGGGTTTGGTCTTGGTCTCTGGTATGAAAATGGATCCAATACAAGTCTTCCTATTTTCCTCTATGTTGTTTTTGTTCAGTTGTATCTTTGAACCCATTAGAGATTTTCTTGGTAAAGACACTGGAGTGATCAGCACTCTATCCACAGTTATCACATAGCTGCCCATCTCTTTTATACGTCTGTGGAAAGGAATGGTTCCTACTTATAACAGTCTGAGCCAATCACATTATCTCCCATCCAGTGAGACACTTCAGTTCAATGTGAATGGGTCATGATCAATAATAAGTATGTTCATATTATAGTCTATGAAGGTGAAACTTGTCAGAGAATATTAGCTAATGGATCTAGAGACTCAGTGAGTTGCTGGTGGGTGAAGTGGTTGAGTGTATACACTTTTAAGATAATGCTTTTGTTTTTCTTGAAAAGCCTCCAAAACATGGTCACTTCTAGGGTTTGGCTCAGTTATTTGGCTCAATATTCTAGAACTCAAGCTCTGTGGCTTCCAGACCTACTATTGTCTATGATCAAAGTATGGTTTTGTTTTGTTTTTTTCATCTTGCTCTGGGAAACAAGACTGTTATATGTCCCCACACCCAGGCACACACCCACTTTTTAACTGATGATTAACAGGCCATAGTTAGCAGGTCAGAGTGTTAGATCCAGAGTCAGGAAGGCTTAAGTTCAAATCCAGCCTCAAATATTGACTAGTTTTGTGACCCTGGACAAGTCACTTAATCCTATTTGCTTCAGTTTCCTCATCTGCAAAATTAGTTGGAGAAAGAAATGGTGAAATATTCCAGTATGTTTTTGGCAAGAAAATTCCAAATGAGGTCACAAAGAATAGAACATGACTCAAAAATAGCAACAACAAAAAGGAGCCAACTGATTTAAGGAAAGTGGATACTTCCAATTAAAAATCTAACTAGTGGATGGTTCCAAGGTCACATTTAGGTGTTCACAGAGATAATAGGTCCAAGGAGCTGGACAGGAAGATATAAAAAATATAGGCGCAAAAAGGTATGATTCAAAAAGGATAGAAGGAAAAAGATGGTTATGCATGGAATAATGTCAGAAAAAAATATCATGAAAGGCAAAATTGGGTGTCTTGACTGATGATTCTTTTCACATGAAGAATCAACCCAACCAGCAACCTCTTATGGAGGTGGTGGGCTAGCTATGCTTCTTTGTGACTCAGCTGAAAACCTGTGGGTTATGACAATATTTTGTAAAAAGTGAGTAGCAGAATTGATGGTGGTAACTATGACTGGTTTTTGTTTCTTCAAATCTTTCTAATGAGAAGAGAACTTGGTATTTTCTGGTCTTCTGCAACATATAATTGGTTCATTGTTTCCAGTCAAAATAGATAATATGGCATGTGTCTTTTGGTGGTCCAACTCCTTGTGCCTAAAGCACCTTTTATTCGAGACTGTTACAGAGTGAATTGAAAGGACAAAGCTTTTAAAATATTTAAGCATTGACTTATTAAACATTAATCTATGAACTAAAAGTTTCATTGTGGTGTCCTCTTATGTTTGGTACATTAACCTGGATATCTTCCAAGGCATTTATTTAGGTATTTTAAAAGGATTAAAATTGAATATAGCAAAACACCAACCAGCCAACCAAAAAAACAAACAAAAATGAGGATTGTATTTTGGGGAACATGAATAAACAGTTCTAGAAAAAGATATCAAATCAACATACCAATCTGCATTTTAAAGAATACCCAAAAAAAGAAGGAAAGAAGGAAGGAAGGAAGGAAGGAAGGAAGGAAGGAAGGAAGGAAGGAAGGAAGGAAGGAAGGAAGGAAGGAAGGAAAGAAGAAGGGAAGAAAAGAAGGAAGGAAGGAGGGAAGGAAAAAAGGAAGAAAAGAAGAGTGAGCAATGTGACTTGCATTTTAAACCTTGTTTGTTTTTTAAAGCTTTTTATTTTTCAAAATCTATGCATGCATAATTCTTCAACATTAACCTTTGCAAAACCTGGTGTTCCAATTCCCCCTCCCATTCTCCCACCCCCTCCCCTAGATGGCAAATAGTCCAATATGTTAAACATGGTAGAAATATATGTTAAATCCAATATATGCATACATATTTATACTATTATCTTGCTGCATAAGAAAAATCAAATCAAAGCAGAAAAAAAAGAGAAAGAAAATAAAATGCAAACAAACAACAACAAAAAAGCAAGCAACAACAAATGCTATGTTGTGAACTACCTTCCGTTCTTACAGTCCTCTCTCTGGGTATAGATGGCTCTCTCCATCATTGGAGAGAAGATCATTGGAACTGGCCTGAATCACCTCATTGCTGAAAAGAGCCACGGCTATCAGAATTGATCATCTTGTTGTTGCTGTGTACAATGATCTCCTGGTTTTGCCCATTTCACTCAGCATCAGTTCATGTAAATCTCTCCAGACCTCTCTGAAATCATTCTGCTGATTGCTAAACTTTGTTCTTTCACTAATTTGCAGTATTATTTAGGCAAATCAGTTGGTCATCAGAGAATTTAGAGTGAAAAAGTATCTAAGACCTTATCTAGTGCACTGTCCTCATTTTAAAGATGAGGAAACTGTGGCCCAGACAGGAGAAATAACTTATCTATGATTATTAAGTACTATGAAGCATAGCAGGATTTAAATTAGGTATTTAGATTTCAGATCCAGTGTTTTTTCCACTATTTCAAGCTTCCTATTACTGTCTGTTTTCCTTATTTTTAAAGTAGGACTAATAATTCTTACCCATTTTACTTTACAGGTAGTTTTGAGAATCAAGAGATTTTTGTTGTTGTTTTGTTTTGGACTATTCATATCTACCTATCTATATCTATATCTATATCTATATCTATATCTATATCTATATCTATATCTATATCTATATCTATATATACTTATAATGCTATTGGCATAGGAAATAAAGAAATTCTTTCTATCAATGCAAATCAGTGCTTATCCATAATCTTAGAAAATTTCCCAGTATATTACCAATATTTGTCAAGGGCAGAACTTGAACTCTCATCTTCTTGACTATTAAATTGGTTCTCTATCCCTTATACCAAATAGTCTCATTTGAATATTAAATGAGATGAGAGTCTGTGAAAGTAGGCTCATAAGATTATAGTTCAGGACCAGAAGGAACTTTAGAGGATATTTAGTATATTTAATTTTAGGGATGAGAAAACTGAAGGGAGAAGAGAAGGGACTGGTACAAATTTACAATTAGCATGCATCAAAACTATGGAAAATATAAGATCCTTTTAAAGGATAATTGTAATATTAAATAAAATACAATTTAATTTAATTTAATTTTAAATTAAAATTAAATTTTAGTTAAATAAAATTTAATACTAAATAAAATGTAATAAAGTAATTATACCTTGAGTTTCTACAAAACTGAAACTTTCTTTTGGGAGGGAATTTTCGAACAGTCCCTCACAGAAAGCTTTGTGCAAGATTCACAACAATGAGTCATCCAGTACATATTCTACTTGGGTTATGTATTATTTTAGCATGTAGAATTTATAAAAACATTTCAAATAGTCTTATGAGGCAGGTTGATATTGGGAGTTTATGATGGAAGAGGCAGCTCATAGAAGCAATACTGATGGCTCAATTAGAGTGAAGAGCAACTTTAGAGATAAGAATGGTACCTCTGTATAGAAGACAGATCAAGCAGATTTGGCTTCTGTTCCTGAGCTCTTGTATCGTATCAGGACCCTGATAGGTGCTCCAAAGCATAGCCAGAGAGACCCAGAGTGAGGAGAGTTGATCAGGTAGTGTAGCTCAAACTATAAGTTGTCACACCTTTGTGGTAAGCTCCCTTTCCTATTATGTTGGGCACATAGAAGAACTGGAGGTAATTTAACTTTTAGTTTCTCTTTAAGGAATGGAAAGTGGTTGATTCCTAGGATGATAAGACCATTTAATATTTGATTCACTTTTTGGTTCTTCCTTTGTTATAGCATTTCATTAAAGGTCTTTTATTTTGAATTCATCTGTCATTTGTCTTATTCTAGCAAAAAGTCATTAAATGGAGGTTCATAATTATAGATTTGAATATTTAATAACCCAAAACAATCCATCTAACCTATGATGTAGTAATGCATCCCAGATTCATGTGGTGGGGGTATAGGGAGTGTGGGGGTGGTGTGATGTGCTATAACTAAAGCTTATAGAAATCATTAAGCTTACAGAAATATCTAGGAAACAATAACTTCCAGTGGATCTCCTTTTAAAAACAGAGGGAAAAGTATTAGGCTTTTAGAAAAAAAAAACGATAACAATCACCTATTGAAGTGATTGTTTCCTTGAAATTTAACTCCCTCAACTCCAGTAGTTCTTGAATCCTTATCTGGTTATACTCTAAGCCTGTTGATAATTGGGAAGAATATAGTGAGGAGGGAAGAAAGCCACTTCCTTTTTTGAGGCTACAACATCATGGAAATCTAAATTCCTTCGCAAAAAATATTTAGGGTCTTTACCTTATTCAATTATGTTTCAATAGTAGTTCAGTTAGGAGAGCAAGAAATCCCTCCACTTTTATTTTCTTCTAGTGCATTCTTTATAGTTGAAGTAATTCAATTCAACATGACATTTTGATTGCAGAGTAGTAAACTAGATTCTGGATAAGGGATAAAAAAGAAAATATGGCTCCCACCATTAGAGAACTTATGTGAGAGAAGACTCAGATAATTCTAGTGTAAGGTAAACTATCCAAGTACACTGATTGCTGTATCTGTGTTTTTTCTATTCAGAATAAAATTAAAAGCAAAGGAACAAATTAGTAGTTCAGATGTAGTTGGCTAATCTAAATCCTGTAGCTAGAAAAGATGGTATGAAGCCATATACTCTCAAAAAAGATAAGAGCACATTCCATAAAGGGAAGTTCTTGCCATCAGTAACAGTGCTCTGCATTGGAAACCAATTTGATTTTTGTCGATGGCAATGACATTAAAGAAGAAGTACTGATATCTGCATTGCCACTGTATCCTCAAGATTATGGATGTCTTCCACCTGATTTACTGATGAAACCTTCCATATGTGTTGTCTCTCCTGTTAAAATGTAAGCTCCCTGTGAGCAGGGACTGTTTTATATCTCCATTTGCATTCTCAGCACTTTGCACAGTGCTTTGTTCATATTATATGCATAATAAATGCTTCATTCATTTGTTTATGCACATATAGTCACTCATTTATTGGATAAGCAAGTCATTTGAAAAAGGCTTCCAGTAACTATACTACTGCTGTCCCCCTATGTCTATGAATTAAATACTGAAAGAAACCCTTCTATAAGTATTTAGGTCCAATGAAATATGAACTTTGTGTGCTAGCATAGCAAAACAAACCTCACAGTCTGGTCTTCATTGCACCAAAGAAAGGGGAAAACTTCCTGATGCCCATTCCCACTGTGTGATGCACGGTTTACTTATACCGAATAAGGACTTACAGCAGACTAATTCAGATGACAACATTTTTGGTTAATAAATATCCTCTTTGCAACTTTTTCTACTTAGCTTAGATGCATTTTATATACTAGCTCCAGCCAAATTATTATCATTATTATATGGTTATTATAATTAGCTACATATCAAAGGGAAGATTACATGATCAACTTGAGCAGAAAGAATGACTTTGAGGAAAATCTCTGTAAGTCAGAATTTCTTGAAGCCTTTAAAAGTCCATAGAACCTGTCCTAACAATAATGACAGAGAATTAAGGCCCTAATTCATAAGCATATGATTCAAAATCATTGGCCATGTGAATGGGGTGAAGTTTTTGCTCACTAGGGTGCTTGCCACTAATAATGAAAGGTTTCAGAAAGTTGTAGAGATAGAGAGCCTTTAGTTCTCATTTTATGCAATTTAGCAGCCTGAAAAAAATGCTCTTATTTAAGAAAAAAAAGGTCTTAATTAAAAAAACACCAACTTGTCACACCTCCAGTTCAAGAACCACGATCAAATCAATCTGACATTGAACAAAATCCCCTCCCTCACCATTAATCCCCTATATATTTTGTCTTTCACTATTAAAATATAAGGTCCTTGAAGGCTTTTGTGTTATATCTCTAGTGCTCAGCAAAGTGCTTGGCATAAAATAAGTTTTTAATAAATGCTTCCTTCCTTCCTTCATTTGCCCTTTTGTTCATTCATTTATTCAATTTGTTTGACTACTCCCTCAACTTATGCAAATCAAAATACCTTATTTTTTATACCTCATTCTCAGCTATTCTTGTTCTGTGCCTTCTCATCCCTTCCATTGCTGGTTTTCTCAAAACACCAAAGGATTTCCTGTGGTCTCTTTAATATTTCATGCTTTCGCTCACCTCCTTATCTGATATACATACCTTTGTTAATGTCTTCTCCATTATTAACCATACATATGTTATTCCTGACAATAAGTAGACATTTTGTATCCACTGTGTTTTTAAGTTCTATTATCATTTGATTCACCTTAAATTTGGGTTCTTTTAATGTGTTTTTGCTATTGTGTTTTTTTGATTCATATATCATCACCAAGAAAATAGTGTTAAAAAAAAAAAAGATAGATTGCAGGGAGTAGAGTCAATATGTCTGAGAAAAGACAGGAACTCATCTGAGTTCTCCTAAATTTCTCTTCAAACAACTTTAAAATAACATATCAAAATGAATTCTAGAGTGTTAGAACCCACAAAAAGATGTTAAAATAATTTACTGGCACAAGAAAACTTAGACGGTCAGCAGGAAAGTTCTGCCACATGTGATGAAAATGAAGCACAGCCCAGTACAGACAATGTCCAGGCAAACCAACAGCAAGCCTTAAGAGCACCTGAATCAGCATCAGTGGCTTATGAAGCTCTCAGCCTACAGAAAGTAATAGAGTTGAACAGTTGGTCAGAAGGAGATTACAGGAATCCCTTTGCTAGCTTTGGGTGCAGGATTCTGCTGCATTGCCCATATATGGATTTAGGTTACTGTACTAGGTCACAGTCCCAGGGTGAGGAGAAGTACTAGCACATCAGAACTTGCAGTGGAAGGGGAAGAGGGATCCTGTTTCTGCTTCTTAGATTAAAGCACAACCCAGAAAAGTAATAATAATACATCTTTCCTTAGATCATGCTACCTTGGAAGAACTGAAAACTTACAGACTTCCCTAGAACTAGCTCTAAAAATTGTTGCATACACATGTAAAATGTATGGGATTGCCTGTCATCAAGGGGAGGGAGTAGATGGAGAGAGAGGATAATTTGGAAAAATGAATACAAGGGATAATGTTATAAAAAAGTACTCATGCATATATACTGTCAAAAAATTATAAATAAAACTGGTTAATAATAAAAACAAAAAAAAATAAAAATAAAAATTGTTGCCTAAAAAACTTGAAGCTTGTGATAATGCGCCTCTACCCTGGGAGCAACTGAAAAAATGAGCAAATGACCAAAAAAAAAAAAAAAAAAAGGAACCTGACCATGGTGACAGGGAAGGTCAAAACACAAACTGAGAAGAAAATAACAAAGTCAAAATTGCTACCTTCAAAGTCTCAAAGAAAAATATAAATTGGTCTCAAGCCTCTCAAGAATTCCTGGAAGAACTCAAAAAACAATTTTAAAGATCAAATAAGAGAGGTACAGGAAAAATTGGGAAGATAATTGGGAGTAACAGAAGAAAATCGTGAAAAAAGAGTTAACAGCTTGGTAAAGGAGACACAAAAAAATTTGAAGAAAACATCACTTTTAAATATAGAATAGGCCAAATGGTAAAAGAAGTACAAAATTCCATTGAAAGGAACTAAAAAAAAATCAGAATCGGCCAAATAGAAAAATATATGCAAAAACTTTCATTAAAGACAACTCCCTAAAAAGCAGCATTGGTCATATGGAAAAGGAGGCACAAAAATTCACTGAAGAAAAGGACTCCTTAAAAATTAGAACTGGGCAAATGGAAGCTTATTATTTTACAAGACAAATAATAAAACAAAATTAAAAGCAAGAAAAAATTTGAGAATTATCAAACTACATGAAAGCCATGATAAAAAAAAAAAAAAAAGCCTGGATATCATCTTTCAAGAAATTATCAAGGAAAACTGTTTTTACTACTAGTATTCTAGAACTAGAGGGTAAAATAGAAAAGATATAAAGGATCTGAGGGCTTAGAATATGATACTAGTGAGAGCAAAGGAGCAAGAATCTCCTACCCAGTAAGACTGAGTATAATCTTTTGGGAGAAAAAATAGGCATTCATTGAAAAGATGACTTTCAAGCATTCCTGATGAAAAGATCAGAGCTGAATATAAAAGTTGAGTTTCAAATATGTGATTCAAGAGAAGCATAAAAAGGGATTCCAGGTACAGAAGGAAACATATTTTTGTTGGATGAGAATATTTTTTTGTTTTACTGTGCATATTTGTTACAAGGATTTTGTTTTTACTTCCCCTCAATGGTAGAGATATCTGGTTGAGAGTAAGAAATACTCAATTTTTGTTATTAAAAAAATTAATCTAAAAAATTATACCTAATTATCACTAGATGGTTAACCCATCTTCTTTTCTGGTCATATATCTCCCTGATGGCATCCTTTATGCCAAGCCTTCTGAACAATTCTTTATTGGAAAAATTTGACACCTCTCTCACACATCCATTGCATGTCTCTCTTAAGTCCTTTGGGTTATCCACAACTTTAATTCTTTGAAGAATGTTATTAATGTGCTTTGTAGCCACACAGCATCAGTGAAAGAATATTGGTATTTAAAATGTGCATCTTTGTTTCAGGGTTAAGCTTCAGTTTATTAAATGCACTCAGTAGTTTTCCAAATGCAGTCCAGCCTATTCTTCCTCTTTCTATTCAATTCTGGGCCCATTTTATAGTTTATCCATAGTGTTTATCCAAGGAATATGGAAGAGTTGATAAACTCTATGAGCTTTTCTAACTGCATATCATACTCTGGATAATGGGCACTTCATCTACTTGTTTTTTCCTTGTCTCTTCTATTAAAAAATATTAATCCCTTTGTAAGTGGAAAATATTTCATTCTTTATATGTTCCCAATGACAAACACAGTATCAAGCACATAGTAGGTGGCTTGATAAATTACTACTTTAAATGTAGTAATCAAACAAGAAAATCTGGATTACCCCATTCTCTATAGGGAATCCTTTTGTTATTAGCACTTAATATTACTGTGCTATAAGAAATTATGAGACAATTTCAGATAAGCTTGTGAAGATTTGTATGAATTGATGTAAGATGAAATGAGTGAAACCCAAAGATAATGTATATAACACATTAAAGCAAAACAACTAGAAAAACTTACGAACCTTGATCAATAAAATGATCAATCACCATTTCAGAGAACTGGAGATGAAACAAGCCACTCATCTCTGAACAGAGGCAATGTACTCAAAGTGCAGAATGAGTCATTTATCTATATACATGGAAAATGTAGGAATTTGTTTTACTTGACAATGCATATTTGATTTAAAAAAAGGATTTTATTTTTCTTTCAATTTAAATAATGAGAATTGTTGAGAAGAGAATTGGATGAGTGATAGGGTTGCAAAAAAAAAAAGGAGAAAAAAATGAAAAGATTGTCATTGAAGCAGTTTTTTTAAGTGAACAGATGAGAACAGAAGGATGCTCAGTAGGAAATACAGATAAGCAAGCTAACTTTGAAAATAATATATTATTTATATTGTATATATATTTATTTATTATATTATATAAAATATATTTATATTATGTATATTATATATATGTATATATAAACTTGTATAATTGGAGGGGAAAGTAAGCTGCATGTGAAACTATTCATATTTACATGTGAAAAATAGCTCATGTTCAGCATGAGCTGGTGAAGGGAAGGACTACTTTTCCCTCTCCTTTTTTTATGTATAATAATTAAAAATGAAGTGGAATTCCCTTAACCAGGAGAAAGGAAATACTACATTAGGTGGGAGAATGCCCTTGATTGAAAGGCTAAATCTACAGAGGAGTTTAGCACTCTAAGAGTTAGTTAGCTATAAGAAGGAGAAAGACACCATGAGGCATGGGGGAGGCAATGGGAAGAAAAACACCATGAAACAGAATGCAGTGATGGGCTAACCCCAAAAGGATTCAACAAAGATGGCACGGGCCATAAACCAATTTATACAAGACATTTAATCTCAGAGGTTTGCCATTATAAGCTTTCTAATAGTAATGCAGGGTTAACCAAGACTTCCACAGAAGGGTGGGACTATAAGGTTGACCAGTCCCCTTCCTTGCTTGCCTCAGGAAGTAATCTTATCAGTATTTCAGGGCTTTCTCTGTCAGCCCCACCTAATTACCTAGGACCTGATCATATACACACACACACACACACACACACACACACACACACACACACACCACATAACAATTAGTTTCTTTTGTAATCCTATGGATTTTATATTATGCATTTACAAATACTACAATTATCCTTTCCACATCCTGACTTTCTCCATCATCATTTTGATATATCACAAGTCAGTATAAGAAATTAGATCTGATTTTATTTGTGCAAAAAGTGTTTTGTAATTGTGTTCATGTAGTTCCTGACTTTGTTTTCTTTGTTGGTAGATTCCTAAATATTTTATATTATCTACAGTTATATTAAATGGAATTTGTTTTGTTTCTCTTGCTGATGAATTTTTTTGGTAACATAGAAATGTTGATGATATATGTGAATTTATTTTGTATTCTGCAACTTTGCTAAACTTGTTCATTATTTCTAGTAGTTTTTTAGTTAATTCTTTAGGATTCATATCATCAGTAAAAAGTGATAATTTTGTTTCCTCATTACCTATCTAATTCGTTTACTTTTTTTCTTCTGTTATTGCTAAAGCTAACATTTCTCATGCAATTTTGAATAGTAATGGTGATAGTGAGCAACTTTGGTTCACCCCTCATCTTATTGAGAATGGTTCTAGTTTATCTCCAATACATATGACGCTTCCTGATGGTTTTAAATACACAGCATAAGAAATTAAATGAGAATTTTGGGGGGATTTTATGGAAACTGCAAATGACACTCAAAAGCCAATAGATGACATAAAGAAAAAAGTTTAGAAACTTAGAAATGCATAAAAGGAAAAGTAAAAAAAAAATCAGACTTCTCTGGTAAGAAGAAAGGGCCAAAAAAATTTGTGGGGATTTTCTAGATCACTGGGAGTAGGGAGGGGAAGGCTAGAGGTGAAGAAAGAGGCATAGTGGTATGTTCCTCATTCACCCACACACCCCACCCTACTCTACCCTGTTCCCTAGATGTGAAGGGATAATTATATTCTGAGAAGGGATCCCTAAGCTTTACTAGGTTGCCAAAGGGGTCTATCACATTGAAAAGGTTAAGAATCCTTGATCTAGACTTAAGGCTCTAACCAGAGCTTTCTGTAATCCTATTGTAGCCCTAAGAGTGACAGTGAAATTGGGGTGCCTAGCTATTATCAACAGGAAAATTTAATAAAGGATGAGGAATAAAGCAGGACTTCAGGGATAAAGACTAAGTCCACAAAACTGTTTGCTCTCAAATCCTGAACTGGAAGGGAAACAATAAGGCCCAAGTTAGCTCAGGTAAAAATCAGAGCAAATAGCTGTTGTGAATCCTGATTCAGTCAGACAGGCAATAAACATTTACTAAGCATCTCTTATGTATTAGGAACTCTGCTAAGCACTGGATTTTTTTTTAATTTTAATTTTATTTTATAATTATAACATTTTTTGACAGTACATATGCATGGGTAATTTTCTACAACATTATCCCTTGCACTTACTTCTATTCAGATTTTTTCCCTTCCTCGCCCAACCCCCTCCCCCAGATGGCAAGTCTTATATATGTTAAATATATTACAGTATAGTCTAGATACAATATATGTGTGTAGAACCGAATTTTTTGTTGCACAGGAAGAATTGGATTCAGAAGGTAAAAATAACAGTTTACATTCATTTCCCAGTGTTCCTTTTCTTGATGTAGCTGGTTCTGTCCATCATTAATCAATTGGAATTGGATTAGCTCTTCTCTATGTTGAAGAAATCCACTTCCATCAGCATACATCCTCGTACAGTATCATTGTTGAAGTGTATAATGATCTTCTGGTTCTGCTCGTTTCACTCAGCATCAGTTGATGTAAGTCTCTCCAAGCCTCTCTGTGTTTCTCCTGTTGGTCATTTCTTATAGAACAATAATATTCCACAACATTCATATACCATAATTTACCCAACCATTCTCCAATTGATGGACATCCATTCATCTTCCAGCTTCTAGCCACTATGAAAAGAGCTGCCACAAACATTTTGGCACATACAGGTCCCTTTCCCTTCTTTAGTAGTTCCTTGGGGTATAAGCCCAGTAGTAGTATGGCTGGGTCAAAGGGTATGCACATTTTGATAACTTTTTGGGCATAATTCCAGATTGCTCTCCAGAATGGTTGGATTCTTTCACAACTCCACCAACAATGCATCAGTGTCCCAGTTTTCCCACAGCCCCTCCAACATTCATCGTTATTTGTTCCTGTCATCTTAGCCAATCTGACAGGTGTATAGTGGTATCTCAGAGTTGTCTTAATTTGCATTTCTCTGATCAATAGTGATTTGGAACACTCTTTCATATGTGTGGAAATAGTTTCAATTTCATCATCTGAAAATTGTCTGTTCATATCCTTTGACCATTTATCAATTGGAGAATGGCTTTATTTCTTATAAATTAAAGTCAATTCTCTGTATATTTTGGAGATGAGTAAGCACTGGATTTTAAAAGAAAGGCAAAAGACAATTCCTTTTTTTCAAGAAGCTCCTGGTTTAATATGGAAGACACTATTCTAATACAAATATTCATTCAAAGTTGCCCTGAGTGAGTAGTTCTTAAAGGGTAGCTGTGACTGAGCTTGGGGTGGAAAGCTGGCCTGGTCCTTGTCCAGTTCTCACAAGGTAATTTATTGAAAAAGATGATGGGCTGAGCTGCAGAAAGGCCCAAAGGGATAGGTGACTCAGAAATCTCTAGACCTATACTATTAGGAAATTAATTCCTCATTCATTCATATGAATCAGTGTTTTCTTTGAAGAATCTGACCTTCTGGGACTGGTTCTTGTTTTGCTATTTCCCTAGATGAAAGAGTTCTTAGATAAAGATCCTTTGTCTCTTGTGGGTTAGGAGAAGAGATGGGGGAGTCATCTCAACTCATTAGATCTGGTAGAGTACCACTGATGTAACTGATTTCACAGGCAGTTAACTAGGTTCAATAGATAGAATTGGGACCTGGAATAAAGGAGATCTGCATTTGTATCTGACTTTAGATAAATTTGTGTGAGCTTGGTTACTTAGCTTCCTCAATTTTCTCATATGTAAACTGGGGATAATAATAACATCACCTCACAGGATTGTGAGGATAAAAATGATTTATTTTGTGTTGGAAAGAGATGCAAAATGCTGCTTTGAAAGACTGGCTTATTTAATGGAAAGTGTTGGAGGTGTTGGGAGTCTGGAGGTGTAGTTTGGATCTTTCCAATGGCCAGCTTCGTTACCTTAGCCAGACTCATAAGTAAAATGAAGGGATTGAGTGAGGTAATTTCCAAGATTCCTTCTTGTTCTTAAATCCAATGAAGCTGGATCCAAGTCAGCATAGGTGGTCTGGGAAACCTTTTGGATCATAAAAATGCTTCATGAACAATCGTAGATTGAGAATTACTGGTTTAGTGCCACACATCTGGAAAAAAAGGAGTTCTTCATTTCAGGAATTTGTGATAGCTTGTGATGAAGGAAAAGATGTATTAACATGGGTTGAAGCAATGTGCATGTGTGAGTGTTTTTGGAAAATGAGGAAATACTTAAGTTGGTTTTTTAAAAATTTGACTACTAAGCCAATTCTTTCAAAGATATTTTATATAACAACTTGACTTGAGATAGAATAAGGAATTTGAGAGCACCCTGAATATCCTTGGACAGATTTCTTCTGGATGACTTTTATCTAACAAACAACTCAAATTACTGATCACCAGCCAGAAAACCTTACCATGTTTTTCCTTTTTTTAGAAGTGTTAAATTGCAAGGAAGTAAAGAAGATTTAAAAAACAAAAATCAGATTTTAATAAAGTTTGAACTGTTAGTCTTTCTCAAATATGTGGCCTGTCATTGGAGGGAACTGTATTTATTATTATTATCATATGACTTTCTTGAGTCTTATTAACTAAAAAAGTAAATTAATGAAATGAAGCTTTTGACAATGAACACCATTCTTATTAGAGAGAGAACTGAATGATTTAAACAAATGTTAAGTATTAAAAATAAGCTGTCAAAAAAAAAGAGGTATTCTCTCTGAGATCAGAAATGTGCAAAGATCTGGGTCTGGAGGACTTGAGAGGGATTTCTCTTCTCACAGAATTTTACTGAGAGCAGCCAGGGTGATTGTTTCCAGGTCTCTTGGCAAAGTTAGGGAGGATTTGGATTTAGAGACAATTCAGACAAATAATCTAGTTTATAGGGTATCACATGCCATATCACTTGCATCTTTCTTAACTGGCATGGATTGAGCAGCACTAGTGTTCCAAAAAAAATAACCACAAAACCAACCCCCACCCTTGACGTCCCCAAAAACAACAACAATAGGGTTTGCAAGTCAATTGGCTAAGTCAGTCTCAAATGGAATATGAGGAAATAGATACCAAAAAAATTAATATCTAACATTTTGAGTAATTAGATACTCAAAGGGACTTTAACTATCACTTAGTCCAACTTTGTTTTTTCACAAAATCTCAGATTTGGAAGGTAGCTGAAGAAGTCATTTTATCTTATATAGATCTAAAGAATCTTCTCTAAAATAATCCTGAAAAGTAGTTATGCTGCTTTTGTTTGAAGACCTGGAGTGAGGAAGAACCCATTACCCATCAAATTCTATTTAGCAAATACATTATCCGGTGTGTTTTAGTTCTGAAGAGCTCATATTCTTAGGAACTTTTCCTTTAATACCCAGTTTTATAATTTTCCAAAATAAATTTAGATTAGTTCCTCATTTTACAGCTAAAGAAATTGAAACCCAGGAAGGTAACATGACTTGTCAGAGGAAGATAGTGTTAGAAATAGGAATAAGATTAAAGCCCCAGTCTCCTGACTTTTAGCTCAGGATCCTTTCTGCTGAACAATGCTGCCTTAAATAGTTTTTTAAAAAGTTACTGATTTGACCAGTGGATAGAGCACCAGTCCTGAAGTCAGGAGGACCTGAGTTCAAATCTAACCTCAGGCACTTAATACTTCCTACTTGTATGACACTAGGCAAGTCACTTAACTCCAATTGCCTCAGGGAGGAAAAAAAAAAGATTACTGATTTTCTTATTTTTCTTTGAAAATGTCCTCCCTTCACTGATACAGTGTTGGTGGCATTGTGAATACATCCAGCCATTCTGGAGAGCAATTTGGAACTATGCTCAAAAAATTATCAAACTGTGCATACCCTTTGACCCAGCAATGTTGCTGCTGGGTTTGTATCCCAAAGAGATGTTAAAGAAGGGAAAAGAGACCTGTATGTGTAAGAATGTTTGTGGCAGCCCTCTTTGTGGTGGCCAGAAAGTGCAAACAACATAGATGCCCATCAATTGGAGATTGGCTAAATAAATTGTGGTATATGAATATTATGAAATATTATTGTTCTGTAAGAAATGACCAACAGGATGATTTCAGAAAGGCTTGGAGAGACTTGCATGAACTGATACTGAGTGAAATGAGTAGGACCAGGAAATCATTGTATACTTTCAACAATACTATATGATGATCAATTCTGATGGATGTGGCCATTTTCAACAATGAGATGAACCAAATTAATTCCAATAGAGCAGTAATGAACTGAACCAGCTATACCCAGCGAAAGAACAATGAGAGATGACTATGAACCACTATATAGAATTTCCAATCCCTCTAATTTTGTCCGCCTGCATTTTTTATTTCCTTCACAGGCTAATTGTGCACTACTTCAAAGTCCGATTCTTTTTGTACAGCAAAACAACTGTTTGGGCATGTATACATATATTGTATTTACTTTATACTTTACCATATTTAACATGTATTGGTCAACCTGCCACCTGCCATGGGGGTGGGGGAAGGAAGGGAAAAATTAGAACAAAAGGTTTGGCAATTGTCAATGTTGTAAAATTACCCATGCATATATCTGGTAAATAAAAGCTATTATTAAAACAAAAAAAATTTTCCTCCCTTAAGCAATAAATTGGGAAAATATTTTTACATTTAAGGTTCTGATAAAGACTTCATTTCTAAAATATATAGAGAATTGACTCAAAAATAAGAATTCAAGCAATTTTCCAATTGGTAAATGGTCAAAGGGTATGAACAGACAACTTTCAGATAAAAAAATTAAAATAATTTCTAGTCATATAAAAAGGTGCTCTAAATCACTATTGACCAGAGAAATGCAAATTAAGACAACTTTGAGGTACCTCTATACACCTCTCAGATTGGCTAAGATGACAGGAAAAAATAATGATGAATGTTGGAGGGGATGGGAGAAAATTGGGACACTGATGCATTGTTGGTGGAACTGTGAAAGGATTCAATCATTCTGGAGAGTAATTCTGAACTATGCTCCGCTTTGTTTATCTTGCTTTCTCCCCATGACCCTTCCAACATGGATAAAGTAGAAATATGTTTTGCATAACTTCATACGTATAATAAGGTATCCTATTTCTTGCCTTCTCAATGGGTGGGAGTCAGGGTGAAGGGTTGGAAGAATTTGGATATAAAAACAAAAAAGATTCTTTACATAAAAAATTTCAAAAATAGTCTCAATTCAAAGGAATGAAGGGAATGATGAAAATCCAAGCCTCTTGATAAGCAATTGGGATTGATTTTGAAACCTACTCCAGACAATAGACATGGTTTTTATTCATTTATATTTTCAAGATAACTGTGTAAATATAAGTAATTAATTTGTAGTCAGGAATCAATTCTGCTCAAATAGAAACATACATTCAGTGTCAGGTTATATTTCATATTTTCTACAACCACTTCAAAGAGTTTATATTCTCCTGGGAGAGGAGTGGGAAAGGAAGCCATGTATGGTTAAAACATACAAATAAGTAAATAGAAATTAATTTTAAAGAATAGACTAAACTAGATCAATCAGGAAAAGCTTCATAAAATAGATAATACCTCAGCCTGGAGAACTGAAATTAAGTGAAATGAGCAGAACCAGGAGATCATTGTATTATTAATGGCAAACTATTAATAAAAAGATAAATGAAAACAAAACAAAACAAAACAAACAAAAAAAAACTCCACAGATAAATGTTACAAATCACCACTACTAGAATCAATGCAAATTCAAACAGCTCTGAGGTTTTATGTCCCACCCAGAAAATTTGCAGAGTATAGATGTGAATATTCTATTGAAGGAGATTGTGGGAAGACCAGTAACTAATGCATTGCTGGGAAAATTATAAATTGGTCCAACTGTATGAAAAGCAAATTGCAATAATGCTTTAAAAAATAGACTAAATTGCCTATGCCTTTTGACCTAGAGAAGGGTCCCATATACATTAAAATTATTCATAGAAGTACTTCTTATGACAGTAAAGAACTGGAAACAAAATAAATGCCTACAGACTGCTGAATGGCTAAACAAATGTTGGTATGTGAATGTAATGAAATAATATTTTGTGGAATTCAGAGAAATATGAAAAGACTTTTATGAATTGATATATAGTGAAGTAAGCAGAACCAGAAGGAGTAGAAGCTTCAGGGGAAATATAAACTCAGTTTGAATATACTGAATTTGATATACTTGCCGGATAGCATTCAAAAACATAGATCTGAAATTGGTGTGGGAAGGAAGTTGTTAGAGTTATAGATCTTAACATGGTTAAGATGTTTATTGTAGAGCTACTCAACATGAATGCAGAACTCCCAAGGATAATGGTAGAGAATGGGAAAACTGCTATCTTGATACTTCAATGAATTTATGATGTCAAAAATATTTACCATTCTGTTTATAATGAGGATGACAACCCAATCATTCTTTCTCATCCTATGCAACTCTTACCTATGTCCTCCCACAAATATTTTACAAGGTAATTTCCCAATGTGCTGGGGAATCTTCCCTTGTATCTCTTGTAATTACATGAATATCAATAGAACACATGGAATATCTATTATTTCTTATTCTTTAAAAGCTACGTTTGGTGCAAAATTCTTCATTTATGATACATTGCAACCTATTCCAACCCATCATGTATTGCTGCACTGATCTTTGAGTAACCCACGATTTAAAATTTTCATGTACCTATAGTATTCTAGTGTGTCTCTTCAAGTACTATCTTTAGGGAAAAATATAAACTCTTCAGTCTGACATTGAAGATCCTTTCCAAGTGCTCTCCAAATTATCTTTCCAGCTTTATTTCACATCATTCACCTGATAAACTATTGTCTAAACAAACTATACTATTAATATTTCTACAAACTTGACATTCCTTCTCCCACATTCTATACTTAAGATGGACATTCTTCGTCTTTTCTTCTTTCAAAATTCATTTTTGGCTGAGGTATTATCTATTTTATGAAGCTTTTCCTGATTGATCTAGTTTAGTCTATTCTTTAAAATTAATTTCTATTTACTTATTTGTATGTTTTAACCATACATGGCTTCCTTTCCCACTCCTCTCCCAGGAGAATATAAACTCTTTGAAGTGGTTGTAGAAAATATGAAATATAACCTGACACTGAATGTATGTTTCTATTTGAGCAGAATTGATTCCTGACTACAAATTAATTACTTATATTTACACAGTTATCTTGAAAATATAAATGAATAAAAACCATGTCTATTGTCTGGAGTAGGTTTCAAAATCAATCCCAATTGCTTATCAAGAGGCTTGGATTTTCATCATTCCCTTCATTCCTTTGAATTAAGACTATTTTTGAAATTTTTTATGTAAAGAATCTTTTTTGTTTTTATATCCAAATTCTTCCAACCCTTCACCCTGACTCCCACCCATTGAGAAGGCAAGAAATAGGATACCTTATTATACGTATGAAGTTATGCAAAACATATTTCTACTTTATCCATGTTGGAAGGGTCATGGGGAGAAAGCAAGATAAACAAAGCGGAGAAAAAAGTTTCAATCTATACTCAGAATTCATCAGCCCTGTGCCTGGAAATAGGACTTTTTATCATTAAATTTTGGAATAGTTGACTTTTATTTTAACTACATATATTTCTTGAAACTGGAGTAAAATATTTATTTGTTATTAGTTATTATCACCATTGAATTAATGAGATTCACCAGAACTCTTTCTAGGGGAAGTTTAAAGCACAGGGAAGTCTCTTCTAGAGAGAGTATCTTTCAGGTACATGGCATTTGAAGACATGGGAGGAGGAGCAACAAGAAAGGAAAAGGTACTAAAGACAAAGTTTCCCTACTTCGAAATTTGCATCTGGCTTTTTGTAATTTGAATGTATTGGAGGGGAGGGAAGAAATAAGCATTTATTTATATAATCCCCAATATATGCCAGGTGCTTTATGAACATTATCTCATTTGAATATTATCATTATTGAATATTATCTCTCAACAATCCTTCGAGATATGTGCTATTCTTGTCCATACTTTATATTTGAGGCAACTAGATTTTTGTTTTTGCCCCTGAGGCTGGGGTTAAGTGACTTGCCCAGAGTCACACAGCTAGTGTCTGAGATCAGATTTGAACTCGGGTCCTCCTGACTTCAAGGCTGGGGCTCTATCCACTGCACCACCTAGCTGCCCCAAAGCAACTAGATATTAAGTGGCTTGTCCAGGATCACATAACTAATTAGTGTCTGAGAAAGGATTAGAACTCAATTCTTCTAAATTGCAGGAGCAGCACACAATCCATTGTGCCATCTAATTGCCTAATAAAGGTCTTAGAGGAACACTTTTGAAGAGAAAACAGAGCAAAATCAGCAAGTGTCTGCTATCATCTTGTTATAGCAAGTAACAAGACTTTTAAAAAGATGCTTTAGTAATTATTTTAGTTTACATCAATGCAATGTCCTAGTAACTACTCACCGCATAAAACAACGACAAAAAAAAAAAAAAAAAACAAAACATAGAACTTGTAAGAAAAACCCACTTTCTTATATCTGACAGCATATCTCTGCACCTGTAGTACACCATCTCTCTAAGAAGGGGAAGCTATGCCTCAGCATCAATCAGTTCTTCTGGATTTGAGATTAGCTGATCCTTTGTTCTGAGATTTGAAAAGAGGAACAATAGACAGAGACACAGAGAGAGAGAGACAGAGAGACAGAGACAGAGACAGAGAGAGACAGAGAGAGAGAGAGACAGAGAGAGAGAGACAGAGACAGAGAGATAGAGACAGACAGAGAGAGAGAGAGAGACAGAGAGAGACAGAGAGAGACAGAGAGAGACAGAGAGACAGAGAGAGAGAGACAGAGAGAGACAGAGAGACAGAGACAGACAGAGAGAGACAGAGAGAGAGAAGAGAGATACAGAGAGAGAGACAGAGACAGAGAGAGAGAGAAGAGAGAGACAGAGAGACAGAGAGAGAGAGAGAGAGGGGGGGGGGGGGGATTAGATAGAGACCTAAAACTAGTTTCAAGAAGACTCGGATTCAAATCCCTTTTCAGACACTTACTACCTATGTAACTCTGGGCCAGTCATTTAATTTCTGTCTCAGTTAAATGGGGATAATAATAGCACCCACCTCCCAGAGTTGTTTTGAGCAAAGTGAACTTTTTATAATGTGCTTTGCAAACCTTTAAATTCTAAGAAATACAAATTATTATTATGTTTACACACACACACACACACACACACACGTAATGTTCTGTTGTCTCTAAATTGTGATCGTTCTCTGGGAGCAGGTTTCTTGGGGAGCTTCTGGAGGCAGCCTTCCTTTCAGTTCAGTAATACCAAAATGCAGCCAGGAGTTAAAGTCCAGATCCTCTATTGTGTCCTTCAAAATCCTGAATCTTCAGTCTCTAGCTCCCTCTGAATCCAAAGCCTCCAGCCAGCACAAAGATAGACATGGGAATGAATCTTACTCTGAATCTCCTAGACTGTGGGAATCAGACTCTGCCTCCGAGGGTGTGGGATTGTGGGTTTCCCAGAAGTCAATCCTAGTTGTGAATCTCCCAGAAGTCCATGAGCAGGCTTTTCCTTTAGACTTGTGAATCTGATGGACTTGGGAATCCACTTAATCCTCACTCTGAACCTCTTCAAACTTCCCTGAAGTTCTCCTGGGAAGTCTTCTCCTTGACCCAATCCAGACTGACTGACCCATTCAATGTTGGCTCCTTATATCCTCCCAGAGAATGAGCTTGTGGGTGCTCCATGGGCTTGTGGGAATTCCTTAAAGAACCAATGAGCAAACTCCTTTAAAGGTGTGAACTAAGCACATTATCTTGTCTCAAGTTCTGGCCCATAACATCTGCAAGAATCCTAACACACACACCACACACACACACAACCCCAAAAGTCTTAATGCTGTTTTAAGATTTAATAGCTTAAATAGGTTAAAAGTCCAGGAATACTTTGGGGATACCACACCATATACAAATACATACTTATTTACGTGTATAAATCTTTCCTTCTATTTTTGGCCTCTTTGGTGTAAATGCACAGAAGTAGTATCATTGAGTCAAAAGTTCCATTCACCAGTAACTTATCTGTGATCTGTGATACCATGACTGAGTCCTCTCCTCTAAAACAGGGCACAATCTCTCCTTCATTTAAGCAAATAGTCTTTATGATGTTTTTTTTTAACACCCCCCTCTCCTATTCATCATCAGGTAGCCAACCTTTTAGTGATGTTGTTGGTGACAAAAACATTAAAGTAGTTTTTTTCACTTACAATCTCCAAATCTTTATTTATATTATTTTATTATTTATATTTATATTACCCAAGAATTCATAGGGAATTTGTCCCAGCAGATCAGGCTCCTTCCTTGCCATTTGTCATCACAAAGTGTGCTACTCTGGGGAAGGCAGGCTGAAACCTCAGCTGATCCCAGATGCCTTTATCTTCAGCTTCCTTTTCCTTCCAATCATTTCCTTTACATAGTTCAGGAAGCTCTCCTCTTTAGAAGGCTTAATATGCTTAGTATGCACATTAAGTCACTTGACTTGAATCTTGACCTTGAATTTGTTTATAACAGTGCCTACAATATGCTGAATAATAGCTGAGACCCAACCAGTCTTACCATGATAACATTTTGGGGACATTCCCTGTTGAATTATCCTTAGGCCTTTGATATCTATAATGTCCCTCTTCTTACAGATTTGAATCTATGTAGCCCAAAAAACAACACTATATTTTCACAAGGACCTAGAGAACAGATTTCAAGTCCCTCTTCTTTTTTCTTTTGTATTAATCGTTTTTGCAAGTCTCTGGTGCCAGACACAAGGACTGAATCATTTTCAAATCACTTTCACGTATAACATCTGATGTTCATAAGAGCTCTACAAAGAAGAAAGCCCAGTTGGTTAAATATACACTCTACACAAAACTGAAGTTCAGTGATTTGTTTTAGATCATGGGACTAAGGAAGGATTCTAGAACTAGAACTACTTGTTCTCACTTCATGTCTTTTGTTTTTAGCATTATACTATATATGTTCTCAACAAATGGAAAGAGAGCTTAGAGAGCAGAACCTGTCTAAAATGACATATGTGTAGCTTGCAGATATGTGGTAGAGATGCTACTATTTGCAAATAAAAAGTTAAAGCGAATGATCTAAATGGTACACATAGTAGGTGCTTAATAAGTGTTTATTGATGAATTGATAGAAACTGAAGTTGCATAACCTCTATGCATATCACTGAAAGAAACATGCTATGCAATGCTATGATGTATCAGTCTGCCCTGTACCCTCAGGCAAGGAAAACACCTGAGTTGTGCAAACACAGGAAGGACCTATTCCAGGTGTGCAAGGTGGGGCAAGGTACCCAAATAATTCAATGCTGAGAAACAAAGACCGTCTGTCCAAGGTGTAGTCAGGTCTTCTGTTATCCATGTATAATCTCTCTGATAGAATACCGTTGGTCCTGTTTTCTTCCTATACCAGGGGAAAAGGATACAGAGATGTGAGAAAGAAAAGACAATAGTGGTAACAGGAACAGATGAAATTTAGTTAGAGAGTCAATTTTTAGCAATTGAATTTAACAAGCGCTTCATGTTTTTCAGATACCTTATAACTTTTTAGGAAGTAAAACAGTATTTTAATAGGAGCTGCTCAGCTAAGTTTATTTGTAAGTTGTAGAGACACCCCAAAAATTGGTGGGAGACAAAATTTTAAAAAAGAATCACTAATAAAGCACAAGGTCTTTGATTAGTATATGCAAAATCAAAAAGTAGAGATAACAGGTGAGATAAACTTGAATTCCTATTGCAAGATAGAACATTGAACTACTAGGTAACACAGAAACTTGTTGATATAAGAATCAAGACTTGACTATGGATCTAGGTAGACATATATTATTCAAAAGAAATGAGATAGAAATAATGAGATAGAAGAATATGTAGCAGCATTTGTATTAAAAAGACACATGTATGCAAGGAAATGCATTGTCCAGAGGGAAGAAGTGAAGTGGAGAGAATATGGGCAGAGATATGAAGGCAGAAACAGAAGTAATATTGTCATTGGAGTTTATGATGTACTATAATATACTCTGGACAGAAGAATGAAATAAATGAGTTCAAAAATACATTTCAATGTTACTACTGGGCTTGTATACCAAAGAGATTTTAAAGAAGGGAAAGGGACCTGTGTGTGCAAGAATGTTTGTGGCAGCCCTCTTTGTGGTGGCTAGAAACTGGAAACTGAGAGGATGCCCATCAACTGGAGAATGGCTGAATAAATTGTGTTATATGAATATTATGAAATATTATTGTTTTGTAAGAAATGACCAGCAGGAGGATTTCAGAAAGGCCTGGAGAGACTTACATGAGCTGATGCTGAGCGAAATGAGCAGACCAAGAGATCATTATATATTTCAACAGCAATACTATATGATGATCAATTCTGATGGATGAGGCCCTCTTCAACAATGATATGAACCAAATCAGTTCCAATAGAGCAGTAATGAACTGAATCAGCTCCACCCAGTGAAAGAACTCTGGGAGACGACTATGAACCACTATATAGAATTCCCAATCCCTCTATTTTTGTCTGCCTGCATTTTTGATTTTCTTCACAGGCTAATTGTACACTATTTCAAAGTCCGATTCTTTTTGTACAGCAAAACAACTGTTTGATCATGTATACATATATTGTATTTAATTTATACTTTACCATATTTAACATGTATTGGTCAACCTGCCATCTAGGGGAGTCGGTGGGGGGAAGGAAGGGAAAAATTGGAACAAAAGGTTTTGTAACTGTCAAAGCTGAAAAATTACCCATGCATATATCTTGTAAATAAAAAGCTATAATTAAAAAAAATACATCTCAAACCTGGCACAGGGCCACATATAAGGTACATTTGAGATACTGCTTTATTCCTATGGAACAGTTTAATGTTGAAAGAAACAGGGCCATATTTTTACATAAAGCAAAAGATTTATTTTAGCCGTCAAAAAAAGATAAAATATTACCATGGTTATAAATGAACATTTTGATACTTAACAAAACCAGGAAAATAATTTTGTTTTTCATAAAAACTGTTAACATATGGAGTGAAGAAATATAGCATCCAGGTGTTTTTCAAGTGATTTTTGAATTAAAAAAAATGACCCATAGCAGAAATATAGTTTCAAATTGTAAACAATGTAGAATGATCACTTATTTGTATGTGAGTAGTTTTATCATTTAAATTAGAGATTCTTTAATTGGATTCCACAGAACCTCCCACCCCATAAGAGGTCCAAAGATAGATTTTGTGGAACGTGAACTTAGACAGGAAAAAAAAATCTTTATTTTCACCAGTCTCTAACTAAAATACAGCATTTCCTTTGAATATGTCCACAATGTAACTCATACTCTACTAGTATTATTCTTCACTGAACTCTTACAGACAATTTTGAAGACTTGGACTGTAGAATATTGTTACCTCAATTGATTTGGATATAACTATTTTTTGATTAGAGAGGGTAATACTGAACAAAAAAAGGAGTAATAATATAAAAATTTGGAAACTTGAGCATGCTTTTAAAGGTACTATCAATTACACAAAGGAATATAAATGGAGAGTAATTCACTGAGTAGCAGGAGGCTCTCTGTAGAGCAATTATAGATAAAGAAAATTGCGCAAGATACTGATTTGGAAGGTTGTTGATAAGAAGAATCTGTGGTAAAGTCCAAAGAAATAGCAGAGGGATAAAAGTCTCAGTGGCTATCTGGTGTGAACCAATACCTGAATAAGAATTCTCTTTAAAACTTACTTTGGCAGTCATTAGAGGCTTCTAGGTAGCATCTTGTGCCACAATAGACAGCACAATAAAGATACAGAATAAAGTACCCCAGGATTATTACTTCCCTAGTCTTGATGTCTTTATGAATTCAGCTTAAAACTATCTTAGCCTTCTTAATTAACATTATATTTATATGGAGCTTACAATTCATTAAAATTATCAGATTCTTTTTTAGGTCACTGGTAATTTCACTGTGATTATCCCTTTACACTAGCATGATAGGATGAGTATCTCTTCTTTTTATTACATTTTTATTATGAATGCAGATATTGAGGGAAGTAGGGTTCTATTTTAAATTTTTAAAAATATTCTTATGCATAAAGTTGTGTTTTTATTGCATTTGGGAGGAGTCAAGTACTTCAATGCTTTCTACCCCTGACCCTGAATCATTAGAGATTTGAGTTAAGTCTGACCTTGAATGTTTCACATCATTAGATGTTGTTTTCAGTGACTTTTGAGTTAAATTCCTTATTGAAACAGGGGAAAGATGGTAGAGAAGAAATGGAGCCTGGAATAATTGTATGGCCAGATACAGGACCCTGCCATGCTTTGGTATATACAGAGAATCCTCTAACTCTGATAAAGATAACGCTCCTATTTGTCAGATCAATATGGGATTCCTATTTATCCTATGGGGCAGCTCAATGGATGCTTAAGGAGCATGACAGGGAAAGCAGAAGAACAGAAACATTAAGTATCTCTACCTATTATTAATGTATTTTATTAATGTAATTTTTGCATCATGGATGCCTTTGGAAGTCTCAAGATTCTTATGGACTCCTCATAATCATGTTTCTCTATGCACAAAGTAAAATATTTAGCATTACCAAAAAACCCCAATTATATTGAAACAAAGGTATCAAAATTTGAAATAAAAACAAAAACAAGTTCATGGATCCCAGATTAAGAACCCATGCTGTAGAGTTAGTCCAGAAGTTCTTTCTGAACTTTGGGTTATTCTAAGTGAAGGAAGGCAAGGAGGCCCTATGCTTGAGTCACCGTGGTTTGGAAACATAAGGTGTGCCATTTTTGGCATAGTGAAAAAGAACATTGGATTGGTAAACAGAACCATTAGCCACATGCTAGCCATCTTATCTTGGACAATTCATTTTATATCTCTCTCTCAACTTTACATTCCTCATCTATAAAAGGAGGTTAGTTCAAAGGTTCTTAACGGGTTTTTTTTTTTTTTTTTTTTTTTTTTTTTTTTTTTTTTTTACTTTTTCAGCAGCCTGGTGAAGACTAGGGACCACTTCCCAAAATAATTTTGATAATTTTTTTTAAAAGAACAATATTTGAAGGAAATAATCAATTCTAGTTAGATGTAATTAAAATAATGATGTATTTTTCTCCATCCAATTTCCTAGGACTAGATAATCTTTGAAGTCCCTTCTAATTCTCACACCCTATGATTCTGTGACTCTAAGATTTCTAAATCCCATCTCCAGGCCTATATTTGAAAGAAATTCCCAGACAATAAAGGAATTTGAAAAGTCATCCAGAGTAAGTTATAAAGGATTGTAACCTATAAATGAGTTAAAATAGCAAAAATGAAATAGGGAGTGGGTGGATTCGGTGGGCTAGGGCAAGGGGGAATGTATGTTAGGGGAATTTTTTCCCAAGTAGTAATTCTTTTAAAAAATCTATAGTAATACGATTATGTTTTCTCTAGTCTAGGGCTTTAAATAATATTAAACTGTACACAGTTACTGATATTGCAATGTTCTGGCTGGTACCTTGAAACAAATCAATTTGAAATAAGTCTCTTCTTATCTATAAACAAGCAACAAATCCACTTAGGACTCTGTTCAAATGATTAGGGCTTGATATATCAATGTCTCCAAATCCAATTGAAGATGTGGCATTGAATGACATATTTTTATATAGGAGATTTGTCACACACTTGTAACACAGATTCAATCAAGTAAGGGAGGGTAGGGGAAATGTCTTTCTTTCACTTATAAAATACTGAAACACAAAGAAGGCTAGGATGTTTTTCTATCTGTTTTCCCCCTCCCCCAAATTGATTAACAGGAGAGAGGTGAATCAGCAAAAAGAGAAATGTCATTAAAATAGTAAGGCACAAATTATTGATGTGGAATAGAAACTCCAGATTTCTTCTATTAGAGCCTTACCCAGACTAGCATTATAAGTCACAGGGATAGTCCATATTTATTAGAGGTAAAGTGATCCTTCAAAGATAGCGGTACAAGTGAAAGATTGACTTTTTTGGATGGGAAGAGGGGCTGGTTTTCCCTATTTTACATAGGCTTGAAGTATAGTAGTTTTTTTTTTACCATCCTGAGTCTACTGCTGATCATCGTGGAAGTTTTAGCCACCATTTTTCTAACTTGGACCAATTAACCCCTCTTTAGGCAACCTGCTTTCCCCCTTTCCTCTATTTATAGAAGCTCACCAGATTTATTACACACACTGAATCAGCTTTAACCCTACTACAACATAGAACTCTCAATCTCAAGTAAATTGCTAGTTTCAGCTTCCCTCAGTTGCAGAACATAAGAGCATGCACCACATTCCATCCAACTAGTAGGCTGACTGTGTCCAAACTGTTTTATGTTTTGAACCTTCCAAGCCTGATTGCTTTTAAGGGGAGCTAGTAGTTATCCTTGGGAGAATGAGACAAAAAAAGTGAGAGTTCTCCAATAGTGCACATAAGCTCTCCACATTAGGACTCTGGTATTTCCAGTTTAATATGCACATGAACATGAATGACTTTTTAGAAATAATATCCCTTCAGTGATGGAAATCTACTACATCCATACACAGTCCTTTCCACTTTTGAACATTTCTGATTATTAGGAGGTTCTTTGCTTCCATGGAGCTAAAACATGCCTCTCTTTAACTGTTACCTTTTGCTAAAGTCTGCCCACTAGGGCCAAATTGGACCATTTTAATTCTTCTTACATGTGATAGCATTCCTAATATCTGAAGATACCTATCCTGCAAACCTCTCTCACTGCTAATTACTGATTAGATATTGCAATGTTTTCTTTAAGTTAAATATCACCAATTCTTCAACTGTCAGCCAACATTTATTAAGTGCCAGGCATTATGCTAAGTGCAGGGAATACAAGTAGAAAAAATGACAGTCATTGCTCTTAAGGAGTTTACATATTACTGGGAGAAGACAATGTATATAAGGAAACTGAAAGGAAGGGGACAGAAGAACAAAGAGATAGAAAGTCTGGAGTCCAGCTTAAGGCATGATTAGTCTCAGAGCTATCTTTAAATGGAGGTTCTGAGAGGAACCAATTATCAAAGGCCTAAGACACAGGGACAGAGGGTACTTCCAATATGTGCTAATGACTTTCTAGATGAAAAAGTTTCCTAGGTATGGCTGAGAAAGTCAAAAGGACAACCTAGAAAGAGATGGATTCTTATCTTACAGGATATTTAATCTCCTTACCATCTTGATCATTTTCCACTGGACCTTCTTCCAAACAAATATCTTTCCTCAATATGATGGCTAGAATTGGATGCAATATTATTATTGTTTACTTGTTTCAGTTGTGACTGATTTTTTGTGATCCCATTTGGAACTTTCTTGGCAAAGATCTCAAAGTGGTTTGCCATTTCCTTGTCCAACTCATTTTACAGATAAGGAAACTGAGGCAAACAGGGTTAGTGACTTGCCCTGGGTTACACAGCTAGTATCTGAGAATAGATTTGAACTCAGTTCTTTCTTACTTCACTGTACTACCTAGCTGCCCCCATTGAATGTAATACTTTAGATCAACTAAAAATCTATGATCCTAGATATCTTCCTCTCAAATGTGATTAGATCAAGACAAAGTAAAATAATAATATCTTTTTTTTTTATTCTGAACACTATATCCCTCTTAATGCAGAATAAGATTACACCAGATTTTTTTTTATTTTTTATTTTTTTTTGGCTTCTGTTTCACAATACTGAGTTGTTCAGTAAACCTCCTGGACATTTCCCTACATGAACAATAATTTTATTGTTTTTGCAATGATTCCTCCATATTGAACTTGTGCAGTTGATTTTTTATTGTCCAGATGAAAGACTTTACATTTAATTCTGTTAAATTTCAACTTATAAGATTCATCTCATGATTCTCATTGATATCCAATTGTGTTAACTATGCCTTTCTCCCAGATTTCTGTTATGTGGAAATTAAATGAGAATACCATCATCCAAATCATTAAAAGGTTGACTAGCACAGGATTAAAGAGTGATCTCTGCTAGCTACTCCAGTGGTGATCTCCTACCAAGCTGACATTGACCCAACTCATAACTTCTCTTTGAGTCTAATCCTTTAGGCATTTTCAAATTTGCTTAACCAAAAACTGTCTTCTATCCTACATTTCTCTATATTTTTTTTACAAGGGTAGCAAGAGAGATTATTAAAGTTTTTGCTTAAAATCCAGGTTTACTTTATCTATAGCATTTATTTGGTCTACTGGTCTATTAACTCTGTGGGGAGAAAAAAAGGTAATGAGGTTAGTCTGGCATTACATTTT
This sequence comes from Sminthopsis crassicaudata, assembly GCF_048593235.1. Lineage (NCBI taxonomy): Eukaryota > Metazoa > Chordata > Mammalia > Dasyuromorphia > Dasyuridae > Sminthopsis > Sminthopsis crassicaudata. The sequence continues at coordinate 137,979,349 of NC_133620.1, forward strand.
CTTGATAAAATTAGTCTGCTTCCCTTTCTAAATGCTCACAAACCAACCAACAATTCATTCCAGAGTTTTATCAGAAATTGAAGTTAAGCTTCTTGGCCTATAATTTAAAAACCACTCTTCCTTTTTTTAAATGTAGAATTCCCTCTGAGCTCTCTTCATCTCCTACTAATCCTTGCAGAGTAGGTTGGCAGAAGGTGGCAAAGATTGCTTGCTATTCAGTATTCTATCCAATGCCTTTTTGACACTTCTCAGGAGTCTACAACTCAAAAAAAAGGATCCTAGGAACACCCTCCTGATATAGCAAGCACTAGCATTTTTAGCAACTGAGGAAGTGTTTAAATCATAGACTTCTCCTCCAAAAACTATTTCACTGATTGTTACCTCTAGTTATCACCTAGGTAGGATAATAAGGAAAGGGGAAGGGCACAGATATTTATTAAGTATCTACTAGTATGTACCAGGCATTATGTTAAATACTTTACAAATATCACATTTAATTTAATTTTCACAACAACCTGGAAGGTAAGTGCTATAATTATCCTCATTGTCATAATTATGCCTCATTTTCCAGATGAAGAAATGGAAGCAAACACAATGATTTGCTTAGACTCAGGCAACTAATAAGTGTCTTAGGTTGGGTTTGAATTCTGGTTTTCTTGACTCTAGGCCCAGTGCTCTATCCACTTTGCCAACCAGATAAGGATAAAATTAACTATAGCAGGGGACTCTAGGAGTCAAATTTTGGTATCTCTTCAAAGAGTAGGATATTTCTAGAGCTCAGTCTTGTCATAATATTGACTAGAAGGTAGCAGGGGAAATGACTACTATCAATGGCTCTATAATTAAGAAAACATGTGCTTCACTATTGAGTGATCTAACTATATGCACTATCTACATAGAATGCCCACATCTAGTTGACTTGGACTAGTTTCCCCCTCTGACTGAGTTGACTCCATTGTGTATAGTTATGAACAAAAGAAATAGATTTTCAATATATCAGAGTGAAGGCAGTATCTTTGGGATAAGTGATCTATAGCTTATGATGATTATTTCTGTAAGGTAGAATACTCATTTGAGTATACAAGTGAGATGAATTCATTGAACCCAAGTAGGAACTCTCTTACTCTTTTTTAATTCACAAAGTCAGAAACTCTCAGAGATGGGGAGATCTTAAAAGATACCTAATCCATGATATGTTCAAAGGGAAATCCCCTCACTGGCATCCTAGCCAAGTGGTTCATTCAAAGTTCTCATTAAAAAGTGTATAAAGGGAGAATTCACTACTTGTCAAGAAAATCCATTCTGCTTCTATCAAGTTTTTTTGTTTGTTTAAATTTTGTTTTTTTTTTTTTCCTCTTACAGTGAACTGATTTCTCTAAAACAAATATGCCTAATACATAGGATTATGGATTATAGGAACATAGAACAGGAAAGAACCTTAGATTTTATCAAGTGTACTACCTCCTCTACCCCATTTTCAGGTGGGGAAATCAAGTTCTTTCAACCAATTCTCCTGTAACATGGCACAAATTCATTCTTTCACTCAATAAAAATTTATTAAAACACCTGCCATGTGCATGTAAGATAAGTTGGTAGATGCTGGGACTCTACAGATAAAAATTGTTTTTAAGTACTGCCTTCAAAGAACTTCATGAATCCTTATGTTAACTTTTTTTGTGATACATTCTAGCCTATTAATGTCTACCCTAAAAGCATATATAGTACTTCTGGTGTGGTCTCAGAGGCATATTTCAATTCTCCTTTATCAGTTATTACCAAAAAACAAACAAAACTATTTTCTCATAAAATGCAAGTATGTAAGCATAGAGATTTATTGTACTACTTAGTATATAAATGGGTATGGTAAAGTGAGGGAAGGGTGTATAGGAAAAGCTAGTCAATATTTGGAGTAAATATTAAGTTCAAAAAATTTATATTATTTATTTGATATTTTTTATATCACATTCATTTCCAAATAGATTTCTCCCTATTTCTTCCTCAACAAGTCAACTAATCCATTATATCATGTTGTGTGTTAACAGGTGGGAATTTCCAGAGAGTGCTTTTATGTAGGATATACTGCCAAGGAAACTATTTTTGGAGAAGAAAAATGTAACTAGTCTCATAGAATTGAGAAACTGTTTTGGCAAGACCTCAAATCTGGCTGCTATAAAAAAAAAATGAAGTTGTCTCTTCATTATGTGAATATTAACCAAAGATAGTTAAAATACATACTCAGGTTGTTTTTATGAGCAAAAAGAAGAAAGGAAACTGAATGATTTAATATCTGTGATTTTTTTTATGCTTTTGCTACATTTTATTTAATGTAGTCTAAAAAAATAACTTTAGGTAAAAATGTCCTTCATCTCACAGTGTCACAGTCTTGATTCCTACAGATAAAACAACATCCTGGTTGTTCTCTTCAGGCTGAAGTTGGTACTTTCTTTATATGATGTGAAAACAGATTTTGGCCCCAAATCAAGTATACAGGAGCTGAAGGGTTCACTTAGAAATAGGAATTTACTACAGTCATATAGAGAAATAGTGAATGGTCTCTTTTGGCAAGTGATCAGAAAGCTAAATTTCTCACAGCAGGAATGCAAGATGTAGAAATAAGGGTCACTGAATATAAGATACAGTCAAGGAAAAAGAGATTTTGTATGTCTTAAGAGCAATATAAGGGACAGAAACAGCAGCATCTTGAAACTGATGCCTTTGGACAGAAAGAATGTCAAAGCTTAAAGCCTTGGACCATCAAAAATCTTCCCAGTTACTGGATTTTTGTTAAACTTTCTTTTGGAAGCCTATTTGCGTTTGTTTGTTTTTTAGCTGACTTTAGCAGCAGCTTAAATTATTTCCCTCCCTCTTTAAAACAAATTAATGTTTTATCAATTATTTGATACATGGAATCAAGTCCAGAATTTTTAGAGTTGCAAGGGAATTCAGAGATTATCCATCTAAATCCATGGAGTGTGATATGTAAGAAAGAACATCTGGAAATCAGAACAACTGGATTTGTCTACCAGCTTTGCAGTCTACTGTTCTGAGATATTTAGAATGTCACAACCTTTTTGAACTTTTACTTTGCCACTTGTAAAGTGGGATTATAGATTTAGAGCTAGAAAGGAATTTATAAATCAGCTAGTGCAAACTCTTCCCCTTTCCTCTATTTTAAAAAAGAAACTGAAGGTTGGAGAGATTAAGCTTGACTACAATCCTTCTTTCTTTGAGGTTCATCTTATCCAAATTTTCCTGACAATTATGTGATGATTTCCACAGCTCTTCTGTGGATAGTTGGTGTAGTAGATAGAATATTGGGCCTGGTATCAGAAAAACTCATATTTCTGAATTCAAATCTAACCTCAGATACTTAACTGGCCCTGGACAGATCACCTATATGCCTTATTTTTCTCAGCTACAAAATGAGTTAGAGAAGGAAATGGCAAACCACTCTTGTATGGCCAAGAAAACCTCAATTGGGGTCACAAAAAGTCAGACAATTAAAAAGAACTGAACTACAACAACAAACTTTTTCCTTTCTTAATGAATTCAAGGCTTGGCTCACAGTCTATCTGTCCAAATTCTTGTCTTCATATAAATGGACTTCAACATTCAAATTGATGTACCCTCAAATTTAAACCAGCTTGTGGGCACAACCAACCGTAGCTTCCAAGTTCCTTAGTCTACTCAAATCTTATGATCTACCTCACTTTAGTTGTACATGGAAATGATCAAACCCTTGATCTTGCTATCATCTACAAATATTTTACTTCCACATTCACAAACATTCCCCTTATCCAATCATAATCTTTTATCATTCCATCTTTTCCTAGGCTTTGAGATCCTTAATCTTCTTTACCCTCACCATGACCT